>NC_065589.1:126900892-127238235 GCF_024542745.1 Macaca thibetana thibetana | reverse complement strand
ACTGGGATTACAGGCGTGAGCCACCACGCCCGGCCAGGAAATTTTTACTGTAAGAAGTTTCTTCTCTGTTTCGCACTGCTGGTAACAGCCTCTGGGACCAAGGCCATTCACTTCCATTCTCAGCCGGCTCGTTCCTTCATTCAGTTGGCTCAGAGATTTATAAATGGCAGAACACAAGCCTGGGGAGGCGCTGCCTCCAGAAGCCAGGATGCTGACTTCTCGCTGAGCCACCTGCAGGCCCCAGCACTGGGGGCCTGGGATCCCAGCCACTGTCGAAGATGGGCATGTGCCCCCTGGATGCTGCGGGCCCACCCTGAGATTGGGGTGCCTGTGATGAGTAGGGAAGAAAAGGCCTGTGGTGAGCATCTCCGAAAAGAAAAGAACGAGGCCACCCTACCTGGGGACCCCAGGTCCTAGGAAAGCCTGAGAGGAGGCTGGGGTGGTGGGGCGGCCACTGGCATCCTATCCATCCCAGTGCACAGGCCCAGTGAGCCAACACTTCACCCGGGAAGGCTGTGTGGACCCTGGCAGTCTCAGGACCGGCCTACCTCATGCAGGCCCCTTGGTAAAACATTATTAATAAATTCAGGCCAGTAGTGGTGGCTCATGCCTGTAATCCCAGTGCTTTGGGAGGCCAAGACAGGCAGGTCTGTTGAGCTCAGGAGTTCTGAGACCAGCCTGGGCAACATAGAGAGACACTGTCTCTCAAAAAATATATAAAAATGAGCCAAGTGTGGTGGCAGGTGCCTGTGGTCCCAGCTACTCAGGGAGCTGAGGTGGGAAGATCAGGAGTCCAGGGAGGTTGTGGCTTCAGTGAGCTGAGATGGGGCCGCTGCACTCCAATCTGGGGGATACAGTGAAAGTCTGTCTAATAAAAAACCTCAACAGGATGGTGATGCTGAGCTTGGACCAAGCCTGACCCCTTGAGTGCCAGCCTGTGTGATGCTTGGCATACGCTTTGAGGTTGTGCCCGTGGTCTAGAGGTGGGATGTACCCACTCCAAGTTCCTCCACCCCCACCCCATCCCCTTCCCCCCGACCCCCACTGCTGCAGGAGCAGAGCACCGTGGGTAGTCAGGGCAACACTGGGTGCCTGCCACTCAACAGTGAACAATGAGAGCCCTCTGAAGTGCTATTGGTATTTGCTGTCTGGCACACACAGCATCCCCACCCAGGAATCTAGAGGCACCCAGCCTATGGCTCACAGGTGCTCAGGACTGGCAGCCACCTAGGAGGGAAGGATCTGTGTGGCCACCTGCCTGGGGTCAGATGACAGGCCCACTCTGTTGGAGCAGAGGGGCAGACTGGCAGCCCCCTGCAGAATCCTGCTCTTGGTCCCTTATGGTGTGCAACCAAAATACTCATCAAGATCCTCCTCAATTCATTGGTGGCATTTAATTATTAGCAGATTTCACTCAAAAGCTGGGCTTTTGGCTTCACTCGAGATGCTCTAAGGTGTGGCCACCTGGGCTTACTGCTTAGGAGACTGTAGCTCTTGTTGCTTTAAGATGGGGCCAATTCACCAGCATCCCCACCCGGCCTCTTGGCTCATGCATGTCTCTGCCCAGACTTTTTTTTTTATCTTGTATTTTTATTATTTTTTGAAACGGAGTCTCACTCTGTATCCCAGGCTGGAGTGCAGTGGCGAGACCTCAGCTCACTGTAACTTCTACCTTTCGGGTTCAAGTGATTCTCTCGCCTCTGCCTCCCAAGTAGCTGGGACTACAAGTGTGCACCACCATACCTGGCTAATTTTTGTATTTCTGGTAGATACAGGTTTTGCCATGTTGGCCAGGCTGGTCTTGAACTCCTGATCTCAAGTGATCTGCCCGCCTCCGCCTCCCTGGAATTACAGGGTGTGAGCCATCAATCATGCCCGGTCCTTTCTCTAGACTTTAGGCACTGATTTTACAACAACCATAATGCTTTAAAATTTGAGTGGGTTAAACACGATATCAAGAACTGCTAAGCATTATTTTAGTTTCCACAGAATGTCTTTAGTTTTCCAAATAACTTTCTCAAGGAATAATATGCCCTATTTGTCTGCTAGGGTTACATAACAAAGCGCTACAGACTTGGTGGCTTGAGAAACAGAAACTTTCTCATAGCACCAGGACTGGAAAGGATCAGCCAACCAGCAGGGTTGGTTGCTTCTGAGGACTGAGGGAAGGATGTGCTTGGTCCCTCTTCTGGGCTTGTAGATAGCTCTCTTCTCCTTGTGTCTTCACCTTGAATTCTCTCTGCACTTTCTCTTTCTCTTCACTTGGTGTTCTTTTTATCCTGACATTGGCGATAGGGGCCCACCCAACTCCAGTATGACCTCATCTTAACTAACTGTATATGGAATGGCCCTGTTTCCAAATTAGGTCATATTCTGAGGTCCTGGGGATTCAGACTTCAGCATATGAATTTCAGGGAGATGCAATTAAATTTATAATATATGCATACTGTAAAATTTACATTTGTATATGTTTATGTGTATGATTTTTGAAATACATTTATGTCCATGTACTTCTCACCACAATCAACATATTAAACATTTCCTCCCATTCCCAACTCCTCTGAAAGTTCCCCTGTGCCCATCTCTGGTCATCCTTCCACCCCATCTTCAAGCAAAACCTCTCATCTCTTAGTTTTGGCTTTTCTTGAATTTCAGGTAAGTGGCATCAAACACTATGGACTTGTTGGAGTCTGGCTTTTTTCACCCGGCGAAATGTCTGTGAGATTAGTCAGCATTGTTAGGTGTATCAATAGTTTGTTCTCTTTTTATTGCTGAGTAGTATTCTATCCTATGCACATCTCAATTTCTTTTGTCTACTCATCTGTTGATAGTCATTTGGGTTGTTCTGAGTTTTGGCTATATGAATGAAGCTGTGATGAACACTCAAATGTAAGTCTGTGTGTGAACGCTCATGCCTCCAGCTCTCTTGAGTAAATACCGAAGAGTGGCTTTTCCCCATCTTGGGGGTATAAGTGTGTAGACCTTCATATGGGGCTCCCCATCAGCTTGTACCTCCACAAGCGCTGCAAAAGGGTTCCCCCAGTCTGTGTCTTCCCTTTTAGTTTTCTTCAGTGTCTTTCGAAGGCCGGGTTTTAATTTTGATGAAGACTAATTTATCAATTTTATTATTTTATGATTCGTGCTTTTTGTGTCATATATAATAAATATTTTTTATTTAATTTAAAAAAATTTTAAATTTAATTATTTATTTAGAGATGGAGTGTTATTCTGTCACCGAGGCTTGAATGCAGTGGCACAATTTCGGCTCACTGCCACCTCTGTCTCCTGGGTTCAAGTGATTCTCCTGCCTCAACCTCCTGAGTAGCTGAGATTACAGGTGCGCACCAACACCTCCGGCCATTTTTTTTTTTTTTTTTTTTTTTTTGTATTTTTAGTAGAGATGGGGTTTTACCATGTTGGCCAGGCTGGTCTCGACCTCCTGACCTTGTGATCCACCCACCTTGGCCTCTCAAAGGGCAGGGATTACAGGTGTGAGCCACCACATCTGGCCCTAAATTTTATTTTTATTTTTAATTTTCGTGGATACATAGTAGGTGTATATATATATAGGTACATGAAATGTCTTGATACAGGTACGCAACGTGAAATAAGCACATCATGGAGAAGAGGGTATCTCATCTCTAACTGTAATCCCCATGTGTCGAGGGAGGAACCCGGTGGGAGGTGATTGCATTGTGGCGGTGGTTTCTCCCGTGCTCTTCTCATGATACTGAGTTCTCACAAGATCTGATGGTTTAAAAGTGTGTGGGTGTGGTGGCTCCCCTCTCGCTCCTGCTGCCATGGAAGATGTGCCTTGCTTCCCCTTCGCCTTCTGCAATGATTGTAAGATTCCTGAGGCCTCTTCAGCCACGTGGAACTGTGAGTGAATTAAACCTCTTTCTTTCTAAGTTACCGAGTCTCAGGTGGTTGTTTATAGCAGTGTGAAAACAGACTAATACAGTATCCATTCCCTCAAATATTTATCCTTTGAGTTACAAACAATCCAATTACACTCTTTAAGTTATTTTAAAATGTACAATTACGTTATTGACTATAGTCACCCCATTGTACTATCAAATAGGTCTTTCTGATAAAATTGCATACTCTAAGTCACAGAGATATTTCTTCTACGTTTTGTTTGAGAGGTTTTATTATGTTAGCAGTTAGGTTGAGGTCTTTGGCTCATTTCAGGATGATGTTGGTGTGTTGTCCAAGGCTGGGGTCCAGCTCCATTATCCTCCATCTGAGTGTCCGGGTGTCCTAGCACTGCTTGTTTTGAAGGGTGTATTTTCCTCATTGAGATAGTTCAACACCTTTATTAAAAAAACAGTTACCATGACTGGATATATATCTAAACTTTCTGTTTCATTTTATTGATTTCCATATCTTTTCTTAGGGCCAAACCACACTGTGTTAATTATAGCAGCTTCATAGTAAGTCTTGAAATCAGATAGTGCAATTTCTATTTTTTTTCTTTTTCACAATTGTGTTGGCGACTTTAGGTTCTTTGCACTTCCATATAATATATGGAATCATTTTGTCAATTTCCTTAAAAATCTGCAGGCATTTTGATTGGATTTCACTGAATCTATAAATAAATTTGGAGGGGGTGAGCATTGTGACAAAATTCAGTATTCCAATCCCTGGACACAGATTATCGCTCCATTTATTTATGTCCTTTTTCATTTCTCTCAATAATATTATGTAGTTTTGAGTGTACAGGTTTTATGCATCTCGTAATAAACCTATTTCTATATATTTCAATATTTTGTTAATGATACTGTTTCTAAATTTAGTTTTCCAGTTGTTTGATGCAAATATATAGAAGTATATACATGCTAATTTTTTTGCTTGTGACATTATTAAATACATGTAACCTTGTTAAACACCTGTGACTTTGTAAATTAGTGCAGGCAAGATTTTTGTAGACTGAATTTTACACATAGACAAACATTTCATCTGAAAATACAGGCATCTTTGCTTTTTCATTTCTGATTGCTATAGCTTTGATTTATTTTTACTGTCTTTTTATATGGGTCAGGGCCTCGAGTACAGTATTGAATAGAAGTGTCGAGTGAACATTCTCGTCCTGCTCCCCGTCTTCAGGGGATAGCATTGTCTCATCTTTAAGTATAATTTTAGCTGTAAAGATACATTTATTATTTATTTTAGGTGTCCTTTATCAGGGTTAGAAAGCATTCTTTCATTCTTAATTTGGTGAAAATTTTTTATCCAAACAAAGCTGTTGAATTTTATCAAATGGCTTTCTAGTATTTATTGAGGTTAAGTAGGATATGATAAACTATGCTTTATCCTTTTAAAGTAGTGAGTTGCAGTGATTGATTTTATTCTTGAATTGTGAACTAACTTTACTTTCCCAGGAGAGGCTCTATTCAATCATGATGCAATGTATTAGATTTCTTAATCTTTTACAGTGTATTTTTGAACTTATGTTTATGAGAGATAATGGGCTATGCTTTCTTTTCTCATAATGATTTTGCCCAGTTTCTGTGCCAGGATTATAGTGGTCTCAAAATGAGTTGGAAGGCTTCCCTTATTCCTGTATTTTCTGAAAGAGTTTGCATAATATTGATATTAATTCTTCCTTAAATGTTTAATAGAATTTACCAACTGGGCCTTAATTTTCTTTGTGAGAAGTCATTTTTTTGAATTAATTTCATTAATAGATAAAGATTCAGATATTCTCTTTGGTAGATGGAGTTTTCCAAAAAGTTACCTATTTGGTTTAGTTATCAAAATTACTTATATACAGTAGCTCAAAAATTACCTTATTGTACTTTTAGCATCTATGGTTAATGATGTGGTTACTTTGTGCTTTTTTTCCTGATTTTCTAGATTGGTATTTATCAATTTTACTAATCTTTCCAACAGATGCACTTTTAATTGTCTGTATATTTGGCTTTCCATTCCATTTATTTCTGTTCTTATCTTTATAGTATTTTTTTTCTACTTAGTTTGTGCTGTCAGTCTTCTTTTTGCTAGTTTGTTAAGGTAGAAACTTAGATAATTGATATTAGGTACACCTTAAAAAAAATTCTTTCCGTTTTACAAAAGTATTAGGTTTACAGAAGAGTTGCAAAGATAGTGCAGAGAGCTCTAGTATTTTTTTTTTTTTTTTTTTTTTTTTTTTTTTTTAGACAGAGTCTCACTCTGTCATCCAGGCTGGAGTGCAGTGGCGTGATCTCAGCTTACTGCAACCTCTACCTCATGGGCTCAAGCAATTCTCCTGCTTCAGCCTCCCGAGTTGTTGGGATTACAGGCGTGAGCCACCACCCCTGGCTAATTTTTGTATTTTTAGTAGAGTTGGGGTTTTGCCATGTTGGCCAGGCTTGTCTCAAACTCCCGTTCTCAAGTGATCCACCCACCTCAGCCTCCCAAAGTGCTGGGATTACAGGTGTGAGCCATCATGCCCAGCCACATTATTAACCAAAGTTTATACTTTATTCCTATTTCCTTAGTTTTTATTTACAGTCCATTTCCTTTCTCAGGATCCCATGACGAATCCCACATTCCACTGAGTCTCCTTAGTCTCCTCTGGACTGTGACAGCTCATTCGACTTAACGTTGTTTTAGATGACTTTGACGGTTTTGAAGGGTACTGGTCAGGTATTTTGTGGTACACCCCTCAACTGGGGTTTGTCTAATGTGTTTTTGATGGTGGGACTGAGATTATGGGCTTTCAGGAGGAAGATCACAGCATTTAAGTGCAGTTCCCATCACGTGGCCTCGAGGCATATGCTGTCAGCATGGCTTCTCCTCTTGATGTCAATCTCCATCGCCGGGCTGAGAGGGTGTTTGCCAGAGTCAGGTTTTCCCATTGCAGTGCTGTTCTTTCTCTCGTGTCCATCCTGTGCTCTTTGGAAGGTGCTGACTGTGTGGGGTACACCCTTGAGGGCTGGGGACTTGTGCTCCATCTCCTTGAGGAGGAGTCTGTAACTACATAAATTATTTGGAATTATTCTGAATGGGAGATTTTTCAATGTCCCCTTGCTATGCACTCAGTCATTTATTTATATCAGTATGGACGCGTGGTTATTTGTTTGATACTTTAGGTTATAAGCTATATCATTTGGGTTATAAATGACTATATGATCTATTATACTGGTCAGTTCGTATCTTTGTCTATTGGGAGCACCTGGGCTTCTGTGACATGCCCTCATCATTTCATGTGTGGTGTTTTTGCTGACTTAAAATTTTACTTTATTTTTATTTAATTTTTACACTTCTTTACTCTCTGATACTATAATATTCTCAAGGCTCGTCTTACACAGATAAGTCCTGCCTTAGACCTAGACTCAGCCATTTCTCCAGGGACCCCTGGCTCCTTTTACAGGGGAATGGTGTTAGAAGCAGAAGTACGTGCATGATGTATGCTTGCTGGTGCCGGGGTATTGTGCCTCTAGGCCCTCTTTGCTAACAGAGAAAGGAAATAGATGTATGTATTCTAACCTGTGTACATACACATTTCCAGAAGTATTTCTATATCCATCCATCTATATCCATATTAAATTACACTTGAGTTCATTTTGACATCTCCAGCTCTCACACAGCATCACCTGGTCCATTCTTGCTCTTACACCTGACTTATCTGTAATGTCTCACTCCAGCAGTGAAAAAACTAGCCCCTATCACCTGCCATCCATTTACTCAATACCAGTATACAAGTATAGTGGTTTCAGGATTATCAACTAATGTCCCTGTGAGACACAGCTTCACCAACTAGAATGCAGTGCTTTGTACATTTCCTTTTGTCTTTAGTCTTACAGCTTCCACTCATTTAAAAAGCTAGTTAGATCAGCATATCCCTGCTGCATTGAGATATGTCATACATCGATGATGCAGTAAGATTATTTTGTCATAGTCTATATTTCATCCTGAGACTCCCTGACCTCCCAATTAGTATTTTATTCGTATCTATGGAGGTTAATTATTTGTGCTTTAAAGCTCTATGGGTTTTGGCTTAAACACAGGGTCATGTATTCACCTTTATAGTATCATACAGAATAGTTTCATAGTCATAAAACTCTCTTTCTTTACCTAGTCATCCGTTCCTCCTCGTAAACTGCAGGTAATCACTGATCTATTTTCCATTGCTATAATTTTGCCTTTTCCAGAATGTTGTGTAAATGGAATCATATAGTATGTAGCCTTTTAAGACTGTTTTCCTTTTTAATATAGTCATTTAAAGTTATGCATTTTCCTATAAGCACTGTTTGAACAGTATTTCTCAAATATGGATATGTCTTCTTGACACTATCATTCAGTATTGAAGTGTTTTCTAATTTGTGATTTCTTCTTTGTGTCTTGGATATATAAAAGTGTATTGCTTAATGTCCAAACACTGGAACTTTTTCTGATATTTACATGTCATTGATTTTGAATGTATTTTCGTTGTGTCCTGTACTGTACAATTTCATTACTTTCAAATACATTACGATTTACTTTAAAGCCCCGTGTAAGTCTTTCTCGGTAAACGTTCCATGAATACTTGAAAGTGGGTTCTGAAGTATCTTACCCACACCTCAGTGAAGCTTCTCGGGCCCTGAGTCTGGGGAACATCAAGATATTCCTGATATCCCTTCCAACTTAAAGGGGAGAGATGTATTTGGTTTATAAATACCATGAGATCAAAGGTGAGATCTGATGAAATCTGTCTCACTTTTGCAATGGCTGGAAGACAACTAAAGACAAGATCTGGCCACCTGTGGCATGTCTAGAGCATCATGGGCTTTTAGTCTGGACATGATTTTTCAACCCTAGCTGCTTCTTATATTGGTTTCTTCCCAGATGATAAAGAGAGATACGGATTTATGTTGATAAACTTCAACCAAATAACAAACATATACCTTGTTATTTTGTTAGTTGGTGGAAACTTATGAAGCCATCTGAATTACTTTTTGGTACAAACTATAAAACTCAGTATTTAAAGAAAGCCATAGTTTTGCATAAAACTCTTTGGAGAGACTTCTGCCTCCTTGGAGATGGTATATGTGACCATTTTCCTCTTCTTCCTGCTAAATGCAACAAACAAACAAACAAACAAAATACCCTAAACAGAGAACTCCAGATATTGTCTATAAACAAATATGAGGAGGCTGTGAAAGGTAGAAAGAAGCAGGCAGACCAGCTAAGGACCCCAGGATCCAAGGAACAACATGATGATGAGTCCCCCGAATTTTATTTTGCTTAATATATCCCAGACTTTTAGCTGAAGTAGCCAGCAACTCAGAAATGCCAATGAGCATCGACAAAAATCGTCCCCAAGTAAAGCCTGCTCTTATCACTGAAAGAACCAGACCAGAAAAATGACAGCCTAGCAGGACAGGAAACATTTATATAATAACGCTCTATTCCATTCAAATATCTCAGAAAAAACCTTGACCCCCCCCACCCCCTTCGCCAGTAAAGGCCAAGTGGTGAGCCTGGACTTCTGCCCTCGCCAGGTTGTAATGAAGCACCTCTGGGAGGGTATAGAGGAGACCAAGTTGAAATCTGGGGTTTTCACCCTTGTCTTCTTGCATTGAGATACCCCTGGCCTCCTGGTTGGGATGGTCACTCAGGGTAACAAGGCCAACTCCCACCTCCACGTTGATAGTGATGATATGTGGGGAGCAGTGATGAGGTGCCCTCACCCCTTAGACAGAGACCTGGTGGGGGCCATGAACTCTAGCCCCTTCCCAAAGTAATCAGGCATTTTTCCACCCATGTGGGGATCAGTGAGGCCGAATGAAGAAGCTGGACTTTCACCCCCACCTGGCATTGCTGAAGAAGTCCTACCACCAAGGACTTAAATGGAGACCGCTGCTAAAACACAAGAGTTAAAGAAGATTCAGAGTGGTATAATATCTAAAATGTCCAGGTTTTAATAAAAAATCACTTGTTATAGTAAGAATGAGAAAATTATTAAACCAAATGAAAAAAGATAATCAATAGACATAAGTACTGAAATGACTAAGATGTTAGGATTTTAAAGGAGGTATCGCAAAGCAGCTATTATGAAAATGCTTCAGCCAGAAATTGCAGACAAACTCAAAACAAATGAAAAAAACGGATAGCCTCAGCAAAGGAATGAAAATTTCGTCAAGAAACAGAAGATATAAAGAGTAAACAAAGGAACATTTAGAAGTAAAAATATAATAACAGAAATAAAAATGATCTCAATGAATGGGCTCAACAGAATAGAGATGGTAGAGGAGAGTCAGTGAACTTGGAGATAGAACCATAGAACTTATCCCATCTGAATAACAAAGAAAAGTAGACTAAAGAAATGAACAGAGCCTCAAAGTTCTATTGGACTGTAACAAAATATTTAACATTTGTGTCACTGGAATCCCAGAATCTAGGAAAAGTGAGGCTGGAAAGATATTTAAAGAAATAATGCTGGAACCCGGGATGGGGAGGCTGCAGTGAGCTGAGATCATGCCACTGCACTCCAGCCTGGGTGACAGAGTGAGACTATGTCTCAAAAAAAAAAAACCAAAAAAAAAAAACCAAAAAAAAAAAAAAAAAAAAACACAACGAAGAAAGAAACAAACCAAAAAAAACCAGAAAAAGAAAACAGAAAAAAAAAAAAAAACCCAAAAGAAATAATGGCTGAAAATTCCCCAAATTTGGCCACCCCCCTCATTAATCTTCAGATCTAAGAAATAGAGAGAATTCCAAAAAGGATAACTCCAAAGAAATTCACACCAAGACACATCATCATTAAACTAAAAACTAAAGACAAAGAACAAGTCTTAAGAGCAGCCAGGGAGAAACAACGCTCTACCCAGAGAAGAATAACATTTTAAAAAAATTTTATTATTTCATTATTTTTTTGAGATGGGATCTTGTTCTGCTGCCCAGGCTGGAGTGCAGTGGCATGATCTTGGTTCACTGCAACCTCTAGCCTGCTGGATTCAAGCGGTTCTCCTGCCTCAGCCTCCTGAGTAGCTGGGATTACAGATACCCACCACCACGTCTGGCTAATTTTTGTATTTTTAGTAGAGACAGGGTTTCGCCATGTTGGCCAGGCTGGTCTTGAACTCCTGGCCTCAAGTGATCCACCCTCCTTGGCCTCCCAAAGTGATGGGATTACAGGCATGAGCCACCGCGCCCGGCCGAGAACAACTTGAATGACAGAGCACGTCTATCCAAATTACGAGGACAGAAAGACAAGGCACAGCACCTAACGAGTGCTGGAAGAGAAACACTGCCATGTGGTTTCTAAACCCAGTGGAACTATCCTCAGCAATGAAGGGGAAATAGTGACATCCTCAATTAGAAGAAAGAGAAATAATTTGTCATTAATAGACTTAATTTTAAAGATAACCTAAAGGAAGCATTTCAAACAGGAAGGAAATAGTAAAATAAGGAATCTTGGAGCGCCAGGTACATGGTAAGAGCAAAATATGGGAAAATGCAATAGGCTTTCCTGCTTCTATTGCATCTTCTAAATTACGTTTGACGACTAAAGCCAAAATTATAATACGGTCTCATATGGGTCTCAATATACATAGAGGAAATATTTAAAACAATTACATTAAGTGGAAGGGTGCAAAGGGAGGTAGCGTTTCTATTCTTCACCAGTACTGGTAAAATTTTGATACCAGTGGATTTTGATTATCTATCTATCTATCTATCTATCTATCTATCTATCTATCTATTCAAATAGTTGCTCTGGGTATTTATATAGGAAGAATATATATACACACACATATTTATATTTTCTTCCTATATAAATACTCTCTCTCTATATAAATATAGGAACACATATGTATATATATAAATATAGGAATACACATATATATGTGTAATAGGTTTTTTATTTGTGTGTGTGTGTATATATATATACTTCCTATATAAATACCCAGAGCAACTATTAGAAAAGCTTTTGAAAGAGATATACCCCAAGACACTCCAGAGAACTTCCAGTTTCCAGTCCTCATGTCAGGAGCTTGAAGCCATCCCTCTGTCCTAACAAGAAGTAAAAAGTGGAGCACAGTGAAAATCAACAACTCTTAGGTCCTTCAGAGAATCGGGCTCACAGGAAGACAGCGGCCCCAAACGTTGGAGAGACAGGTGGATACCAAGAGTCACAACTTGCTGGAGCAGAAACCCATGAAGAAAACCTGCACTGTAACTGACAGATTGCTGAGGCTCCGTGTAGACAAACCTGCGAGTTAAAAACTGCAGAGGGCCCAGTCATTGGGGTTTTGTGAGTTTTAGCCCCAGGACCCCCTACCAGGTTTTAACAGTGAAGGTCACAGAAAAATTTCCTTGTGCTTCTGGCAACGGGAGGGAAAAGTAATGGTTGTGAAATACTCCTGGTCCAACCAGGCATATGTCCTGCAACGTTTATGTCTACTGGATCCGTGAACGGATCCTGTTCGAGAATAGTCTTTTCAGATGTCATTGATTATCATGGGCCTTGTGTGACTTGTGTCCTTATAAGAAGAATGTAAGACAGACAAAGACACACACACACAGGGAGGATGCCATGGGATGGTGGTGGTGGGGGAGGCTGTGTGTGTGTGTGTGGGGGGGGGGGTGTGTGGGTTGTGGGGGGTAGGCAGGAGGCTTATGAACTTTGTACTTTCTGCCCAATTTTGCTGTGAACCTAAAACTGCTCTGAAAACTAAAACTGCTTGATGTGTCTACAAACTGAGGAACACCAATCATTGCTGGCAACCACTAGAAGGGGCAAAGAAGGATACTTCCCTACAGCCCTGAGAAAGAGTATGGCCCTGCTTGGACTTCTAGCCTCCAGAACTCTGAAAATAAATTTCTGTTGTTTTAAGCCACTCAGTTTGTGACACCTTATTCCAGCAGTCCTGGGAAACTCGTATACCCACCTTCTTCTGTGGCTTCAGTGGGCCACAAGGTCCAGCCTAGATTCAAGGATAGAGCTTGCTTATCAAGGGTATGGATATCAAGGTCATGGCTGTCAAAGGCGTGTCTATGAAGGGCATGGCTGTCCAAAGGAGAGATTATAGGAGTCATCACAGAGGTTCGCCATCACCCAGGGTATTTGTTTTTCTGCGTTTGTGTTGCTCAGTTTTAGCCAAGAAAAATTAGTGGGCATCACTGTGCTAACAAATCCAGGGAGGAGGGTTGGTACAGAGGAAGAAACGAAAGCTCAGAACATTTAAGTGAATTTCCCATGGCCATGCAACTTCCAGACTTGCAACTGAAACCCAGATGTTGGAACGGAACTCCCAGGTTTGGAGATTATGTGTATATCAACCTAACTCTCTTGTATTAAGACATAGGAGACATGAAAAATCTTTCAATTAAAGTGTGACGTGGGGAATGGGAAGATAAAAATAATTATCGTCTATTCTTGTCTCTTTTATCTTGAGGCAGCTTTCATTTCTCAGTTTGGCAGAGATGGACGACAAAAAGCTATGGTGAGAGAGAAAGCGGCCTAACCTCCCTGCAACCCAGGGAGTGAGTCTTCAGCTCCCAGCCCTGCACAGTCTCCTTCTGAAATAAAATTAATCTATGAAGCCATGACGTGAAACTATAGGTTTTATATAGCATCATAAATCCCTGGAAATTAACTTGCTCTAAGCTTTGGCCTGGGGAAGCTCTCAGCAATGAAAGTCCTCTCTGAAACTTAATTGCTGTTTAAATATTTCCTGCTAGCTTTTTCACTCTCTCTCTGTCTCCTTCCATCCAACTAAAAGGGAAAATTTCTAGAGGAAGAAAAAAATAAATAAGAGAGTTTCACTTTATCTTTAGAGCAAATTCTCCTTCTCACTTTGGATATGCAGTGTTAGGGATGTTTTATGTCCTGGGACATAAAAATTCCCAAATTCTTTGGGAATTTCTCTTGGTGGGCTCACTGAGCACTCCAGTATATGCCGGGCTTGAGGGGAGGCTGAGTGTGGGCCTTCCCAAAGACTGTGGCTAAGCCCGAGGAGCTGGTACTTCCAACCGGCCATGTTACTGTGGGTAAAAATTCCAGAGACGGTGTAATGGAATTCAGAAATTCACAATAAGTTTAAGAGTTGTATGAATGTCAACCGTAGTCATTGGTGAGATGGTGGTTGAGCCCCTGCCACGTGCCTGGGACATCCATGGGAATGATATAATTTCCTCCCCATGGAAACTGTTCTCACTCCTCGTGTCATCAGTGGAATGAAAGAACTTCAAAGCTGAGCACTGGCCAGCCCAAGACCACACAGCTGGGAAGGGGAGGAGAGATGGGACCTTTTTCCAAGTCCACCTGTCTCCAGAGTCCATCCGTTTCCCCCATGTTGTTGACTCCAGAACTTTACAAAGGAATAATCCTTCTCAGTGGCGAGTTTCCCAGGATCACAGATAATAAGTAGTGGTATATTCAGCATATTTGCATTCAAAAACTTTACACTGAACAAAAGCAGCTATAAATTAAAAGATAAATTTGCATTTGATTCATGACAACCTCTACATACATTTGGAAGTTAACTGCACTTCTAGGCAAGTTAGTCGGACAATGCTTGGGACATATGTAGATCTAAGAAACCTGCAATAAGTTGGCTTTATGAAGAGCAGGTGCAGCCACAATGTCTCTGGGGTCACTCCCCCAGGACCATTGTTCCTGTGGTCACAAGGAACAGGTCAGGGTCTGTGGATGGGGTCCCTGTGCTGTGTCTGCTGTCCCCGTGGGTACTTGAGGAGAGGCCAGGCTATGTGGATGGGGACCCTGCTCTGTGTCCACTGTCCCTGTGGATGCATGGGGACAGGTCAGGCTCTGTGGATGGGGACCCTGCTCTGTGTCTGATGTCACTGTGGACGCATGGGGACAGGCCAGGCTCTGTGGAAGGGGGACCTGCTTTGTGTCTGATATCCCTGTGGACGCATGGGGACAGGGTCAGAGCTCTATCGCTGTCATCTATGGCAGCCCTTGAGGAGATCTGCTCACACTGTCATTCAAGGACATCCTTTTTTCTTCTGAGGTAACAACGAAGTCAACCATGATGAATAATAAAGAACGTAGTACAAGTTCAGTGTGTTCCTTGCTTATAACATAGCGCATCTATTTTGTGAGGACAAGCATTTGTAATTTTGAAGCAGTCTTTTGAGAATGTCAGTTGGTCCAGCAAAATAGCAAAGACAGCTGCTGAGGGACTGCAGGTTTTAAAAAGTTCCAGAAACAATAGCTAATTTTATTCTTCAAAGCCACACTAGGAAGCAGGTAGTCTTGTCTGCATTTGTATATGAGAAGATGGAGACACACAGAGGGTAAATTACTTCCCCACATGGATACAGCTGGTATGTATTTCTTGTTCAATATTTATTTTTCCAAGTACAAATACATTTTATTCATGTGTCTCAAAGATGACACAGGAATTGGAATTGACTGTCATCACCAAACCTTTCCAGATTAAGGTGTAGTGGACACTTCAGGGTGCCGCCCAGAACCTCTCCTCTTCAGGACTTCCTTCTCTTCGTGTCTGGGAATTTGAAGGCCGACATCTCGCAGCTGAGCTCTCGGGTGAAGAGAGCAGCAGCCCCTCCTCAGGGGAAGCCTGAATGCAACAGCTGAGCAGTGCAGAGGCGGGAAGGCTGGTCCTCCTCGCCCTGACTCTGCACATTCATCTCAGCTCCAGAGTTGCCTGTGGGATGGGCTGAGGCCTTTGCTGCTGCTGCCCACACAGCTTCTCTCTCCACCCAGCCCTGCCCCACCCTCCATCTGGGCACTCATCCTGAGGATCCACTTCCTACATGCACATCTCTGTCTCTGGGTGGGTATTATGCCCAGCCCTGCCCCCACCCTCCATCTGGGTACTCATCCTGAGGTGGGTATCATGCCCAGCCCTGCCCCCACCCTCCATCTGGGCACTCATCCTGAGGACCTACTTCGTACATGCACATCTCTGTCTCTGGGTGGGTATCATGCCCAGCCCTGCCCCCACCCTCCATCTGGGTACTCATCCTGAGGTGGGTATCATGCCCAGCCCTGCCCCCACCCTCCATCTGGGCACTCATCCTGAGGACCTACTTCGTACATGCACCTCTCTGTCTCTGGGTGGGTATCATGCCCAGCCCTGCCCCCACCCTCCATCTGGGCACTCATCCTAAGGACCCACTTCCTACATGCACATCTCTGTCTCTGGGTGGGCATTCAGGGAAACAACCCAACCTGTGACATAAGGAGCAGTGGCTCGTGGTGTCTGCCCCAGAGGACAGAGACTCAAAGTGCCTTGCTCTTTTGGAGCAGTCCGCGGAATTCGTGTGTTGGTGGCAGGGGAGTCACTGTGTCTGTGCCATACAGGCTTTACCATGTTGTCCTTCTTGCCTGTCTGAACATTCAGAGATAGAGCACCTTGAGTAGGTAGATGATTAAGTGAAAATAATACCTAAACAACGTTTATTATTTCTTTATTTATCAAGTAGGGAATACATTGGTATTTTGGTGTCCCCAAATTCCTATCTTATTTCAATTAATAGAATCAAAGTCAGATATGCAACTCATTTGGACATTTCTCCATATAATTATCCTGCTTTAGAAAACATTGTTTTATTTATCTATTTTCGAATTTTCATGGTAAGTGGTCAGAAATTAACACTCTAAAAGATGAGATTTTGATGCTACCACAGGTCGACCATCTGAGACTATCAGAAATGCTTGTGACCGGAAGTGTTTTGAATTTCAAGTGTGTTCAGATTTTGGAATATTTACATTATACTCTACTTATGGTCGAGTATTCCTGTTCCATTAATATGAAACCTGAAAGGCTCCAATGAGCATTTCTTTTGAGCAGCGTGTTTGAATTTGAAGCATTTTGGATTCCAGATTTTCAGATTAGGAATGCTCACCCTGTGTCTCTAATTTATCAGGTTATTGTCTCGATTTTGTTGCCACTGGGCTCTCCTGTAGTGGTAGACCAGGAGACCGGACACGTTCTTCAGGTGCACACTTTTGGATACAGATGTTACTGTCATTTTTATCGTTTTCCCTTTCAAAGTTATTTAAAAATTAATAAAACAAGCCAACAGAAAATTTAACATATTCAAAGTATCCTAATTTCATTGCTTTCCACTCTTACATATTGTTTTCTTTAATCTACATTTTTGGATTTAATTTGCTGCTATGTTTCTAGAACCTTGAGATAGAAGCTTACTTTTTAAAAATCTGTACATTTAAGGTTATATGTGTTCTTTCAAGCATTTTCAGCTGCATTTCACAAACTTTAATATGATCTTATTCATTTCTTAAAGTTCGAAATGTTTTCTAATTTCACTTGTAATCTTCTTTCACACATGAATCCTTTGGAAGTTATTGGCTTAATTGTCAAACAACTTACGATTTTCTTGCCATTTTACTTTTGTGACTTGTTTCTTACTTAATGTGATCAGAGAAAATATTCAACCTTTTGAAATGTTTTGAATCCTGCTTTGTTAGTCAGCATATGATCAAATTTTATCATGTCCCACGCATAGTTACAAAGGACAAATGTTCTGTCATCATCCGACTCACTCTTCTATACTTGTCGATTAAGTTGCTCTGCCCATAAATGACATGGCTGGGACTTGAGCCCTGGTGTTCCAATACTGGAATTCATTCCTTTAACCATGAAATTCTCCTGTCTCTCTTCAAGATCCTGGGTAAGCACCGCACCCTAAGGTACCAGATTAGTAGCCTGTGTTTGGAAACAGGGGTCTTGGCGGGAGCCTCTTTGGTTGTCTTGAGAAGTGTGAAAGGTGGAGCTGTCAGTCATTGCACAGTCTGTATTTAGGAATACACCATGCAATAGCCATGAACAATGTGTATTTAGGAATATGCTGCGTAAGAGTCATTGCACAGGTTGTGCAGGAAAACATCATGCAGGAATCATTGCACAGTCTGTATTTAGGAGCACACCCTCCAGTAAGGCAGCCTGAGATGTTGGAGATAAATCTAGAGAAAATGAATGCTCTCACAAGATTCTCTGCTATTAGTTTTCCATTGCAATAGACACAAATGTAGTGACTTAAAAACAACACAGATTTATTATCTGATGGTTCTAGGGGTCGGAAGTCTGACACATGTCTCGCAGGGGTGCATATCCTCCTGGCGGCTCCAGGAGAGAGTCTGTTTCCTTGCCTTTTACAGCTTCTAGACAGGCCCACATTCCTTGGCTGTGGCATGTTCCCCGTCGTGAAATCCAGCAGTGTTGGGTTGAGTCCTCTCATGCTGCCATCTCTCCGGATCTCCCTTCTGCTTCCTTCTTCCACTTATAAGGGTCCCTGTGATGACCTTGACCCACCCAGATAATTGAGAGATAATTCAGGAGCATCTCCCTATGTGAGGTAAGTTGAGTCAGAGCCTCAGCTGCACCTGCAACCTCCACTCCCCTTTGCCATGGAACCTGACACATCCGCAGGTTTGAGGGAGTAAGGCCTGGATTTTTTTTGGAGCCCGTTATTCTACCTACTACATCCTCTATCATAAGCTGAATTCCTGTTACTCTGGAATGTAGCTCCCTCAAAGATTTTAAATAATAAGAAAAAGTCAGATGAATGCATTCAAAGAATGGACAAGGGATCCCAGGAGAATACAAATGGCCAATAATCAGGTGAAAACTTCTCAGCCTCACTAGTCATTTGGAAAACGCAAATTAAAACAGCAAGATCCCAAATCTTCATCTCATTTTAAAAATCAGATTGGCAAGAAATGTTTGTTGGATAAATGAATTTTGTTTAAGAATAGGAAAAGGCTTGTAGTATATCAGAACCTCCAAACCCACCCATAGAGGCAGGTGTTTCGGGAAGTCTGGATGTGGTAAGGCTGCCCTGTGGTAGCTGGCACTGGTGCAGTGACACTCCGGGCCACAGTGCTAGGATCCAGCACTGTGCAGCCCTGGGCCTGTGTGCCCTGAGTCAAACACGACCCAGGTCCTGGCAGGACTGGCCCGGAGTCTTCCAGGGAAGAAGTGGGTATCACTCTGCATTCTTCCCCGTGAAAGTGGATGTCACCCTACATCAAAGCATTTCTGGATTTCTCACATTTCTGCTTGTCCTCCTCATGAATAAAACCTGAGGAATCAAATAAAAATCTCTTACAAAAAGAGAGATCCATTCTGGGCGATGACCTACCCTATTTATTATGTATACAGTTTTCAGTCTCAGTAGATTTTATTAAAAAAAAAAGAGCCCTGTCCTATATTGTATTAAAGACCATGGTATAGTATTGATTTTCTTCTATGATAAACTGGATAAAGGGAAAATGCAGGAAAGACACACTCCACAAACTCTATGCAATGAAATTGGACTTCCCCCAATAATCCTGTCTTGAAATATATATTTGAAAAACAGAATTCCCAGCTGAAAAGAAAGATATTCTGAAGGAATTAATGTCACATAGGGCTCAAAATGAAAGCTGAAAAATACATCTCTAAATCGAAGTCAACAGCAATGAGCATGCCCACAAGTGTTCCCTGCACACCTGCCCGCCACCGCCTCTCATCTCATGGACCCTCTTCACGCTCATCTGGGTCGCCTCTTCAATTCCGTAGGTTGCAGATTTTATTACACAACGAACCTCCTGCAGGCCAAGCTGTCATCTGACAGAACTATCTTGTAAGAAATGCAGTCCCAATCCTCCTTTCCTGCCCACCTCCTAGAGAAGGAGGTGGAGGCAGCCCCACACCCCATGTCTCTACCATGGGGAAGTCCAGAGCCCCACGCCACGCACAGGTCCCCGGCATCACTCAAGCTGTCCTCTCAGGACAGTAGCCACCTCCGATTGTCCCTCCTTTCTTCCAGCCACCACCCAGGAGACCACTTCCTAGCAAGAGTAGACAAGAAGGAGCAAAAGTCATCAATCAAACCAACCAACCCTTTGCAAATTATTTCTGAAGAACATTAGCTCCAGGAAAATGTTAATGATTCCAGGAAATGTTAATAGCATCCATAAAATGTTTGGGAAAGGTTGTATTAAACACAATTAAATAGATTTCTGTACTCCAATGACATCCTAGTTCCTGGAGTTCTAGCAGTATATTTTATTCATCAGGTATTTTTCTTTGAAGATTTAGCTATGCCATATAAGAAATAGAACTCTCAATAAAATAATCATTTCAAAAATAAATGATAGGAGCAGGAATAGCTGATTTGTTGAGCACTTTCTTTATATGTACGTGTGCATTACCTTGTGTAGTCTCCACACCAACCCCCAAAGGTGGATTCTCTTATTGTCCCCACTGAACCGAGGAAGAAATTATTAATGCTTCAATGTAAAGATAATTTACATTCTAAAATATCAGTACTAGTCAACTAAAGATAACAATTAAAAGGGAAGGTTTTAAACTACGGGATCTGTCCTCTTGGAGTCCTGGGACCAGTACAGTGTGGAGTGAAGCCCTGGCCCGTGAGCCTACTGTCAGAGCTGCCCGTTCCTGGGTGTTGTCCAGGAACCAGGTTGTGTGTGGATCCCATCAGGAATCAGGGTCCCCTCAGTGGGTGCAGCTGAACAGAATTTAATAAGGGGCTCTTTATAGAGTGGGGTGGGTAATGAGGGCAACAAGGGAGAGGGGAAAACCCAGGGCCTAGCAGCTGCAAGAGACCTTCACCACCCGTTGACCTAAAGGGTTAATGGTGACAGTGGGCATGTTGAGGCCTGCGGCCATGGGTAAGGGGCTGGCTGTTGAGAGCCATGGCTGTGGGTAAAGGGATGGAGTAGTGATCCAGGGGGAGATGTACCCCACACTCCCTCTCCTCACCTGTGAACACGTTCTGTCACGTTCACAGCTGTATTCCAGACAATCAGAAAAAGCCTGACACAATGAACTAAACATAGGAATGCATCATCTATGTCTAGAGATGCTCCTTCCCCAGCTAGGATTGGAATTGCTTGGATTAAAATGCAGGAACGTCCCAGGCTTAGTCTGATGGGACATGGTGCCTATTACAAAATGGCGGACAGGTTGGAAAATGCCTCTGGAAGCAGCCTGGAGTCACAGTGGTGCTCAGAACAAGGGACCGGAGGCCATGGTTCAAATCTACCTTCCTTAATTACTTGCTAGATATGCAACCATAGGATATTTAACTTTTCTAACTTCTCTTAAAAAGTATGATAATGATGATGATGTTGATGATATGGATATCACAGAGTCACGGAAAGAGTAAATACGATTAGATATTAACTGTCCAAAACTAGCTTGTTCGACAAATGTTGTCCAGTAAATGGTCTCTTCTTCCTTCCTTCCTAGCTTTGGAGGTAGAAATCTTAAATTTATAGGCATGGGGTAAAGGAAGGAGCCTTGTATACTCTGTCTTCATTGCAGCCTGTTTTAAAATTCCAGATCATCTGGGAGAATTGTTACCCAATACAGTAACAGGAATAGTGAAAGAGAGGGCTCTCAATCTTCCCAAAGGCCTATCTCTGTGACTGCATCACAGGTAATGAACTTGATGATCGTGAAAGCACAGTACAGCACATGTCTCCCTGTGCTGTGCTGAGAATACACTGCATGGCTTTACTGGTTGACTTACTAACAGTGGGATTGGTGTTGCTTATGATTGAAAAAGAATCAGAGTAAACTCAGCCCCTCATTCCTTGGCTTGCCTTCTACCCTTTTTACACCCGCATTGTCTAATGTGGTAGAAGAGAATAATTTGGACTAGATTTAGCCCTTTGGTGGAAATGAAGTTTTGGAGAGTAATACTGCTAAGGAAAGAGTTCGCTTCTTACCTGCTTCCCTGCCTTCTCCCACCCAGCTGGGATGCCCATTTATCTCCCCTCTGCCCCAGTCATTTAGCTTAGCAACTCTTTGTTGAGCGTCTCCTCTGTGCCAGGTTCCACACTGGGTGCTGGGACCTTCTTGCTGTATGCACACAGCTCTTGCCTCCAGAGCCCAAAGTCTAGCAGTGCCCCAGCAAGTTTCCATTGGGAGGCCTTCTTGGGACTGTGAGTCACTCCAGAGCCCTTTGTGACTCTGGTGCATGGGTGACATCAACTTTCTGTAAATGCACTTTTACAATTCTACTTCTGATTGCAGGCATCCGTGGGAGAGAATGTCTTTTGATTTGCACCAGTTAAAATCTGAGTTCTACTGTTGTAGAAAACCACCTAGGTTGTTGTAATCAGAAGAGGCAAGTGGTGGAAGACACTGGGTGGAAGACGAGTTCCTTGGGGAGGCTGGAGAGGATGGCGGATGGGATGCAGGCAGAGTGATGCCTTGAGTGACTCCACAGCCTGTTCTCATGGACTTGACCTTGCTGAGCCGAGGTCACATGCCTGCACCTCTGCTGCTAGGGAGATCAGGTTTCTGGTGTCTATCTTGCTAAGCTGCAGACCCACAGGAAGGGCTTGCTCTGCTATGGGACGCGTGTTGAGATGACAAATCTGTGTGGCATGCTTTGTTCCATTCTTGCCTGCTACCCAGACGGTGGCATCGCCTTCTCTCCCTGTCTTTCTCACCCCTCCCAATTTTATGACAGTCAGTTCACATAAAAAGGCCCCCTTTAAGTCTGTGCTTATTCTGCTGTCTAATAAATGCAACACTTCATGAGCACATTCCCTAACTACACAGTCCTCTGTGTGTGGTGCAGTACCCCTGGTCACCCGGGGGATGGCTGCAAAATGAGAAGGAAGCCCAGAGAAAGAGGAGTTTCTTCCAGTTGGTCCCTCAAAGGCCCTGCATCAGGATCCCCTCACCTGCCACCGAACACCGCTGATGGATTCTGACAAATGAACAGAGATTTTACCATGCTGGACTAAGAACCACAGTACTACATAGAAAAATGGGTGCCCACTGCATTTCATGAGGACCTTTCTAGAAGACAGGAGAACAATCATCAGGACATTTAGTGTTGAAGAATAATTTACAAGCCTTGCTGAGTTGTCCTGGTCAGCAATAAAGATTAAAAATTGCATGCTCTCCAGAAGAAAAAAAACATCATGGCGAAGAAGATTACTTTAAATCAAACTTTTGCAGCTCCTAGGAAGAGCTGAGCCCTGGACCACTCTGGAACCTAGCTGAGTTGGAATGAGCCTGGCAGTGGGAGTCCCAGCCGGTCACATGGCCCTCATTCTTGCAAACATGAGAAAATGGTCTTCAGTGACTGCTCACTGTCTGAGATCAGGAGAGGGTTTCAGGAGGCCTTTGCGCCATTGGCCAAGATGACTGTTCTGAGTGGAGAAGCCATGTCGGGTCACTGCTGTAGACACGGAGCCATGCCAGGTCGCTGCAGTAGACACGGAGCCATGTCGGGTCACTAGTGTAGACACGGAGCCATGCCGGGTCACTAGTGTAGACATGGAGCCATGCTGGGTCGCTGGTGTAGACACGGAGCCATGCTGGGTCGCTGCAGTAGACACGGAGCCATGCCGGGTCGCTGGTGTAGACACGGAGCCATGCTGGATCACTGGTGTAGAAATGAGATAGGGGCGGATGATTAGAGGTGTGGGCTCTCCTCTCCACTGCCAGGAAGTTGCTCTACAGCATGGTCAGAATCCTCAGGACCAGGAGAAGGTGGACCTCACCCTGGTGGTGAGTGGCTTTAGGAATTTTGCTAGAATTGCTAGAAACGGAGGTATCCTGAGATTTCCATTGCTCCCTTGCCCTTGTTGCCACTGAGAATGGCAAGGACCCACGGAGAAGGCTTAGGATCAGACAAGAAGGGTGAGAACAGCGACCACCTGGGCAACAGTGAGGAAGGATGGCTTCAACCTCCACACACCTGCCACACTCCTGCCAAAGTGCTGCACAACATACGTGACAGGCAAATGCATACGGATAATGTTATAATCACTAAGGACAAGCTGACTTTGAGTCCAGCTCAGTATTAGTGGGTGTGACTGTAGAGTGTTGGAAGCGTTGACTGGAGTTACTGTGAGAAGTCAGGGGTGGGGACACAGGGCTTCTCCAGGGAAGAGAATCTCCACAATATCCATAATGACTGACCCGGAATGAGCACAAAAGGGAATTGAGGGAATGCGCCTACATTTGGCAAAAAGGATGTTCTGGTGAATATTGGCCTTCAGTGGCCAATTTCAGGAGATTATAGTGGATAGAAACCCAATGTGAGAAAAATAAAAATGCTCATTCACTTATGAATGTTAGGATGAAAATGGAGTAAAAAAACAAGATAGTTGGTGAATGAGAGTAAAATTGTTGTGTATTTTATGCTGTCTTTCCACTGGGGGTTGACTAGATGCAGAACTCTTTAGGACCTAAGATTTCACATAATGGACCCAGGAAGCTGGATTTGCTTCTCTTACCCATTTATGTGGGCATCTATACAACCCACTTCCATGGCATGGCAGGGGCTGCTGTCAGAAACCTCACACTCACTGCCTTCATAGCTTTCTTAACAAATGGTAGAAAGCGACGTGCATGGATATCAATAATAACTGAGCCAAAAGGTCAAATGCAGTCAGCTCCAGGAAAAAATCCCACACAGAGGAGAAAAGAACTCTGTGATGAGATGTTCTGTTTCTTTTTTGATTGGATCCAGCTGGAAAGCATTGATCGTAGAGAAATGAGACCCTCCTCGTGGTTACCTCTAGGCATCGCACTATCATAGAGAAATGTGACCCTCCTCGTGGCTACCTCTAGGCATTGCACTATCATAGAGAAATGTGACCCTGCCTCGTGGTTACCTCTAGGCATTGCACTATCGTAGAGAAATGAGACCTTTCTCGTGGTTACCTCTAGGCATTGCACTATCGTAGAGAAACGAGATCCTGTCTCGTGGTTACCTCTAGGCATTGCACTATCGTAGAGAAACGAGATCCTGTCTCGTGGTTACCTCTAGGCATTGCACTATCGTAGAGAAATGTGACCCTCCTCGTGGCTACCTCTAGGCATTGCACTTGCATGGAGGCACTTGTGTTAAACTACACAAAGGAGATTTGATAAGGGCAAGAAAAGACAAAGGCTAAAAAACTTTAGTGACTTTATCTTAAACTATATCTCAAGTGATTAATAGGTAAATTTTATGAAAGATCGGTATTTCCTACATTTTTCACATTTGATGACTTTTTACCATTACTTAAAACATGTTTCGCTATACCACACTACATTACACTGGATGAATTTCACTACACTACACTACACTACACTACACTACACTACACTACACTACACTACATTACACTATATGACTGGATGTCACTAAAACACCATGAAGCACAGAAGCTTACATGTCGAACAGGTAATATCCAACTCTGTAGAAAACAAAACAATATAAGATCTCAGCATGGAGAGAGTCCTTTTTTCTTTACGCGCAATGGAGTCCACGCCAGACCACAGAACATGAGACACTTTTCTCAACCTAAATGGTCCATTAATTCGTTCAGTGTTTAGCAAATGAGAGTGCAAATTCATATCCTTCATCAACACAGAGTAAGGTATGTTATTGGAACACGGGATCTGTACATAAAAGTATTTTAGTTGGCCGGGCGTGGCGGCTCACGCCTGTAATCCCAGCACTTTGGGAGGCCAAGGTGGGCAGATGGCAAGGTCAAGGGATCAAGACCATCCTGGTCAACATGGTAAAGCCCCGTCTCTATGAAAAACACAAAAATTAGCTAGGCATGGTGGCATGCGCCTGTAGTCCCAGCTACTCAGGAGGCTGAGGCAGGAGAATCGCTTGTACCTGGGAGGTGGAGGTTGCAGTAAGCCAAGATCACACTCCAGTCTCGCGACAGGGCGAGACTCCATCTCACACACACAAAAAGTATTTTCGTTAGAAGTGACTTGTTTCATTGCTTTAAAGTACCTCCTTTAAGAGGAGATAGTCGATATTCTCTTCTTTTCAACAGCCTGTTTCTACAGTTACTGGTCCATACCTCAATCCTGAACTCCACGACATCTGGGAAAAGGACAGGCAGAGGTGTGTGTTTGGGACAGGAACAGGTGAACACAGGGAAGAGTGCTGACTTCTCATCTCCCCGTGAAATATGGGTATGTTTTTACAATTCCCTATCCATTTCTTATGACTGAGGTCAAGGATCACCACAGTCAATAAAGAAAATGCCATCTGGTACTACAAGGCAACGTCACCACCCAGGTACGGGCAGGCTACACTTTAGAAACACACACACTGATGCAGTAGCGTCCTTTTGTTTCCCAGTGGGGAACGGTTAGACATTTACAATTTCAGCAGGCCGTTTTCATCAACATTGGCTGGGTTCGTTGCTAATCTCATAACCGGTTTGATAATGTGAAAAAGTCAATAAATGGCTGGAAGCAGGAGCAGGAGCAATCCACACAGTGTGAGGCAGGTCTTAAGTGGAGAAAGGATATATTACAAAACTCAAGGGGCCTTGACAGCACTGCTGAACAGCTCGGAAAGAAAGTGAAGCTAGGTGCGCACCAGCATAAATTCCGGGGGGATTAAAGGCTTGCATCTTTAATAGATTATAATCATAGACGTATTTAAAAAACACAGAAGTAAATATTTCCATAATCCTGGGAGAGAGACTTCTGAAGTAGAAACCAGAAGAGGGAAAGGGCTGATTTGATTATGCAAACATTTTCAACATTCACACATAAAAATTACTATAAACAAAATTAAGAACCAAAGTTTAACTCCGGAAAAAATTTCAATCAAATAGAACTGGGTTACTCTTCTCCAAACCTAAAGAAGTCTGAGTGATCATTAAAAAGATAAACACCTCAATACAAAAATATGCATAAAGAATATGCACGGTTAATTCCTGTCATAAGAAATACAGATAACTAATAAGCACATCAAATGCTTTGTAATAAAAATACAAATGTAAATGGGACACCATTATTTTGCCCATTAAATTGACACCCATTTTTTATATAAGCAAAAATACAGCAAAATTTATATTCATGAGCCTATAAGGAAATGAACAAAGGCAAGAGTGAATTAACAATAAGGATTAAAATCTCACATGCTTTTCTGTTGTCCTGTTATTTCTTCACCTAGGAATTTAAGAAAAACTAGGATGCTTTAATATGCAAGTATAGAACACATGGAAAATGTTTTCTATCTAAAGACGGACTGTTTTTATCCAGAGAGACGCCCTTGGGTAGGCAACTCCAGGGCTTCATGGCACTCTCACAGGATGGCTCAGGTGGGCCTCCGTGCAGACCCCCTGCTCCCTCTCATGACAGCAAGGTGGCTGCTAGGGTTCGAAGTGGCACTTTATACACAACCAGAGCCAAAGGTTAGAGGAAGAGGTGGTTTCTTCCCGAGGATCTGAACTTTCATTTTCATGGAGGAGCAGCTTTCCTAGACTGTCTTGGTCAACTTAGCTGTTCATCCGGTCGGCCCGAACTACATCACATGTCCATTCTCTAGCTGCAAGGGAGGCCACTGAATGGTTCCAAGATGTTTTTAGGGTCTATTGTGAGAGGCAAACTGTCAGCAAAGAGCACAGGCAAAGAGATTGACTGGTGGGGTGACGGAACAGTCTCTCACAGGAAATCAGGATGACACCAAGGTTTTTCTCATTACTGCAATGTTGCTAGAGTAGGAAATTGGAAAAAATGTAACCAATGAATACATAATTATAGTCAAGCAAGATGGTGAAATGCTATGGCCATATCCAAAGTAATACTACAAAGGAATACTTACTGACATGGTAAGATTCGTGCTTGTGACACATTAAACAGGCTACAAAACAGTATTTGCCATCTAACCCTAGCCCATACAGACTCTCATCCACATACTTACACCCTTACCCATAAACATACACATACACACAAGGCATTCAAGATAGCTGTGGATCATTTGAAATCCATTTTATTGAGATGTGGGGGTCTATGGTCCTTCTCTTTACATCTGAGCTGGCCTGTGCCTGCTTTAACCGATAGAGACCAGCAGAAATGATGTGATGCCAGTTCCAGGCCTTCGTGAGGAATTGCCCCTTCCCCTGGGCCTCTTGGAAGCAGGAATGTGCTAGAGTCAGCTCCTACCAACACATAGGAGCCCATCATTAACATTTCAGGAATTCTGTCATGTACTATCATGAGAATAACTTGAAACTGGCAACGTTCATCAGGATGCTGGTGCCCTCCTCCAGGAGAGATGTGCTACTCAACTGCTGGAGAGGCTCGAGTCCACCTGCAGGGGGAGAGGGCCCCCTGCCCGCTGGAGTCAGCCTCCTGCTGTCCCTGCCGTGTGGCTGAAGAAGCCTTGGGTTCTACAGGTCAGCCCTGTTGCTACCTGTGTGCTATTAAGTCAAGTTGGGTGGCCCCATATGGAAGAGAAGAATTTCCCAGATGAACTCTATTCAATTCCCTGACCCACAAAGTAGTGAGATATAATAAAATGACTGCTATTTTAGCTCTTGGATTTTTTTAAAGTATAATTTTAAACCTAATAGATAACTGGTATAGTCACGAATAGTGACTATTTCTGAAATAAATGGTTAGCCGTTATGTTATTCTATTTCTTTATCTTCATACTTGCATCATTTTATGAATATTAATACTAATATAATAAGAAACATGTCAAATGGCTCATCTATAGGGGAAATAGGACATTGTGAGAGGTGCATGGCTGCTTCTAGAAAAAATGTCGTCTTCCTCAATTGTGGGCCTGTTTCCACAGTCCTGGCCAACAGACCTTTAATTGCAGGTCTTCTCAAAGCTGTGCACAGTGGTAGATGCTAAAGCTAAAAGCAGAGGAAGTGTTTCATGGTTGCGGAAAGAGTGTTTGGCCCTAGAACCCACCATACCTGAGGTTGACCAGCCATGTGACAAGGAACAGGTCATCCTCTTTGGATCCCAATTTCCTTGTATGTAAAATGGGAAGTAAAAAACTTCTGATTTTTCAAGGTTTCCGTATGGATCAAACTGCATTAGGTGTGTAAAATGTCTGGCCCTGTACCCAAAAGAATGTTAATAGCAAATCACCAATCATGGTTACTGTTTCACGGACGACACATGGGAACTGCCCTTAATTATAGATTAATTGACAGGAGACCCAAGATTATAGCGTCATAATGGGTCCCTAGATTTCAGGCACACCTAACTGAACAGGGACAACTCAAGGAGAGAGGATTGAGGGAACACAGTCCTCCCAAACCAAACCCCTCGAGGATGGAACCTCATCTTCTTCATGACCTGTTTTCTAAGGCATCTAGCCACTAGCCCTAACTCCTGGAAGGGGCTCAGTAGTTTGGCTCATTCACAAGAAAGTTCTGCTGCTGTGTCTACAGTTGGCCACTGTGCTCTGTTTGCACAAAGTTACATCCACAGTGGGAGCCATGAGGGCCCTTGGGGAAGGCCCTGGGGCAACAGGCAACACTGCCAGTGGGAAACACTGGCTTCAAGAATTCTATACCTGCCCACAGTTTTTAAACACACAACCTCACACCACACACACAGACACGCACACACACATCATGGTGCTCCATTGCTGGTGCTGTGCTTGAGGGCTCAGGCCATCTGCTTTCCTTCATTCGGGTTGGCAGTTTACAATTCCGAATGCCTTGAGGTGACTGAGTGCTGAAGGAGGGTCTGAGCCCGGGAAGCCACGCAGGTGAAGCCGGTGAAGCCAGGTGTCGGAGCTGCTGGGGAAGGAAAGGAGGCTCGCCACAGATGTGGAGCTATTCACATCCAGCCATGGGAAGCACTTGTTAAGCAAGGCTGGCTTTTAATTAAAATGTTCAATTATAATGCTGTAATTAAAGATGGAAGGGGACATCTAGGGATGTCTTCAATTCCAAACAGCAAATCCCCCACAGAGGATGGCTTTACTCTCATTTTCCAGGGGAGACCTTGCATAGGACTATGCCCAGGAGAAAACCAGCAAACGTTTTGATACACAGAGGTACTTCTGGGGTGGGGTGGGTGGAACAACTGTGTGAGTATACTTTATTTAACTATAAGAGCAATACGTGTTCACTGTAACAACAGCAACCAACAAAAACACAAAAAAGCCAGACTCAACACAGAACTGCACGAATAGCTCCTGCCAGGGACGTTCCCTTCTGGAAGACGGAGCAGACATTCTCTTCCCTGTTCCTCCCATTAAGTACAACTAACACCCCGGATACTAGATATAAAACACAGGGAGACTCCGAAAGGTGGAGAGAAGAAGGCAGGCTGGCTGGGGACCTCGGGATGTGAGGAAGCGTGCAGGGCGAGTCCCCCGGGTTTTCTTCGTGCCGAGTACATCCAAGACTGGATGATGGAAAAGCTGGCAACCCAGGAATGTCAATGAACATGGAGGAAAAAAGCCGCAAGAAAATGCTGCACCTTCCAGCCGCACCACTGGGAATGGGGCAGCCTAGCAAGACAGAAACTGCATCCAAACACCACAGAAAAAACTGTGGTCACTCAGCCCCAACCCCACTTCAACAACCAAAAAAAATGAGTAGGGTCTGGATATCCCACTGGCCAGGCTGTAATGAGGTCACCATATCTTGAGCCTGGGGGTGAAGTGCAGGTGGGGTAGGAACCAGCACTGCCATCCCCTGGGCAGTCACAGGGCCCCCACCTGCAGGGTCAGTGGAGACCACACGGGGAGCATGGACTCCCCCTCACTGGGGCAGCATGGAGCCTCCGCCCCACAGGGTGGTGGCAGAGCTTCAGGACTTTCACCATCACCAGCAAACAAGGCTCCAGCCCATGGTGCCCGAGGAAGCCTTGTGGGGGCCCAAACTACCATCAGATCCAGAGTCTTGTAACATCATACCCCAAGCACCCAAGTTCTGATAAACATATCCTCTAGCACCCCAAGAACCAGGCAGGTCTCAGACTGAATTGAAAACATCATTAGATGTGAACACGAGTTAACAGAGACGGTATAGTGATCTGAGTATGACGGTAAAGCAGTCATCACAAAATGGTGAGAAATTGTGAACAAACTTGAAACGAATGATAAAAATAGGAAGTCTCAGCAAACAAATAGAAAGTCTAAACCCAGAAAGAGAAGATACAAAGAAGAACCAAAGGGGAATTTTAGAACTTTCTATTGGAAAAATACAGTAACCAAAAATGAAAAGAAAAACAAAGCTAGAGAGTCTTAAAGCAGAATGAAGGGGAGAGAGGAGGGAATTCTTACACAACGGTAGGACAATAGAAATGTCCCACTCTGACTGAGAGAGAAAATGGACTGGAAAAGTAATCTCCACTGGGCACGGTGGCTCATGCCCATCATCCCAGCACTTCAGGAGGCTGAGGTGGGCAGATCACTTGAGGTCAGAAGTTCGAGACCAGCCTGGCCAACATGGTGAAACCCCATCTCTAGTAAAAATAAAAAAGTTAGCTGGGCATGGTGGCAGGTGCCTGTAATCCCAGGTACTCCGGAGGCTGAGGCAGGAGAATCGCTTGAACCCAGGAGACAGAGGCTGCAGTGAGCCGAGATCACATCACTGCACTCCAGCCTGGGCGACAGAGCGAGACTTCATCTCAGAAAATGAAAAGAAATTAGCTAGGTGCGGTGGCACACGCCTGTACTTCCAGCTACTCAGGAGGCTGAGACAGGAGAATTGCTTGAACCCAGGAGGCAGAGGCTGCATTGAGCTGGGATTATGCCAGTGCATTCCAGCCTGGGCAGCAGAGTGAGACTCCATCTCAAAAAATAAAAAAATAAAAATAAAGTTTGAAAGGTTTATATAGCAGGGAAGAAATGTAACTACATATGGGAAAATAGGAACTAGGGAGGGGTAAGGAAGCACAGTGGCGTGAACCTCTTTCTAATCACATCTTTTTGTATCATTTAATATTTGAAAAACGAGTGCATTTACTATCCAAAAATAAAGAAAGTAAAATCTTTAACATTTAAAACAATGAAGTGAATAGCCCAAGAAGGACACAGGCCTGGTGGTGAAATACTTGGGGCCCCTCCCCAGCAGCCCTTCCCCTGCCTGGCTGGCCTGTGCAGGCCTCACAGTCTTTCTCAAGAGGGGGCCTCTGATTCTTCCACCTCCCACCCAGGTAGCTCAAAGGAGATGCCTGCTTCTGCCTGCAGAACGCTCGTGTCTCTGCCACAGCAAGTTTACGGGACGACAGGACCATATTCTACGGTTCAGAACCAGAATCCACATTTGACCTTGGGCTCAAATAGACTGTCCTAGAAACTAGTGCCAGGGCTTTCTTCCTGCAGCAATTTAAGGGACCCTACAGGTAACAGAATTTAGACATGTGTCGAAGGTTTGAAAAAACAACAACCTCAAACTAGGAGGAACAGAAGCAACAGGAATCCTGCAAGACATCGGGAGGACTGAATAAACGTAGCGCATGGAGGGTGGACTCAGGATTGCCTGGACACGACCTTGACCACACCATGGAGGAAATAGGACGAGATGCTAAAAGCCCCAGTGTGTGACAGGTGATCTGTCAGTGGCAGCACTTCCATTATGGCTGTGCAACAAACAGACGTGTTTTCTCTCTGCTCCATTGAGTTTGTTCCTTTCTATCCTGAGGGCCTCCCCTCTGGGTTAGAGAGCCAGACGAGGGTACCATGATCTCAGAGGGAAAGTCTCTGGCAGGAAAATGGAGAAAGACATTCTGAGCAGGGTTGAGGGTGGATTGGAAGGGCTGCCGGAGAGCCAGAGGGCAGAGGCCAGATGATTGCGTGAGGTGTGGCCTGAGTTCTGGGAAACTGAGTTGTGGGGAGCTAAGAGGAAATCTCTCCATAAGGTGAATGATGTCAGAGTGGGAGTGGCTCAGGCTGCTGTGGGAGAGGGTGCCTGAAGGCAGGGGACTTGGGAGGGCTGCGCCATCTCTGAAACATTATTTGGTCCCTGTCTGCTGTGGAGACCACTTTAGAAATTCCTATGTCCCTGGAAGGTTTTGGGGAAGGCAAAGGAGCTCATTTCTGTAGAGGCCTTGCAGGCTGTGCACCATGTGTCAGCAATATCCCAAGACCAGGGTGGGCCACAGTGGAGAGAACGGGGCCAGCAGAGGACAGGCTGGGCTGCCAATGGGCAGCACTGCATAAGCTGCATGGTGGGTGGGGGGAGGGGGGTATGGCCCAGGCCCAGTAACTGAGCTGGAAATGATCGGCAAGCCAAAAGCTCTGAAGCAGCTCAGCTGTGTAGAAGCGAAGTGTCACTCTACCCCAGGCAAGTCAGGGATTTAAGTTCAATTACAGGACAGGAGGCATAGCTCTGTGCTAGGCTCCGAAGGTTTGTGTCTCCCCCAAATTGGTGTGTTGACGCTTTAATTTTCAGTGTGCTGGTATTTGGAGGTGGGGCTTCGGGAGGTGAGTAGGTTTTGTAGGTGGAACCCTCTTGAGTGGGATTAGTACCCTTAGAAGAAAGACCCAGGCTGGGCGTGGTGGCTCATGCCTGTAATCCCAGCACTTTGGGAGACCAAGGTGGGTGGATCACGAGGTCAAGAGATGGAGACCATCATGGCCAACATGGTGAAACCCTGTCTCTACTAAAAATACAAAATTAGCTTGGCTTGGTGGCGTGTGCCTGTAGTCCCAGCTACTTGGGAGGCTGAGGCAGGAGAATCGCCTGAACCTGGGAGGCGGAGGTTGTAGTGAGCCGAGATCGTGCCTGGTGACAGAGCGAGACTCGTTCAAAAAAAAAAAAAAAAAAAAAGATAAAGATAAAAAGGAAAAAGAAAGGCTCCAGGCAGCTGCCTTCCCATTCTGCCGTGTGAGGACACAGAGGGGACCATCTGTGAACCAGGAAGTGGGCTCTCGCCAGACACCGAATCAGGTCCACTTTGATGTTGGACTTCCGAGGCTGTTGAACTGTGAAAAATATATTCCTGTTGTTTATAAACTGCACAGTTTATGGTATTTTATTAAAGTGGCCCAAACAGACTCAAGCACTTTGCTTTTGTATATGTGAATTTGTAGCCCTGTGTAAGTGACACTGTGGCTGACAGAAAGGGAGTTTGAACAAAGGCAGGGCCTGTCTCACCAACAGAGTTGGTGTGGGGACAGTGGGGGCTGACTGGAGGGTGGTCATGGAGGGCGGATGGCACAGGTGTTGTCATTCTGTGTCTACCCAGTGGAGTTGCCCCTTTCTCCCTACCCTGTCCCTCTGGAAACTCCTGTAGTCTGGCTTTTTCTTCTACCATTTCACGGAGGCAGCTCTCACTGAGTGGTTAACCACCCCCCTGCAGCGGCACGCCCAGGCTGCTGCTCCTGCTCCTCTGCCCTCATGACAGGCATTCGGTGCTGAATGGATGGGTGCACCAGTCTCCCTGTCTCGGACTGCACAACCTCCCAGAAAGGGGCCCTGTGCTATACTCAGAGCATCGAGAGAAAGGATTGACTGGTGACTTTGTCTTCATTTCTCTCTCTCTCTTCCCTTTACTTTTGTGATGACCTCTTTTTCCTTTTCTCCTAACTTCTGGAGTCACTGATACTCCTTCCCAGCACCCTGGCTGACTCCCATATCCACTGAAGCATCAGCGTTGGTGAGGCAATGGCAGACTGAGGAACTGAGGAGCACTGACTCCAAAATTTTCTGTGGATTTCAGTGAGGGACTTCTACTTGATAGGAGAACCACAATCAGAACAGCCCTCAAACTCTTTAGCCTTGAATAAAACTTTACAAGTTCAAATCTGTTTTGTTTGTTCAGTCTCACCATCTGGCAATGGAGAAGCAAGATACGCTTCAATGCACAGAAACTCCTGGGATAAGAGGAAAGAGAAAAGAAAAGAACCTTCCCCTGCCCTGCAATGATGGAGTCGGTGGCAGGCTGCTGCTGCTGTGCTGGGCAGAGCAGAGCTGATGGGCCTGCCTGTTGAGTGGACCATGAGTTTGGCCCACAGCGTGAGCCAAGGCCCTGACCCTACATTCCTGGGAGCCAACCGACTAACCCCCATTTCTGTTAGAGCCTGTGCAGGCTGTACATGCATCTATTCTGCCTGCCCCGTAAGAGGATTCTATATCTCCATCTGGAGATTTCTGGGATCTCCAATTTCTGGGAGAGCCGAGTGACATCCCATGACAGAAGGTGGTTCCCTTTCCTGCTGACGTTGGACTTGGCCATATCTGAGCAGTAGCTCTAAGGGCTACATGTGTGTTTCCCTGTTTCTTGCTATTTTTCTTGAGCATGAGACCAGCATGGACTGGAGACTGCTCCTTCAGCCTCAGTCCTGGAATAAGAAAGATGGGCACAGAGCTGCAGCCAACCTGCAGTTTACCCAGAGCTGATCTGCAACTGACGTGGAATATGACCAAGAAATAAAGCTTTTTGTACAGTGTAAACTCTAGGCTGACCACAAAAATTGTTTAAAAGAATGTTAGGCAATACACTAAAGAGAGGAGATGAAATGGAATCATGTAAATGGTTCAATTAAAATGAGAGGGGACTAAAAAGAGGTTAAAAAAACAAAGACAACAAAAGGCAAACAGTTAAAAAGATAACATATTAGTCTAAATATATCAATGGTTAATAATTTTTTTTTTTTAGAAACGGGGTCTCACTGTGTCACCCAGGCTGGAATGCAGTGGCACGCTTACGACTCACTGCAGCCTCAACCTCCCAGGCTCAAGCCACCCTCCCACCTCAGCTTCCCAAGTAGCTGGGACTACAGGCATGTGCCACACCTGGCTAATTTTTGTATTTTTTTGTAGTGACAGGGACCCACTATGTTGCCCAGGTTGGTCTTGAACTCGTCGGTTCAAGCGATCCTCCCACCTCAGCTTCCCAAAGTGTTGAGCATACAGGTGTGAGCCACGACACCCAGCCAATAATTACTTCAGATGTGAATGGTCTAAGCACAGCAATTAACAGTCAGATATTATTAGAGTGGATTAAAAAAAAAAAAAAAAACCAAAGAGCATGCTGCTTAAAAATAAAACCTCTTCAAATATAAAGACTCAAATGGGTTAAAAGCAAAGAGATGGAGAAAGATACACGTGTTAACAATAATAAAAAGAAAGCTAGAGTAGCTATATTAAGCTCAAACAGAGCAGAATTCAGAATAAGGAAAGTTATCAGGAGTAGAGGGGAATCAGAAACTATAATTGTTCAAGAAGACATAACAATCCTTAATAGCATGTACCTAATGATAGAGCATCAAAATGCATGATGTAAAAAAATGCATGGAGACATTGACTCATCCAACTCTACTTTAGCACACTTCTCTCAGTAATTGACAGAGGAAGCAGGCAGAAAATCAGTAAAGATATAGATGACCTGCAAAGCACTATCAATCAACAAGATCTAATTGACATTTATGGAATGCTTTAGCCAACCATTGCACAATACACATTCTTCTCAAGCTCACAGGAAACATTCACCAAGATAGACCACACTCTGGCCACAGACACACCTGAACACATAAAAGTAAAGCAGAAATCACACAAGGTATGTTCTCCGACCACAGTGAAATTTAACTATAAATAAACAACAGAAACATAACCTGGAAATCCCCAAATATTTGGAAATACTTCTAAATAATCTGTAGGTCAAAGACATTTCAAGATAAATTGAAAAATATTTTGAGTAAAATAAAAATGAATATAACTTACGAAAACATATGAAACGTATATCAGTATCTTGAAGGAAATGAATAGATTAAATGCATATGTTAGTAAAGAAGAAAAACATGAAATAAAAAATTAAGTTTCCACTTTGGAGAATTAGAGAAAGAAGAAGAAAGTAAACATAAAGCCCACAGTAAAAATTAGAACAGAAATCAAGGATATTGAAAACAGGAAAACAATAGAAAAAATCAACAAAACCTGTTTGGTTTTTGAAATGATCAAGACAGTTGGTAGTCATCTGCCTGGTTTACAAAGAAAAAGAGAGAAGGTACAAGTTACTAGTATTACGTGAGAGAGGGATCTTCACCCCTGATCAGCATATTGACACTGATATAATCCACTAATCGTATTCAGATTCACTCAGCTTTGCTTGTGTGTGTGTGTGTTTTTATGTGGAGGAGAGCAGGTGTATGCATATTAACTTTATACAGTTTTATCACCTGTTAGTGACACCCACCATTAGTAAGATACTGGAGAGCTCCAGCACCACGTGGGTTCCTCTCGTCTGTTCACCTTCCTTCTCTCTGTCCCTAACCACTCTATACAGTGCTGTATTCCCTTATTGTTATTTTCAGATGATAAAAATGTCAATATCCTGGATGCAACAATATACTATAGAGTTTCAAAATGTTACCATTGGAAGAAACCGGGAAAAGTATACAAAGGATCTTTATTATTTCCTACAACTGCAGGTAACTCTATGATTCTCTCAATTAAAACAGACAAGCTCATATTCCTGGATTCCTTCTTGGAATCAGTTGGTTTTGTCATAGTGGAACTAATGGTGTTTAAAATACTCTGTCTTTTAATGTTATACAGGGCTTTAATTAAAATAAAATGTCATCAGGATTACAAAAAATTCCACTTGTACATGTTTATAGAAGCATTATTCCTAGTAGCCAAAAAGTGGATGGAAAAACAAAAGGTGGCCTGTCCATAGAATGGAATATTATTTGTCAATAAAAAAGAATGAAGTCTTGATACATGCTACAGCATGGATGAATGCTGGAAACATTGTGTGAAGTGAGAAAGCCTGATGCAAAAGACCACATATTGTATAGTTCAATTTATATCAAATGTCCAGATTAGGCAAATCCTTAGAGATAAAACATAGATTAGGGGTTGCCACAGAATGGGGAGATGAGGTAATGGGAAAAGACTGCTAGTGGATATGGGGTTTCTTTTTAATAGATGCAAAAAAGAAAAGTTAGTTGCTTCCCTGTATATCAGCAATGGCCAATTAGAATGTAAAATTTAAAGAAAACAATAACAGTCTCCAAAATTGAATACTTATGATTTCCTATATGTGGAAATCTATAAAAATTGATTAAAAATAAAAATATGCAAATAAATGGAGAGACATACTGTTTTAACAAATTGGTGAGTCAATATTGTTAAGATTTCAATTCTTATCAATGTAACCTATAGATTTAATAAATTTAGAAAGTCCTATCAAGCTACTTAGTAGATATCAGTAAAATGATTCTAACATTTATGTAGAAAGGCAAATGACACAGAACAGCCAAAACAAAACGGTAAAAGAAGAACCAAGTTGAAAGGCACACACTATCTGATTTCAAGATTTACTACAAAATGACAGGATTCAAGACAGCATGTTATTGAGAAAGAAAAGACACATATATCAACAGAAAAGAACAGAAAGCCTAGAAATAGACCCATAGAAATGCAGTCTCAACTTATCTTAGACAAACACACAAAGGCAATTCAATGACCAAAGGGTGGTCTTTTCAAGAAATGGTTCTGTAGCAACTGGATATTCATGTGCAAAATAATGAAACTAGATACAGACCTTACAGCTTCACAAAGCTAACTCAAAATAGGTCATAAGTCTAAATATGAAAGGCAAAGTCATAAAATTTTTAGAAACAAAACACAGGAAAACATTCATGTAACAATGGAGTTGGTCGTGAGTTTTTAGACACAGCTCCCAAGTATGATCCATGAAAGAAAAAATAGATAAGTTGGACATTACTAAAACTAAAACTTTTGCTCTATGAAAGCCGATGTTAAGAAAATGAAAAGGCAAGCCACCAAATGGGAGAAAATATTTCCAAAAAAAATCTATGTATGATAAAGGACTTGTATCTAAAATATAAAAGAAACTCTTAAATTTCAACAAGAAGAAAACCAACAATGCAGTGTAAAAAATGGACAACATACCTGTTTGTATTATTCATGTAGGAATATGAAAAGACACTGAAATTTATTTGTCATTTAGGGAAATTCAAATTGAAATAATGACCTTCCACTTACACACCTCTTAGGATGGCTAAAATACAAACACTGACAATACCAATTTCTGTTGAGAATACAGAAGGAACGCTCATTCATCACTGGTGGGAATGCAGCATGTTAGAGCCACCTTGGAAGACAGTTTGGCAGTTTCTTGCAGAACTAAATGTAGTCTTTCCATACCATCTAGTAATTACACTCTTAGACATCTACACAACTGTTAGGAGAATGTTGGTCCACACAAAAATCTGCAAGTACATATCTATAGCAACTTTATTCATAATTGACAGAACTCAAACAACCAAGATGTCCTTCAGTAGATGAATGGATAAGCTTCGGCCTATCCATACCATAAGAAAACGATTGGATAAGCTTCGGCCTATCCATACAATAAGAAAACGACTGAGGAGTGAGCTGTAAGGCATGAGATAATGTGGATAATCTTCAATGCATATTGCTAAGTGAAAGAAGCCAGTAGGAAAAAGTTACCTACTGTGCTATTTCATTTATATGGCATTTGAGAAAGGAGAAAATAATGGGCATAGTAAGTGGATCAGTGGCTGCTGGGGACTTGGGGGAGAGGGTTGAAGAGGTGAAATCCAGGGGAGTGTTAAGGCAGTGTGCCATTTTGTATGACAGGGTCATGGTAGATACGTGGTACTACACATTTGCCAAAACCCATAAAGCTTTACAGAAGAAGAAGTGAACCTTAATGTGTGCAGATTTAAAAAGTAGTGGGTAGAGGAACGTGGGATAGAACGCATAGTGTGAAAAAATAATCCAACTGCATTACAAATACATGAAATTGAGGTGGCTTTATTGAGGTGGCTGGGAAAAAGGTGCTGACCTAGTGGAGATTGCAGGAGTACAGGCAGAAGAAAATGTCCCTATGCACTGGAATCTCATAGGTGAGGTTATTTCCAGTCAGGGTACAGGTTAACAATTCTGAAACCACTGTTTATACTCACTGGGGTGGAACAGTTAATCAAAAGGAGGGCAGGCGTTGAGAAGTAGGTTTCCTGCTGCTGCAGGGGAGAATACAGATAGGCAAGGGAGAGGCTGGACTGCGCGTGTGGCAGTGGGTCAAAGTCAGAGGATGCACTCATGTTTAGCTTAATATAAATACACATGGATATAGAGAGAAATAGGCATAGATATTTGTATCATTTTGTGCTATTATATACACAGTTTTTTCTGCATCAACTGAGGAAGCCTAGAAGTAACAACACTCTGGGAGCACTGAACACACCCACACCCCAGATCTTGGTTTTTAATACCATTCTCTAACTAAAGAAACCAGAACTCTTTGAAAAAATGGATGATTCTGGGACTGGGGGCAAAATATACAAGATGAGACTAGCACATCTCATAGTTCCAGAAAGCTAAGAAAGTGGTTAAAAAGAAACAAACCCCCACAGTTGTGTGGGTATCACAGTGAGACACAGAGCCAATTAACAGTGCTCCCCATGGACAGAGCTGGAAAAGTAAAGCTACAACAAAAATGTAGTATTGTATTGTAATCCAGTGTGTAGGATACACATCCTTGAGTCCACACTGATATAAATAAATGCTTGAATAAATAAAGGAATGAAAGACAACAGCTGAACAGCCTATGCAAAAGCATTTTGGGTAATTCATTGCAGATACTCTGTCTTCAAGGAGGTAGAACACAGTGCCCCAGGCCTTAACCTTAGTCTGCGCATCGTGACTTTCTCACACTGGACAAACCTGTCAAACACTGCTCCGGCCAGGGGATCAAGGTTACATCAACAGTGAAATTTCATGTTGATAGCATTTACCTTTGATATCATGCAACAAGAGTGGCGCTTTACCTCTGTGTTCTTTCTCTTCAAAACTCAAAGAATCCCAGTCTAATCAGGAGAGAATATAAGACAAATTCCAACTCAAGGACATTCTACAAAATACCTGACCGGCACTCCTTATAACTGTCAGGGTCTTCAAAGACAAGGAAAGGCTGAGAAGCTGCCACAGCCAAGAGGAGCCTCAGAAGACGTGATGACAAAACATAATGTGGGACGGTGGAAAGATAAAAGACATTAGATAAAAACTAAGGAAGGCAGAAAGAATGTAGAGGGCAATTAGTAATAACGCGTCAACACGGCTCCTGAGTTGTGCTGTGAGTACTGCCACACTGCGGTTACCATCAGGAGAAATTGGGCACGAGTTTTGTGGGAACTCTGTATCACCTTTTGTAAATTTTTTTTTCTGTAAATCTGAAGTGATTCTAAGTTAAACATTTATAGAAATTGCATATCACTGTGTTAGGCCATTTTTGCATTGCTCTAAAGGAATACCCGAGGCTGGGTAAATTATAAAGAAAGGAGGTGTGTTTGGCTCAGGGTTTCGCAGGCTGTGGAAGTGCGACACCGGCACTTGCTGGGCTTCTGGGGCGGCCTCATGAAGCTTATACTCTTGCTGGAAGGTGAAGCAGGAGCAGGCACATCCCATGGTGAGAGCAGGAGCAACAGAGAGGGTGGGGAGGTGCCACACACTTCAAACGACCAGCTCCCATGAGAGCTTATTGTCACAGGACAGCACCAAGCCATGAGGGAACTGCCCCCATGAACCTCCAGCCCTGGGGACTGCATTTCAACATAAGATTTGGGTGGGGACAAATATCCAAGCCATATCAATAACGTATCTTGATGAGCTAAAGATTGTCTTTCACTATCCAGATAATTAGAGTGAGGGCTGAAGAAGACCTCAACAAGAAACAAAGCGTTTTGAACAAAGGTGGAGGGTAGACTTCCAAAGTGAGGTTTTGTTGTTGTTGTTTTTGTTGTTGTAGTGATAAGATTCATTTGCGGCTGGGTGTGGTGGCTCACGCCTGTAATCCTAGCAATTTTAGGGGCTGAGGCGGGTGGATCACCTGAGGTCAGAAGTTCAAGACCAGCCTGGACAGCATGGCAAAATCCCATCTCTAGTAAAAATACAAAAATCAGCCAGGCGTGGTGGCGGGTGCCTGTAATCCCAGTTACTTGGGAGGCTGAGGCAGGAGAATCACTTGAACCCAGGAAGCAGATGTTGCAGTGAGCCGAGATCACGCCATTGCACTCCAGTCTGGGCAACAGAGTAAGACTCTATCTCAAAAAAAAAAAAAGATTCATTTCTGTAGGTTTAATTGCCCATTAAAAAGTCCCTTCATGTTGTAGCTTCATCTCACAGCAGCAGGCCCTGTCATTCCAAGCAGCTTTAAGGACCAGCCACATTCAGGGCTGTTGGTGACAGCAAAGAGAGCCCTGTGGGCTAATACACCTGCTCACCTGAGGCATACACAGGCGGGCAGAGTCTGAGCGAAGAATAAACACGCAGAAGTGGGAAAGCTTGGGAACTGTGAATGCAAACCCCTGCTGAAAGCACCGAGGGAGTTTAGCCTAAAGAAGCAAAGAGTGTTGCCGTGTTCAGGTTCCCTAAAATCATGCCCTGCTCCTCGGAAATGCACCGCATCAGGCTTCACCACAGCCACGCCGCTGGATGATGTCCTGTTTCCTTGTGGATGCGGCCCCTGGCTTCCTCTCTACCAATGTAGATGCAATTCTTCCTAATGAGTTTAATGACTGCTTAGACGATTCAGGCAACTTTCTGGCCTCTCAGTTCCACGACTTTCCCACCTCCCATAATCCTGTCCTCCACCCCTCTCAGCCACCTCTGCCACTGTCTAATCTTAGACTCTCATTACCAACAACTCTGTTATCCTGCTTTTGAGCAGTGCACTTGGCGGTTGCTTTCTGGTGCACACTCAGTAGCACTCCTACCAAAACCACTCCGGCATCCAGAGGATTCTAACCCAATGAATTAGCCCCTGTTCACTCTCCTGTGGCCTAGAAGGTTCTCACCTCTCCCCATGCTCTGCTTAGAGTTTGCAATTCGACTTTTTAATTGCTCTCTCACATACATCCTCACATCTCTTGCTGTTCCTCCTGCTATCTTGTCCACCTGCTGTCTTCAGCTGGGTTGCATGGGAGGCAGGTTCTGAGACCGGGGCTTGTAGACAGGAAGTGTACTGGGAAATGCTCTCCAGACAAACTGGTGGGCAGGTGAGGGGAGCATGATTGGACAGAGGCCACCATTGTCGCACTTGTTCATCAACCACCAGAATCAGGCAAGGGCTGTCAACAGATGCTCCAGAAGGCCTGCTGGGCTCCAAGCACATCATTCCCTGACAAACATATTACTTTCATATTTCTTTCACCTGCCAGTCAGAAGAGCTGCCCACTCTCATTGCTTTATCTTGAGCCCTCCACATGGCCAACTGGACCATTGGTTGTCAGTCCTCCTCTTTCTCACCCCCCAGCGGGCCTCTTCTTCCCTAGCACAGCACACCTTTCCCTGAGACTGCTGGATTCCTGCCTCACAAGCGACTTCCTTCTGGCTTCCTTTCCTGTTCCTTCCTCTGCTTTCTAAACTCGGGGTTACCTGGAGCTCAGTCCGGGACATTGTCTCTTCATAATCTCATCAGTTCCCATGAGTTTGCATCCTGTCTGTGTGCTAAGGATTCTTGATTGACTTATTCACCTGTCCTTTCCCCTTGAACTTCAGTCTTGAAAATTCAGTTCCCTATGCCACATCTCCATCTGAATGCCTGTTAGGCACTGCAGACTCAAAATATCCCAAGCTCATGTCTTGATTCTTCCAGCCCACTGCCTGAGCCTTTGCCACCTCCATTGATGGTAACGCTTCCTTCTGTTTAGTGCCTTCCAGTCACCTGCAAGGCATTTCTTCTGTCATGCCCCATGTGAATTTCATTAGCAAATCCTGTCGACTTTAGCCTCCCCCAAACCCAAACTTCAGCCATTTCTCAGACACAGCTGCCACCTTGCTACAAGCCACCATCATTTTTCATCTAGACTAAATTGGTCTTTTTCTTCTTTTCATGCCCTTCCTTCCTGCCCATGTGCTGCACCTGTGTGCACCTGAGCATGGCAGACACCCACTCTGTCGGCTCGCCTCAGCTCCCCACCCCACACCTGTTTACTCAGGAGTACTGAGTTTTAGATTGAACTTTTTAGAAAACAACCTCCCAGTCACTTCTCTTCAAAGCCCTTGAAACAGCAGGCAGAGTCAGGTACTTCCTCCCCATGGATGTGAAGGGAAGCCAGACCCTCACAGTGGCCCGAAGGCCTCTGCATGGTGGGCGCCAGCCCCCCTCGGCTCTCACCGTCACTCTCCCCGGCACACTGGACCCTACTGCTTTGGGACAGGCAGCACCATCTGCCTCCACATCTTTACTTTCGTCACTCTGTTTGCCGAAAAATTTTCTCTTGGAGAGCCAGGTGGCTCAGCCCCACACTCCTGCTCTGTCCTCTCCTCAGGTAGCATCTTCACAGTCAGAGCTACTCATACCACCCTGCTTAAAATGACAACCCCCAAGTGCCACCCTCAATTTTCCCTCTGAGCACGGATGCCCACCTACCCCTATATGGATGTCTTTGTTTTGTCTTGTGTTCCTGGAACGGAAGCTCCATGGCAGCAGGACTTGTTCTGTTTGTTCAGGGCCTTATGCCCAGTGTGTAGAATAGTACCTGACATCTACTAGATACGTTACCCATACTCACCGAGGAAATGATGAATGCGTGGGTTTCTGAAGGGCCGTTTTCCATCATCATGTTGTTTCCTAGCATAAAACCCTTTAATGGGGCCGGGTGCAGTGGCTCACATGTGTAATCCCAGCACTTCAGGGGGCCAAGGTGGGCAGATCACCTGAGGTCAGGAGTTTGAGACTAGGCTGGCCAACATGGCAAAACTCCGTCTCTACTAAAAATACCACAATTAGCAAGGCACGGTGGTGCATGCCTGTAGTCCCAGCTACTCAGGAGGCTGAGGCAGGAGAATCGCTGGAACATGGTAGGCAGAGGTTTCGGTGAGCCGAGATTGCACCATTGCACTCCAGCCTGGGAGACAGAGCAAGACTCTGTCTCAAAAAGCCAGCCTGGCCAACATGGTGAAATCCTGTCTCTACTAAAAATACAAAAAAAATTAGCTGGGCATGGTGGTTTATGCCTATAATCCCAGCTACTTGGGAGGCTGAGGCAGGATCATTGCTCGTACCTGGGAGGTGGAGATTGCAGTGAGCCGAGATCGTGCCACTGCACTCCTGCCTGGGCAATGGTGCAAGACTCTGTCTCAAAACAAAACAAAAAAACAAACAAAAAAAACCCTTTAATGGATTTTGTAGGAACAAAAAGTTCCACCTCATTCCCTATCCTTCCTCCTCAAGAGACGGGAACACTGTGAAGACAGGTTCAATGTCCAGGACGTACACCTCACGGGGAGGGTCACCATGGGCTGAATGTCCACATGTGCTGGTGTGCCCTTCCCTTCTCCTCCGACTGTTCCTCCGACTGTCGGCTCGCCTCAGCTCCCCACCCCACACCTGTTTACTCAGGAGTACTGAGTTTTAGATTGAAGATTTTAGAAAACAACCTCCCAGTCACTTCTCTTCAAAGCCCTTGAAACAGCAGGCAGAGTCGGGTACTTCCTCCCCATGGATGTGAAGGGAAGCCAGACCCTCACAGTGGCCTGCTCTGCTCTACAATGGCGAGCTCTGCTCTACACTCTGCTCTTGGGAGGCCTCGGATAAGACGAAGCCCTTCTGGTTTCGACAGGCTGCCCACGGGACAGCTGGTGTTGGGAGTTAGGCAGGAAGAACCTTGCTGGGTGCCACGTTAGGTGCTGACTCTAAACTCAGTACTCCTGAGTAAACGTGTGTGGAGCAGGGGGTGGGGAAGGGCTGTGCGAGCATGCCCAGCTAATTATTTTAGTTTTGCAAGGCTTGGGACTGAGGGGTTTCCCAGGACATCGAACTTTGGTGCTAAAACTGGGACAGACCTAGGAGAACTGGGCTGGCTGGTCACCCTACAGTTTAGACACTAGGGAGAGTCTGAGGTCCAAGGGCCCCTCACTTCTTCAGTGGATTGTTCCACATGGAAACGTGGGTCCAGTCCTGGTCAAACTCCCCCTTAAGTCTGCACTCCTGGCTGGTTGCTGTCACTGCTGCACCATGTTGCTCCCCCACCTCCGTGCTTCCCGCCCATGTGCTGCACCTTTGTGCACCTGAGCACGGCAGACACCAACGCAGTGGGCTCACCTCAGCTCCCCACCCCACGCCTGTTTACTCGTGAGTGTTGAGTTTTAGATTGAAGTTTTTAGAAAACAGCCTCCCAGTCATTAAGAAGTTGCTGATTCCTATTTGCTATATGTGGGGAGTGGAGAGACTGCAATTCCTTGATCTACCTGGAACTGTCCTGGGTTTAGCTCTTGAAGTCCCACATTCCAGGAATGCCCTTGATTCCAGGCAAATGGGGATAATCAGCGTTCTAATGTGAAGAGTACGTTCTAATGTGAGTGACTTGAGCCTGGCTGGGAATTCTGGCCCCTGGATCCCAGGTCACCTTAGTGCCACCAGTGCCCCATGATCAAACCCCTTGTTTACATCAGTTGTCTGAGTAGCTCCCTGAGTTTGTCTATAACATACATGGTGAGTAATGTTCTCATGTGCACTATACCACTGCCAACCTACTCTGATATTCACGTAAGCCTTCCAAAATGTTGTGAAGAAGAAGAACGTGACAAGCTTTATTAATCACAGGTATCAATTGTTCGTTACCAGCTGCAGTAGGAGTATGTACAACTCCCTAGTTTTCTCCCAGTGAAGAAAAGTATCGGAACGTGTGATTGTATTTTATGGGATTCCTTCATACAGTCACACGTCACTGAACGACAGGGATATGTTCTGAGAAATTCATCCTTAGGCCATCTTGTCATTGTGTGAACATCATAGGGTATACTCACCTAAACCTAGGCGGTACAGCCTGCTGCACACCTGGGCTAAGAGGGGTGGCCTGCTGCTCTTAGGCTGCACACCTGTACAGCATGTTCCTGCACTGAATGCTGTAGGCAGTTTTAACACACTGCTAAGTATTGTGTGTACATGGAGAAGGTACAGTAAAAATGCAGTATTATAATCTTATGGGACCCCTGTGGTATATGCAGTCTGTCACTGACCAAAGTGTTCTTTTGCTACGTGTGATTATAAGGTCTACTTTATGAAAGGATTCTGCAAATGACTGTCCCCTCATTATTGGTGGTAACTGTTACTTGCCACTCCTGGGCTGCAGAATAGAGTGTACCTGTCTGAGCTTGGAGTGCTTCCTCACACCCCTCAGGCTGGCTGCCGTTCCCCTCTGTGTGAGTCTCTTACAGTGCTTTATGTACCCTGGCTGAGCACACCCGCGTTTCTTAGCCTCTGACATTTCTGTTTGCTCTTCCCTCTGCTAAACGCACTTCTCCTTTCTCAGCCTGGTGTTTGCCCCTTCCTCCTCTGGGGCACACCTTGGGTGCCATCTTCTCCCTGAAGCATCGCAGTCTCCCTCAGCTGCCCACGGCCCCATCCCCTGCTCCGCTCTGTGGAGGCACCCGCCACCTGCAGCCCACACTGAGCCATCCTCTAGGTCTTTGTCCTCTTGCTGTCTCCCCTGCTGGAACTAGAGTTATTTTAGGTCAGACAATTTGTCTCACTCTTTATCCAACCAGTATTACTTACTGTGCTCTTTTTTTTTTTTTTTTTTTAAGACGGGTTCTTGCTCTGTCACCCAGGCTGGAGTGCAGTGGCATGATCACGGCTTACTTGAACTTGGCTCAAGCAATCCTCCCCCCGAGCCTCTCGAGGAGCTGGGACTACAGGCATGTGCCAGTCTGCCAAGCTAATTATTTTTAGTTTTGTAGAGATGGAGTCTCACTCTATTGATTTGGCTGGTCTTGAACTCCCGTTCTCAAGCGATCCTCCTGCCTCAGCCTTCCAAAGTGCTATGATTGCAGGCAGGAGCCTCTGCGTCTGGCCCATGCTGACTTTTTAATGTAATGTAATGCAATGCATTTAATTTTACTTGTTTTCTCTCACGGTTACCCTGACTTTACTAAGGCATAATTGACAAATACAAATTTTATATATTTATAGTGTATGATTTCATGTTTTGATATATGTATACATTGGGAAATGATTAAATCAAGCCGATTAAAATATCTACCACCTTGCATGTTTACTTTTTTGTAGTAAAAACATCTATTCTTTTAGCAATTTTCAATGATGCAATACAGTATTATTAACTAGAGTCACCATGCATTACAACAGACCTGAGCATGTATTCATTTTGCATCACTGAAAGTTCGTACTCTTTCACTAACATCTCCCCAGTTCCATTGCCCTACTCCCCACTTCATCTACCCACCATACCCCCAGCGCCTGGTAACCACCATCCCACTCTGCTTCTGTGAGTTCAATGCTTTTAGACTCCACATATAAGTGAAATCATGCAGTATTTGTCTTTCTGCATCTGACTTATTTTACCAAATGTCCTCCAGGCTCATCTGTCCCAAATGACAGCATTTCCTTATTTTTAAGACTGAGTAATATTTCATTGTGTGTGTATATATATATATACCACTTTCTATATCCATTCATCTGACATATTGATTTCATTTCCTTTGGGTATGTGCGCAGCAGTGGGATTGCTGGATCATAAGGTAGTTGTGTTTTTAGTGTTTTGAGGAAACTCCATACTGGTTTCTGTGACGGCTGCACCCATGTACATTCTCAGGAACGGTGCGCCAGGGTTCCCTTCTCTACATTCTCTCAACACTTGCTGTTGTTCGCCTTTTTACACTCACTTTACTATACAGGGGATTTCTCCACCAGACGCTGAGTTAGATTGAATAAGCTCCAAGGCCTCTTCATAATGGAAATAGAGAGTTGAATTTAGTATGTCTGTGATCAAATCCCAGTTCCAGCCCCCACATCTGGGAGATTTGGAGTCAGTCATTTAAACTCTGGGCCTCAGATTTCTTGCTCACCTCATAGCAAGGATCAACATGGGAACTGATACACATTTCAAAGGGCAATACTCACGCTATGGAGGATGTTCATCTCGACTCTACCGTCCCCACTTGCCACACCTGGCTTTAGGTGCTGCACTGGCAAAGCAGAGATAGCAGCAAGGTTTCCTGGCCAGTACCTCTGGCTTGTCCGGAGCATGTTTTCTCTACATTCCCCATTGGTTCAGATGCCAAAGTGACCCGTGCATCAGCCTTACAATCACACAGGAGGATGGACTTTCGAATGCACTTTCAGGCTTAAATTAACGAGGGGTGCTTCAGCTAATGTCCATTGTGTTTGGATAGCAAGTGACCACAGCATGAGGCAGTACAGGCAAAGACGGTAAAGAAGAGTGCCTGTTCCTAAAACTGAAGCCGTGGGAATTTCAGGGAATTATTTATGTATTTTTTTGTAAGTAGCCTGCTTATAGGTCGATTTCTTTTCCTTTTTGCTGACGCTTTTGGTAATTGCACACGCATTGCATACTTTCAGAATTGCTAAAATAAATAGTCACTCATTATGGATTCCTCGGGACTCATTTTAAAGGCGGTTCTGTTGAACTTACCTGCTATCAATTTACATGCAAAATACTGTTCTATGGGCACGCTAATATAATTTGGGGATAATTTCACAGATAATTGCTTTAATGTTGCTAATTCTAGCATATCTACACTAAACAAAGAGCAAGACTTGTCATGCTAAATAAGCTTGAAATATTTGTTGAGCTGGCAGAAATGCCCTCTGATTTCAGATGTCTTAGCTGTGGCTGTGTTGTGCTGTGATTGGAAGCAGGGAGCTGGGGAAAGAGATGGGCTTTTGGAATAGGCAGATCTGGTTGAGTCAGTGCTTTTCCAGATGCTGCTCGGCTTCTAACTTTGAGCCTCAGAATTATCATCAATAAAACAGGGAGTGTGAAAACAAGGGCTTACATGCCTTTGGTGTAATGGTGTTCCAGCCACCATCTGAATCACTGTCTTATATGATCTCATGACATCTTCAGAACAATCCCGTAAGGCTTAGTCCCCTTATAAAAAAAGAGAAAATTCACTTATATACCCTAAATCCCCAACTCCTGTGCTTCATCCTGTGAGAGTGCCCATCCTGCAAGGTCAGAATGATGCCGGGCAGGCACCCTCTCCACGCCCCCTCCACCTGCCATGTTCTCCTTTATGCAGAAAGACCAGGCACCTTGAGGGGGCTGCCCTCCGTTTTCACCACCCTACAGCAGTGAAGGAGGCAGGGAGGCTGTCATCCCTCCATACCTAGGACTGCAGACTTGCCTCTTGAACCCAACTGTGGTGTCATGGAAGAATTTATCCACAAGTATTTCTTACTAGAACCCCAGAGTTTTGCAGAATGTTCACCACCATCCCACCCTCAAAATCCTCTGACCCTACATATACTCATTTCATGCTCTGTGGTGTGATGACCATATTAACACAGGTCTCGGTAAGGCCACATTGCGTAAAGTTGCAAATGTATATAAAGGGACATTGAGATAAAACATGCAGGAATGAGGCTGCATCAGGTTCTTGAGCCCCTGGACGTCCTCGTTTCCTGAGCCCCCATGTTTCGCTGAGATTGCTTGGCCATGAGCTCAGTGACTGCCAGGCATTCAAGATATCAGTGGCATTCCGGGTTTGCAAAGGCATTTCCTGCCCTTGTTCCAGTGCCTGGGACTGTTGCCAGGTGTTTCAAGCACAACTCAACCAGCAACCAGCGGTGCTCATTAAGTGACCGCTGAATGCCTGGTGTTCCTGCAGGCGCAAAGCAGTTTAAGCACCTGCCCCCTGTTACCAGTGCCAGGATCCCATCTCAGCACTCCTGGGGAAAGTTGAGACAAAACAAAAATCCCTCTGACACGTAGAATATTTGGAGGTGTTTTTTTGTTTGTTTGTTTTGCTTCTTGATGTTGACTTTGCTGGGAAGGAAAATGCAGACTAGTCTAAGATAATTCTACCCCTGCACCACAGGAGCGTTCTGAGTAGATTGTAAATAAGAAAAACTCCGCTCCCATTCCCCCAACATCTCTCAGTTGCTTCAAGTGTTAAGCCCTCTCTCAGCACGGTGACCTCCCACCTCAGGTGACACTCCAGGGCAGGATGGAAAGATCCAGGTCAGCTTGATGTTTTAGCACGAGATGTTCCCCTGGTAGCTTCCCTTTCAGCTTCCCCTTTGGGGCTCCTGGCCTCATGGGGCTGTGTGCCTTGATGACTCTAGGCATCAGTGGATCCCTGAGACCTTTGTCTCCCATCCAGCATCAATGCATCCCTTAGGCAGATGCTGAAACTCCAAGGACCTTGTGCATCGCCAGAGGGGCACAGTAACCCAAGACAAAGAGGCTGCACTTTGCATGGCTGTGTTTAACACCTAAAGAAATGCACAATTATTGGACAGTTTTTTAGTCCTGCAAGATCTGTGACTCCAGACTCACCACTAAGGTGGGAGCACAGAATACTCCCCAGACTCTAGATGCTGTGGCACCCCCATGGTTGATGGCCACACTCCCCCACCAGAGGATGAGTTGGAGGAGCCTAGAGTGACCCTCCAAGGCAAGGTGGTGGCTTATGCAAGTTACGGTACTCTTGGGACCACTTACGGACATATTCCTCTCAAATGAGGGAGCACTCACTAAAATGAAACTGCTCAGGGATGGTAGGAGTAGAGACGTGGCAGCATACTTTTGACAAAGCACCTATGTAAACGCTTTCAACACTTGGGGCTAAGTGAGTCAGTGTTGGTGAGAGTTAGGGGTGGCATTATTTTTTGTGGAAAGTACGTTCTCTCTGTTGGAGTCATCTGCGCAGCTAGTAATTCCTCTTCTCCTGTCGAGGCTGGCTGGTGCCTCTGGAGGTGTGAAGTACAAAATGTCACACTCCTACCCCTATGCAAAGCATGTTATTCTCTCTGCTCTGTGGGGTGCATTTTAGACAATGCGACTTAAAGTTACTTGAGGATAGCTCTGCCCGGAGCCCTGAGAGCCAGGATGGGATGGGTCACAGGTGTGTCCACACTCAGGAGTTCTCAGCACCCTGGACTAGTGGCTTTTGAGCCAGTTTTGTCCAACCTTCTCCTTCAAAAGGGTTTGACATGGAACTTTCCACACCCGCCCTCAGGTTTCCTGAGTATGCTGCCTCTTGCTCAAGCATCCTTTCAATTTTCCTATCTCTAAACTCAAATGGTTACAGGAGCAACATGAGGAACCTACATGGGTTCTATGTGCTGCATGTGAAGAATGAGAGAAAACAAGTGGGGCAAGTTCTTGATTCTGTAAGGAAAGGTGCTCTCTTCCATTCGCCTTGGCGTAGACTCTCTTCTAGTCTAGCTTTCACAGTACCACTTTTGTTTTCCATTCTATTTTTTGTTGTTGTTGTTACAGTAAAATATGCATAACACAAAATTTACCATGGTAACCATTTTAAAGTGCTATTAAATACATTCACGTTGTTGTGCAACCATCATCACCACCCAGCTCCAGACCTTTTCCATCTTCTCCAGCTGAGACTCTGTACCCATGAGACACAGACTCCTCATTCTGCCTTCCCCCAGCCCCTGGCAACTACCATTCCCACTTTCTGTCTCTGTAAATTTGACTTCAGGTTCACTGTGCCTCTTATGATACAGAGAGAGAGAGAATTATTTCTCTACCTTAGAAGAGGAGGAGGAGGAGTAACCATGGAAGAATACTGGGGAGAAAAGTACAGGTGTGCTCACCGATGATAAATGGGAAGTTGCCCTTCAGTCCCACGGTGCAGAGTCTGAGAAGTGGTGGGTGTATAGGGTGGCCAGTCCCATGAGTTCTCCCAGGGCTGAGGGGTTTCCTGGAACACCAAACTTTAGTGCTAACACTGGGACAGTCCTAGGAAAACTGGGCTGGCCGGTCACCCTACATTTTAGACACTGGGGAGAGCCTGAGATCCAAAGGGTCCCTCACTTTTCTTCAGCAGATGAAGTGTTTATTCACATGGAAACGTAGGTCCAGATCCTGTCATATTTCTCCTTATCTGTGCACACCTGTGTGGCTGCCATCGCCGCAGCCCCATGTTGCCCTCCCATGCTCGCTGCCCGTGTGCTGCACCTGCATGTGCTGCCGGCTTGCCTTAGCTCCCCGCACAGAGTTGGCCAAATCAAGAATGTTTCTGTGTGAGTGAAAACAGCTGGACACCTCTCCTCCTGCCTCCTCTCTCCCACTGCACATGCATGACTGAAGCACGTGCTTCAGTTGGGGCTCTGGGGACGGGCAGGAAAAATAGGGAAAAAATAAAATTCATGACCTTACATAATAAAGTTAATTTAAAAATGACATTAAGCTAAAAAGCAATGCAGTAAAACGTCATTATTAATTTTAAGTTGTCACTTAAAATGCTGAAATTTCTGAGTCCGAAATGTCCCCATATTGCAGACACACTGGTGTTCTTATTTGGAAGGTTCTCACCAACCTCAGAGGTAAGTTGAATCCAAGCAAATCTATATCATTTGAAAATAAACCCAACTCTGTAAACCTCATGGGAACTGGACCTAGAATATTAGACTGCTCGTCTGTAAGGAACATTGTCAGAACAGGCTCCACTTCTCTTTCTGAGTTCCATGATAACCTTCAACAAAGATGGAACACCCCTGCTATTCAGAACTTTGGAAGCTGTCATTTCTGCCTGATGATATTACCAGCAATAAAACCATCTTTTCTTTCCCATTCAATGCACTGCAATAAAGCAGAGCATAACGCATCTCTGAAGAAACATGCTCCGACTTAGCGTTTTTAAAAAAAAATTATTGTAAGAGTTAAAGAAGTAGGAAGGAAACACGGAAAGCAGCTCAACAGTCAAAGACAGGTTTATTTTGGAGAATAAACCAGAGACAGGCTTCTGGCTGATTTCGATCAGGAGCATTCTTTCTCACAGGCTGAGGGTGTTTAAGGATTTAGGAAATGCGGGGAGCTTTTTGCAGGCTCGGAATGCTTCTATGTGAGGGAAAGTTTATTGCGGGGTGGGAATCTCTGTTTGAAGGGGAGGTTTTCTCAGGGTAGGCATGTTTCTGGTTGGAGGGGGGTTTATCTTAGGGTTGAAATGTTTCTGATTGTGCTGACGGTAGCCATTAGGCTGATGTTTTGGGGCTGGATTTAGATTTTTTTTAACCAAAGAGCACTTAAAATGGCGGTGTTTGTCCAAGATGGCGGCGATGCTCCTGCTCTGTCAAAAGTTACGGTTGACGTAATAATTATACATACTTATGGGATGGAATGATGTTTCTGTGTAGACATATATTGTGTAATGATCAAATCAGGGCAATTACCATATTCATCACTTTAAATTTTTATCACTTCTTTGTAGTGATAACCTTAAAAATCTTCTCATCTAGCTTTCTTAAAATATACACTGCATCATTATTTGTCATAGTCACCCTACTGTGTAGCAGAACACCAGAACTTACTCTTCTCAAATCTAACTTTGTGCTTGTTAACGAGGCTCTCCCGTTCTGCCTTTCCCTCCCCTCCCCAGCCTCTGGTAACTGCTATTCTACTTTCTACCTCTACAAAATCAACTTTTTAAAGAATGAGTGAGAACATGCGATATTTGTCTGTCTGTGCCTGGCTTGTTTCACTTACCATAATGTCCTCTAGGTTATTCATGTTCTCATGAATGACAAGATTGCATTCAGTTTCATGGTTGAAGAGTACTCCATTGTGTATATATACCACATTTTCTTTATATATTCAGCTGTAGATGGGCATTTGGGTTAATTCCATAGCTTGGCTATTGTGAACTGTGTTGCAATAAACACAGGATGCAGATATATCTTCAGCATACTGATTTTATTTCATTTGGATATATACCCAATCATGGGATGGCTGGGTCAAATGTTCTATTGTTTAGTTTTTTGAGGAACCCCCCTACTCTTTTCCATAGTGGCTGTCCTATTTTACATTCCTATAACAGTGCGTGAGTGTTTGTTTTCACCAGCATCTGTTATTTTTTTTTTTTTCACCTTTTTGATAACAGTCATTCTAACTGAGGTAGGGTAACCTCACACTGGGGTTTTGATTTGCATTTCACTGGTGGTGAGCGAGGCTGAGGCTTTTTTCACGTATCTGTTGGCCGTTTTACACATCATCTTTTTTTGTCTAATCAGCCTGAGATTCTTTACAACTCTGCAGGGGTGTTGGCAGACCTGACCACACAGGTGAAGTGAGCCTGTGGTCCCTGCAGTATTCAGCAGTGCAGCTGAGGATGATCCCTGCGGCCTTGGGGATGTGGTCAGCGTCCCGAAACCCTCTCTGATCCAGAATCCCCCCAGGGTGTCAGCATCAGAAGAGGATGCTGTGATTCAGGTCTAGGGCACCAGGAAGGGCAGCAGACATGCAGGGGAGACCACTTTAGACCCAGAATCTTGTTGGCAGCCTTGGTGAGAGCAGACGAGAGAGGAATAGGAGGCCTGCAGCCCTCTGGGCACACCAAGGAGAGGAAAGACACTTGTTATTGGCCGTCGCATGTCTGGCATTCTGTCTCTGCTGCACACCGACACTTATGTCTTCCTCACCTCTCCTTCTGCCTGCACAGACTTCTCAGCCCCTGCCAACAACCCACACCCAGCTAGCCCTCAGCTTCTGAAGGCAGAGGACATGTTTCCACCCTTACTTGTGAGACTTCTCTTTGACCTATGTCACTGCGGATATGGCATTTTTTAAAAACTCATTTTTCTTCAACTTCCCTGATCCTCTGCCCTGTGTTACATTTTCTGATGGTCCCTCTGGCTACTTGCATGGGGAACGTTTCCCCAGCCCTGCCACAGATGGAAGCACATCCAAGTCCAGCCCTGATGTTCTTTCCTGTCCTTCTCTGTCACCACAGTCACATCCAGTTTCTTACTGCTGATGCGCTCAAACTGGTGTGCAAAACCAATTCTCCCCCCTCCTCCTTCCTGTTCTTGTGGTTTTCCTATCTCATTAGGGGCCACCGTGCCCTCCTTGTCATTCAGGCTGGAACCCCCAAGGCTTCCCACTTCTGGCCTCTCACATCCACCAGTCATCCCTTCATCTCTTCACTGAAATGGCTGACACCACTGCCTCCTCTTTCCCGTCCAGTTACCATTGCCCCAGGGTAAGCTCTTGTGAGAATACCACTTACCTGGTCTCCCGGCATCTGTTCCTCACACTCGCAGTCCTCAAACGTGACCACCAGGAGGCCACAGACTGCTGTTGACATCTGGGTCCCTGTCAGCGGCATGAGTGGATCCAGGTGATTGCACACCAGGGATGTCCAGTCTTTTGGCTTCCCTGGGCCACATTGGAAGAAGAATTATCTTGGGCCACACATAAAATGCACTAACACTAACAACAGAAGATGAGCAAAAAAAGAAAAAAAAATCACAAAAACATCTCCTCATGTTTTGAGAAAGTTCACAAATTTGTGTTGGACCTCATTCAAAGCCATCCTGGGCTGCATGCGGCCTGTGGGATGCGGGTTGGATAAGCCTGCTGTACACTTTCTTCCAGCACCAACACCTACCCCAATCCCCTGCACAACATCTTGACTGGAGGCCACTCAATACAAAAGGAAGGGCAAACTCTTCAGCCCCACTACCCAAAGTCTCCACTGTTTGAGTTCTCCTTGGCTCTCCAGGCGAATCCTGCACTAAGGCCTCCAGCCAACTTCCGCACTCCTGCTGGGATCCTACACATCAACCCTGTACCGGTCCGCTCCCCATAACAGGTTGCAGATCAAACACATAATTACCAGTTAATTTAAATTTCTGATAGACCAAGAATTTTTTTTGAGTATAAGTAGGCCCCATGCAATATCTGAAGAGTAGTCAGACTGAAAAGTCATTTTAAAAAAATCTAAATTCAAATTTAACTGGGCATCTTGCATTCTATCGGGCAATCTAGCTGGAACTCTAGGTTTCTGTTTTCATAAAGGCTTTATTGATATATAGAAGGGTACAATGCAATGGTTTTCAATGTATTCACTGACTTGTGTAATCATCACCCCAATCTCAGTTTAGAACATTTTAGTCTACTCACAAAATCCCTGCACCAATTAATAGTTACTCATGGCCTCCACCTCCAGCGCTAGGTAACCACTAATCTATTTTTTTTGTCTTTATAGATGAGCTGATTCTGGATATTTCATGTGAATGGAACCATAGAATATGAGGTCTTTCATGACTGTCTTCTTTCACTTGCCATCAGGTTCTCAAGGTTCATCTGGGTTGTAGCATGGGCCAGAATTCCATTGTTTTTCATGGCCAAATATTATTCCATTGTATGGGTATACCACATTTTATTTATTCATTCACCTTTTGATGGACATTTGGATTGTTTGTAAGTCTTGGCTCTTTTGAATAATACTGTTATAAAAATTTTCGTATGTCTTTGTGTGGACATATGTTTTTATTTCCCTGGAGTATGTAACTAGACATGAAATTGCCAGGTCATATGGTAGCTTTATGTTTAACAATTTGAGGAACTGCCAAACCCTTTTTCAAAGTGGCTGTGCCATTTTACATTCTCACCAACAAGTGTGAAATTTCCAATTTTCTACATCCTCAGCCACACTGCATATTGTCTGTCTTTTCGATGTTAGCCATCCTAGGAGCTGTGAAGTGGTATCACCTAGTGGTTTTTATTTGCATTTCTCTGATGACTAATAATTGCAGGCATCTTTTCATGTGCTTATAGCCATTTATTTATCTTCTCTGGAAAAATACTCAAATCCTTTGCCCATTTTGAAATTTTTAAAAATTACAAAATTTGAGAGGCTGAGACGGGCCGATCACGAGGTCAGGAGATCAAGACCATCCTGGCTAACCCGGTGAAACCCCGTCTCTATTAAAAAATACAAAAAACTAGCCAGGCGAGGTGGCGGGCGCCTGTAGTCCCAGCTACTCGGGAGGCTGAGGCAGGAGAATGGCGTGAACCCGGGAGGCGGAGCTTGCAGTGAGCTGAAATCCGGCCACTGCACTCCAGCCTGGGCGATAGAGCGAGACTCCATCTCAAAAAAAAAAAAAAAAAAAAAATTACAAAATTTTAGGAGTTATATATTCTGGATGCAAGTCCATGATCAGATATACAATTTGAAAATATATTTCCTCATTCTCTTTGTTGTCTTCTTCTTTTCTTTTTTAAAGTATCGTAGTCTTTGTTATGTACCCACACAACTCTGATGTTATTGACTCCCGAGGAATGCAGGGAAATGGGGGAGGGGCCAATTTTCAATGCTGAGGATTAAAAGAGGCCACCAATTCCCCATGTAAAGGTAGGCAGAGACTGCCAAATATCTGGCCAAACACCTGCCAATCGTTCTGTGTCCTTCATTGTTTATCTTTTCATCATTCCTCCTGTTAGGGGAGTAAAGCTTTTTTTTTTTCTTTTTTAAAAATAATTTTTAATTATCATGGGTGAGTAATAGTTGTAAATATTTATAAATATAAAGTATTATGGGGTACATGTGATGCTGTGATACAGGCCTCCAATGTTTAATGATCAAATCATGGTAATCAAGATATCCACAACCTCAAGTATTATTATTTCTTCGTGTTAGGGACATTCCAATTCCATTCCTTTAGTGATTTTAAAACATACAATAAATTATTTTCAGCTATAGTCTCCCTATTATGCTACTGAACACTGGATCTTGTTCACTCTACCTAAGTGTATCTTTGTACCCATTAACCATCCCCACTTTATCTGTCTCTCTTGTCTTTCTCTTTCTTGACTGTGTTCTTTGAAGTACAAAGTTTTCAATTTTGATGAAGTTCAATGTATCTATTTTTTCTTTTTCTGTTTGTGCTTTGGATGTCATATCTATCGAATCATTACCCTCGTTGGTAGTTGAGAGTGGGTGGTGTAGTGTCTGTCTCCTCTCTAGAACATAAGTTCCATAGGGCAGGTGCTTCTCTCTGTATTCCCAAAATCCAGAAAAATGTCTAACACATAGTGGGTGCTCAGTAATTATTTATTGAATGTGAAAAGAAATGAATAACGTGGATTTAATGGTGGATGAAACAGGAGTGCAATTGGAAGGAACCCAAAGTAAAGGGAAAATTCCCTTTTCATGATGAGGAGAGTTGAGTGCGTTTACAGATAGGATGGGAAGCACCGAAGGCAGTACACGAAGAAGCAGAGGAAATCGGGGCAATGCGTGGAGCAGATGGAGAGGGATATGTCTAGGCCACAGGTGAGACTTACCTTGCACGGGAGGCTCACCTTTCTCACAGAGACACAGACGTGCATCTGGTGGGAACAGCAAAAGCTCACAGCTGGGGCCTGGCTGTCGTCTGTCTGTGCTGAGGCGGGTGATGCGATGTGCCTGCCTGAGGGTGTGGAGCTTGTAGAAGAGGCTGAGTGGAATCATGACCCGGAATAACGAAGGGATTCCAGTCTTTGCAGAAAACCCAGGGCGATGGGTAATCATCCTTTTCTTGCCACTAGTTCCCGTGCTTGGTGGTGGGGGACATAGTTCCCAACAGAACTCTACACCTGAAGAATAAGAGAAGCAGATAATCTGTACCCCAGGTCTGAATGGTGCCCGTGCACCCCGCCTCTATGCAGTGCACCCTTGGCTCTAAGATGTAGGGGCCACTGGGTATATTTTTCTAGAGTTGAGGAGGTGTCCCCACCTCCAACCCTGCCCCAGCATCTTTCTTGTGCTTTTATCCAGAAACCTACTTCATAGAGTGAATTGAGCCTCCCTTTTCCGTTATTGTCCAGGGCTAAAATGTTCTCATTCTTGATGGTGCGTTATAAACACAAGCATTTATTCCTAATGGGCATTCTCCATTTCATGGCAAGTACTAACTCCAAAAATAAGCCATCGCTTCCACTGAAAGCAAATTGAGTATTTAACAACTGTATCTGAGCATGGCTGAAGAAATGAGATGAAATTTTGGAGAAACATATTGTCCTGACAAAACGTCATTGCCCAGGGTGGAGAGGAGCCAATTATAGCTGTCTGGCAGGGCTGCAGCCGACGTCTCGAGGAGGGCTCCACAGATGGTGGTGGGATGCGCGTCCACCCTGGGTGACGGCACCTGTGTGTCATTGCTCATCCTCGCTTGGGTCCATAAGCAAAACAGCATTTTTGAAGTAAAAGTGTCCCTGTTAGAAACAGGGGCTATGTCTTTTCTGCAGTGAAAGCAAAGGTGAAGAGAATTATGCTAGAAATGTCTCAGCTTCTGTTGTTTTAACTTGCATGGACTGATTTCAGTCTTCGTGTCACCATATTATACCAGACACCAGGAGCCTGGTGGATTCATTTCCTTTCCAAGCTGACGGTGTCCCTTAACCCTGACTGTGGGTTTCCTTGACGCTGCCTAGAATTCTGACCTCTCCAGCACCCTCCACAGCCTCCTCTGGATTCAAGGTTCTCACAGTTCCAATAAAGAAAGTCCATGCTGCCTGACACGGGAAAGGTCAGCCATATTTACACTTTTGACTGAATATAGTTTAAAGCGAAAAAAATGGCAGAAAAGGTATTTTAAAAAATATTTAGGTTTGTGTGAGAGTTGGATGTTCCAAATATTGCTTTATTCAAACAGCTGGGAGGCAGATGCACCTGACCTTGGTTAAGCTATTTGCACTTGTAAATGTTAGAGTTTGACTGTATTAGTAAAATTATATTCATTAATGTAAATTGCATGCAGTGAAAACTCCGTCTTTCCTGTGTGTGTGTAAACAGTGTTTGCCTGAATTCGCAGGGCATGCACTCATTACGAACGCACTCAGATTTTGAAGGAGTATGCACTCTATTCTGGAAGTCATCTAGCTGTGATTCCTCCAAGATCCTTATTGTCAAAGTGTAAAATCAAACAAACAGTAATTTAGCACCAGCCAGGTTGAGCACCTTTCAACCTTTGCAGTAGCTTCCAGCCCCAGGCTGCCACCATGGGTTTCATGCTGATGCAGCTTCTGGCCATATTTCTATCTTCCTGAGTTTTCTGAAAATATATGGGGCTGGTGGCTGGTGGACGCCGAAGCAGATCCAGGGGAGGCACTGCTGTTGGGTGGGAGGTCTTCACAATCCTCGCACAAAGCTGCTTTTATTTTATCCCTAAAGTCGTCCTAATTTGCATTTTCTTCACTCATCACCACACATGAGGCCTTTTAACACGAGCAAGGATTTCCTGCTTTGGGTCTTCACCTGCACCCTGAGTGATTACGGCAGACCCAGCTAGCTGTCTTCTCAAAATCCACCCCATCCCTTCCTCCTTTTCAACATAATTCCACTTTTTAAGGTACCTTCTGTGAGCCCTGAGCTGTCCAGCCTCAGAGAGCTCATCTGCATTGGTATAAATCAGCCCAGTGACCTCAGGCTTTTTTCCAACAATTCATTTAAGCAGGAGAGTAGGCTGCAAATCTGGCTGGGAGACACAGGGGTAGTGTACTGTGTTGGGGGTGGTGGTGCAGTGTGCCTGGGAAGGTTTTCTTTCCTCCAATAGAAAGAAGTGAGGGATAAACAGCATGGGATGTTGGATGAAAGTTTGGAACTGTTGCAGCCATCTTGCAGTCAAGAGGAATTATCTCACAAGAACAATCCAGCATGAAGGGTATAAAGATAAAACTAATGTCGATCTATGAGGTGGAGTAGGATTAAAAAATCTTGGTTTCTGATAATATTTTTGAGCTGTTGAGTTAACTACTAACTTCAGACTTCTTGTTAGGCGGAACAATATTGTCTTTATAGTTAAACCAAATAAATAAGGATTTTCTATAGCTTTCAGCAGAAGAATCCAAAATAGTAGTCTATGCCAAAGGTAAACTGATTATTGTTACTTACTGTATTTAACATTCCCAGTGATCCTCTAATGCCTTAGAAAAATTCAAATTCCTGGGTGTGGCCTAGGAGGCCCTCTAAGATCCAGCTCATGTCCCCATCACTAGATTATTTTTTTACCTTCACTCCTCATCGCCCCCAAACCCCCACAAACAATGTCCACGCAAAAGCTCTTGCAGATCCCCAATTCACCATGCCCCATCCTGTTGCAATGTCTTCACATGGGCCCTGCAGTCATCCTAGAACATCTTGTGGCTGTGGATTTATCTGGATTATTCATCAATCCTTCTTCTAGACTCAGCCCAGGTCCTGTCTCCAACGTATGATTCTCCACTCTTCTCTTCTGCTTGGCTGGGTGGTCCCCACTTTGTGCTTCCTCAGCTCCTTGTGCATCCTCTACCCTGGGGTCGCCTTCCTGTGCTCTTTACTATTAGTGACATCAGGAGCCAACCCAGAGGTCATGGCCATGAAAGCCAGAGACAGATCTGACTTATCAACTCTTCCCAGGCATTGTTGGTTCATGATGCTTAATGGGTGTGACTAATGTGCCAGCTGAGCCCAGCTTAGAGAGGCAAGGCTTGATCACTCTGCCTTCATCTATGCATCCTGATAGCATGGCACTGTTTACACTGCTATTTTTAAAAGAGTTTTGTTCTTTTCTTTTTCAATTTTTATTCTGGATTCCGGGGGTACATGTGCAGGTTTGTTGCAAAGGTATATTTGTGATGTTGGGGTTTCAGGTACGATTAAGCCCATCACTCAGGAAGTGAGCATAGTACCCAATAGGTAGTTTTTCAACACGTGCCCCCCTCTCCTCCCTCCCCTTACATTTCCCAGTGTCTGTTGTTCCCTTCTTTGTGTCTGTATGTACTCAATGTTTAGCTCCCACTTATAAGTGAGAACACACAGTACTTGGCTTTCTGGTCCTGCATTAGTTGGCTTAGGGTGGTGGCCTCTAGCTGCATCCATGTTGTTGCAAAGCATATGATTTTGTTCTTTTTTATGACTGTATAGTATTTAATGGTGTATATGGACCGCATTTTCTTTACACAGTTCACCACCTATGGACACCTAGGTTGATTTCATGTTTTTGCTATTGTGAATTGTGTTGTGCTAAACCTACAGGTGCATGAGTCTTTTTGGCAGAACAATTTATTTTCCTTTGGGTACACACTGAGTATAGGATTGCTGGGTTGAATGGTAGTTCAACTCTTTGTTCTTTGAGAGATCTCCAAATTGCTCTTCATAGAGGCTGAACTAATTTACACACCTATCAACAGTGTATAAAGCGTGCATAAGCTTTCCCCTTCTTCTCAACCTCGCCCATGTAATTTTTTTTTTTTTTTTTTTACTTTTTAACAAAACCATCCTGACTGGTTTGAGATGGTGTCTCACTGTGGTTTTGATTTGCATTTCTCTGGTGGCTGGTGAGGCTGAGCATTTTTTCATGTTTCTTGGCCACTTGGGTGTCTTGAGAAGTGTCTGTTCATGTCCTTTTGCCCACTTTTTAATGTTTTTTTTTTTTCCTTGTTGATTTATCTAAGTTCCTTACAGATTCTGGATACTAGGCCTTTGTCAGATGCAGAGTTTCTGAATGTTTTCTTCCATTCTGTGGGTCGTCTGCTTATTCTGCTGATAGTTTGTCTTACTGTGCAGAAGCTCTTCAGTTTAATTGGGTCCCACTTGTCAACTTACGGTGATTTTTAAACTCAGTTTCCATGTGTCCAGTTTATCACCATAGTAACCCACACTCCATAATAATTGTTGGGGACCATAATCAACAAAGGAGGGGAAAGGACCTTGTGCTTGTCCCCAGGCTTCTCACAGGGTAGCCTGTGGCCCCTGCTGGGTTGGGGTGGGCAGTGCCCCAGGAAAGTTCCAGGCGGGCTCTCAGGTGCGTCTGGGAACACTGCTCAGCGCCTCAGCAAGGGCCAGATCGAGAAGATCCTCACAGCACTAAAGAGAGAGGCACAGACGTCCACCTCTCTGTCCAGTTCTATCCTAATCATTCAGGGAGTTGGGCAAAGCTTGATGATGACAGGGAACTCAGTGTCTCCTCCCACTGTGTCAGAAGAGAAATAGAAGGCTGCAAGGAGTGAGGCCGAATGTGTGCCGCAGGTTAGAGACCTCTGTGTGCTAGGACCTGGGCCCCAGGGTAGCCCACCCGAGTCCATTAAGCCATCGTCCATGTTCTTGCCAATACTCTCTTTTGGCCTTCATCTATTAGACTATATGAGCCTTTGAGGAAATGGCCTATTTCATATTTTGTATATCTCCAGAACAAAGCAATTAAAAAAATTCCGTGTACCTGGCGTGCTGCCTGATTTGTAGCCTGCATTCACTAACTCTTAGCTGGAGAGCTGTTAATTTAGCACTGAACATTCTGTCTTCTCCTGGGTTTCTCTCTCCTGCTGTGTTCTCAGCGTTCTCATGCTATTTCCTTCCTGTTCACACGCTTGGGGTTTCCTCACCCAGCCATTTCCGGAATTCACATCTCTCCTAAAGCCTCCCGGTCCCTAGGGAGTGCTGATGTGGAGCAAGACTGGAGCCTCTGCTGGGCGGCCTGGAGCCAGCGAGTGATGGGAATCATGTATGACATGATAGACACATATGTGGTACCCTCCATGACAGGGCACACAGCTTCCTGGGGGACACAAGTACACGTGTCTTGTGGGAGGAATTCTAGAATGACAGAGAGGGTGATGCACCCACTCAACCAACCAGGGAGGGGAATTCAAGGGAGATTTCAGAGAGAAAGGCACATCAGAGCTGGGCATTGAGGGAAAAGTGGGAGTTTCCAAGGCAGAAAGTCAGGGAAGGGCACCGATGACAGAGGAAACAGAAGTGACATGGCTGTGGCAAGTGAAGAGTGAGCTCAATGTAGCTCTCTGCCTTGAGGCCGCAGCCCTTCTGCCCTGGATGGCTGTGTTCCTCGCCAAATGCCACCCCCGCACCCAGCCAAGTCCCGCTGGTACCCAGGGGAGTCATGATCCAAGGGCGCCCACCCAAAGGCTCAGAAGGAATCTCTGACACGTGCGGAGAGGCAGAAGGAGAAACTATCTCAGGAATAATGGTCAGGAAGAGCTGGTGGGGGTGAGCTGAGAACCCAGACGGGTTGGAAATATCGGGAAGCAGCAACAAGGGGTAAGCTGGGAAGATGGGTTGGCAGAGAGGAGAATGCAGTGGACATGCAGAGGAAGCAGGTGACGGACTGCAACCTTAGCTCTGGGGCTGCCTGCATTTACTCCCCTGCCACAAACCAGGAGTAAATGCTCATTGCTATTAAGCAGCTCCCCCAGGGTGGCAGGGCTTGTGAGCCAGGGAGCTGGGGTTAGAATCCCACTCTGGCCTAACGCCAAAAGTCATGCCGGCTGAAAAAAGCAGAAGACAGCAAATCTAAGTCACAGCAAAGCGTTACTTACTGTTCTCCAGAGGAATGCTCAGCGTCATATAAGGAAATAGAGGCTCCCTCGAGAGTAAAAAAATGACTTTAATATTTACGACAATAATAGCGAGCATTTATTGCGCACTTACTATGTGCAAGCACTGCTCTAAGTACTTTGCATGAATTATCTCATTTCAGGAGACTTTACTGCATACTCTGTTCCAGCACTTCTTTTTCCATAAGTTACTCCCGGAATCGGGGCTGACGGCTAATGCACGGTAGCCATTTTTCACAGCATCCTCTGGTTTGGGGTGGCTGTCAAGTGTGTGCTAGTTCTGGGATTCATACACTTTTTACTTCATTTCTTCATCCTAGCCCCAGTACAAATCAATGGGAAAAAATTAGCAGAGAGGAGTTTGACCAGTTGCACGACCACTGACTTAAATATTAATAAAATGATTATGGCACATGATGGTTTACATGATTAAGAGTGTTGGATCTTTCTCAAAGTATTTTCACACTTACATCATTCGTGTCTCATAACACTCCCTTTTCCCTGTGAGTTTTTGTGCTACTGCGACCCATCTCCTTGCTGAAGCCAGGGGATGTCCAGAGGAGAGAGGTGGTTGGGGGTGTGGGTCCCTGAGGGGACGGCCGCCTGAGCTCTCAGGCTGGGTTCCAGCTCCTGGGTCAGTTGTAAGGAATGCTATGAGTCGGAGCGTGGTCACTGTGTCAGGTACTGCTGGTCTCTCCCTGGTTTGGTGGAGTTGCTCTGAATGGGACCAAAACTAGATGGACTGAATCTTCCTCTTTCTTTTGAAAATCTCTGGCCCAGGCCAGGCTGGGTGCACCCTGAGGGTTTCCTGGGGCCTCCTGTTCTCACTGGGCTGGGACACATCATCCTGCAGGCTGTGGACTTTCTCCCATGCCACGTTATTCATTCTCCTGTTTATTCAGTCACGTGTGCATGTATTCACTCAGCCGTCCATCCACCCAATTTTGACACCTGAGGTCAGGCGAGGAACTTGGGCTGTCATCCTCCTTGGCCTGTTCAGCCGTCGTCTGCTTGCAGGGGCTCCTTGTGTGGCTGCCTCCCTCTTATGGGGGACCTTCTTCATCAGCTCAGGCCTCATCTTCTCTGTGGCTGAGTTCTACCTCCAGCACTCCAGCAAACTCCCCAGGGTCTTCTCCAGAAGAAACGAGGGTATTTCCGGGACCAGTGCATGCCCCACAGGAGGGCACAGGTCCTGAGCGGTGCTCATTCAGCTGTCCATCCACCCATTCCTTCCTTCATTTTTCTTGTAGTGAAATACATGTCACAGGGCATTTACCATCTTAGCCATCTTGACATCTTGAAGTGTGCAGTTCGGGAGCATGAAGTACATTCACATTGTTGTGTAACCATCACCACTCTCCTTCTCTAAAACTTTTTTTTTTTTTCTTGAGACAGAGTCTCGCTCTGTTGCCCAGGCTGGAGTGCAGCAGCGTGATCTCGGCTCACTGCAAGCTCCACCCCAGGTTCCAGCAATTCCCTGCCTCAGCCTTCTGAGTAGCTGGGATTACAGGCACCCGCCACCACGCCCAGCTAATTTTTGTATTTTTAGTAGAGATGGGGTTTCACCATCTTGGCCAGGCTGGTCTTGAACTCCTGACCTCCTGATCCACCCAACTTGGCCTCCCGAAGTGTTGGGATTACAGGTGTGAGCCACTACGCTCAGCCTCCAAAACTTTTTAATCTTCCCAAACTTAAACTCTGAACCCACTAGACAATGACTCCCCGTCCCTCCTCCCCCCAGCCACTGGCACACACCATTCTACTTTTTGTCTCTGTGAATGTGACTCCTGGAGGTATCTCATCTAAGTGGGATCACACAGTATTTTTATTTTTGTGTCTGGCGTCTTTCTCTTAGCACGATCTCCTCAAGGTTCATCCATGTCGTGGTGTGTATGAGAATCTCCTTCCTTTTTCAGGCTGAATGATATGATATGCTGTTGTATGTATGCATGTGGCATGTGGGGTCCCACAGTTTCCCCCACTTCTGTCTCTGTCCTGCCTGAGAAACACTGAGGGCCTTGACCACTGTGTGGCCTGGGCAGCTGCGTGTTTCCCTTGTAGGCTTGTACCCAAGCTGGTGCCTTGAATTGCTCAGGCATCAGTGATAAAGCTGTTGAAGCTGGTGTGCGAAAACACCTGTTTTCAGACATACCCGGTAGATCATCTCTTTTCTTACTCTCCATCCCGAGGATGCTGAAGCCCTCTGTGTGTAAGTTCCCCTAACGAAAGCTTTGGATGCATCCCCTCACATTTAGTGCTCTTTTTTTTTCTTTTACCAAATCCCAACTGGCTCCATCTTGGGATGGCTTGGGGTAGTCCCTTGTGGGAATTCCCCTGCCGCCTGTTTTGCCGTAACTCCAGCAGGAGCTTCAGCTGCAGGGAACTGCACGCCATACTTTGCCTGTCCATTCCTCCGTGGATGGACACTTGGGTTGCTTCCATGCCTCGGGTATTGTGAATAATGCTGCTATGAACACGGGGGTGTGCAAATCTCTTAGACACCTTGCTTTCTAATATTATGGGAATATACCAGAAGCAGGATTACTAGATCATATGATAGTTCTATTTTTAACTTTTTGAGGAAATGCATGCTGTTTTCCATGGCAGTCCATCTGTTCATTTTTAAGCACAGCGCTGCCCTCTGTGGAGGGCACTGTGGCAGCCTTCCCTGCAGGCTGGGCTCTCTGCACTCTCGTGCATGCCTGGCATGAAGTGGTAGTCAGTGAATACTGTGCTGAAGATTAACCGAGTGAATGGGATGCCTTCAAAAGTGCTGGAAGACCTAGCGAAATTTCCTTTTACCCCAGAGCAATCTCAAAAGCACCAAAGACTCCGAGTCTCTCATTCTCCTGCTCACCCTCTCCGCATCTGCAGAGGCTGAGAGGAAGCTCCTGACCCTACATAAAACACCACTTGCATTCAGTGTATGGGGAAACATTTGTGGTCCTGCAAGGATGGGGTGGGATTTGCAAATTTGCTTCACAAGCACTTCCTCTGTTGGGCTGAGGCAGTGAGAATTGCTGCATTTCCAGAAATCCAGTGATCTGTAATTGTCTCTGTGAACCAGTTGGCACTTTTCATTCTCCGTGGCCGTGGCTGAGACACTTGCCTCAATGGAGGTTCCAGCAGCAAACGCGTCATGTTGCAAATGCTCCTCTGCTGTGCAGGTGTCCCTGGGCATAGGACATTCTCGTGGTTTGCACATCCAGGCTGATTTGGGGGAGAGATTCACTTCTGACAGCAGATCTTTAATACAACTAAAGAAATGATGGTGCTGTCTGCATTCACCTGCTGCTGGATGACTCACTGCTGTGAAGTCGATGCTATCGCTGCTTGTCGGAAAAGTTTAAACTTGCAGTTTGGGAAGAAACATATGCCCTTGTTACATAATGTTGGGATACAGTGACTTCATTACAGACTGAAGTTTAATGAAAGCAATAGTTGAATTACCCCAACAATGATGGGAAAATGTCAAAACACACAGGAGCTAACTGACAGAGCTCCAATGGACAAAACTGGAGAAAACTGAGAACAAAAGTAAGTAAGAGAGTATTGAATTATGACTCAAAGTATAAACTAAATATCTATGTGTCCATTATGATATAAACAAATAATTGACAAATAAACAAATGGGAGACAATGGACAGCTCTTCCACGCAGAAGAATCCACCATCAAAGAGGTGGAAGGTAACTCCCAGCCCTGTACATGTGGGCTATGTGTTGTGACTTCCTTCCAAAGAGTACTCTGTGGAAAAGGAGAGCAAAGGATACCTTTACAGTGGGGAAACCTGACAGAAGCTGCTGTATCCAGGTGTTCTAGGTCAACACCAACAGTGGTTAGTAAAGCTGATAGTGTACACCCTTGATATCACATGATGAGAATGGTACTTTTCCTCTGTGATCTTTCTCTGCAAAACCTATAACCCCGGTTTAATCATGAGAAAAACGGCAGATAAATCCCAACTGAGGGATGCTCAACAAAATACCTGATCAGTACTCCTTACAACTCGCAGGGTCATCAAAAGCAAGGAAAGATTGCGAAACTGTCGCAGCCAAGTGGCGCCTAAGGAGACATGACGACAAAATGTAATGTAGGGTCCTGGGACAGAAAAAGGACATGCAGGGACAACCGAGGATATATGAATACAGAGTGCATTTTAGTTAATACCTAACTGTATTCACTCGTTAATTGTGCAAAACGTACTATACTAATATAAGATACTAATTATAGGAAAAACTGGGTGTGAGGTGTGTGGGAACTCTGTACTGTCTTTGAAGCCTTTCTGTAAATATAAAACTACTCTAAAATGGAAAGTTCATTAAAAACTGAAAAACAGGGGAGGAGCCAAGGTGGCCAAATAGGAACAGCTCCAGTCTACAGCTCCCAGCAAGACCAACACAGAAGGCGGGTGATTTCTGCGTTTCCAACTGAGGTACCCAGTTCATCTCACTGGGGCTGGTTAGACAGTGGGTGCAGCCCACAAAGGGTGAGCAGAAGAAGGGTGGGGCACTGCTCCACCCAGGAAGTACAAGGAGCCAGAGGACCTCCCTCCTGCAGCCAAGGGAAGTGGTGAGGGACTGTGCTACCTGCCTCGGGTACTGCGTTTTTCCCACAGAGTTTTGCAATATGCAGATCAGGAGACTCCCTTATGAGTCTACACCAGCAGGGCCCTGGGTTTCAAGCACAAAACTGGGCGCCTGTTTGGGCAGGTACTGAGCTAGCTGCAGGAGTTTTTTTCATACTCCAGCAGTGCCTGGAACTCCAGCAAGACAGAAGAACCGTAGACTCCCCTGGAAAGGGGGCTGAAGCCAGGAAACCAAGCAGTCTCCCCCAGGGGGCCCCACTCCCACAGAACCTAGAAAGCTAAGAACCACTGGCTTGAAATTCTCACGGCCAGCACAGCAGTCTGGAGGCAACCTAGGACGATTGAGCTTGGTGCGGGGAGGGGCATCCACTATTACTGAAGCTTTAGTAGGCGGTTTTCTTCTGACAGTGCTAAGGAGACTGGGAGGTTTGGACTGGGTAGAATTCACCACAGCACGGCAAAGCGGCTGTGACCAGACTGCTTCTCTAGATTCCTCCTCACTGCACAGGACATCTCTGCAGGAAATGCAGCAGCTCCAGTCAGGGGCTTACAGATACAACTCTCATCTCCCCGAGACAGAGCACCTTCGGGGAGGGGGGATTGTGGTTGCAGCTTCAGCGGACTTAATCTCTCCTGCTTGCCGGCTCTGAAGACAGTGGTGGATCCTGACAAGCAGGATTCTCCCAGCACAGTGCACCAGCTCTCCTAAGGGACTAGACCTGCCTCCACAAGTGGGTCCCTGACCCTTTTGACTCCTGACTGGGAGAGACCTCCCAACAGGGGCTGACAGACGCCTCATACAGGAGAGCTCCGGCTGGCACCAGGCTGGTGCCCCTCTGGGACAAAGCTTCCGGAGGAAGGAGCAGGCAGCAATCTTTGCTGTTCTGTAGCCTCCATTGGTGATACCCAGATGAACAGGGTCTGGAATGGACCTCCAGCAAACTGCAGTAGACCTGCAGTAGAGGGATCTGAGTGTTAGAAGAAAAACAAACAGAAAGCAATGATAACAACATCAACAAAAAAGACGCCTCCCACCCCCAATACTCCATCCAAAGGTCATCAGCCTCAAAGATCAAAGGTAGATGAATCCATGAAGATGAGGGAAAACCAGCACAAAAACACTGAAAATTCCAAAAGCCAGTATAACTTTTCTCCTCCAAATGATCGCAAAACCTCTCCAGCAAGAGCGCAAAACTGGACAGAGAATGAGATTGATGAATTGATAGAAGTAGGCTTCAGAAGGTGGGTAATAAACTCTTCTGAGCTGAAGGAGCATGTTCTAACCCAATACAAGGAAGTTAAGAACCTTGATAAAAGGTTACACGAACTGCTAAGTAGAATAACCAGGTTAGAGAGGAACATAAATGACCTGATGGAGCTGAAAAACAATCATGAGAACTTTGTGAAGCATACACAAGTATCAATAGCTGAATTGATCAGGCAGAAGAAAGGATATTAGAGACTGAAGACCACCTTGCTGAAATAAGGCATGCAGACAAGATGAGAGAAAAAAGAGTGAAAATTAATGAACAAAGCTTCCAAGAAATATGAGACTATGTGAAAAGATATGGGAATATGGGACTATGTGTATTGATAGGGGTACCTGAAAGTGACAGGGAGACTTGAACAAAGTTGGAAAACACACTTCAGGATGCTTTCCAGAACTTCCTCAACCTAGCAAGACAAGCCAACATTCAAATTCAGGAAACACACAGAACACCACTAAGATACTCCATGAGAAGATCAACCCCAAGACACATAATCGTCAGATTCTTCAAGGTTGTAATGAAGGAAAAAATGTTAAGGACAGACAGAGAGAAAGGTCAGGTCACCCACAAAGGGAAGCCCATCAGACTAACAGTGGATCTCTCAGCAGAAACCTTACAAGCCAGAAGAGAGTGGGGGCCAATATTCAACATTCTTAAAGAAAAGAATTTGCAACCCGGAATTTCATATTCAGTCAAACTAAGTTTCATAAGTGAGGGAGAAATAAAATCCTTTACAGACAAGCAAATGCTGAGGGATTTTGTCACCACCAGGCTTGCATTGCAAGAGCTCCTGAAGGAAGCACTAAACATGGAAAGGAAAAACCAGTACCAGTCAACTGCAAAAATATACCAAAATATAAAGACCAATGACACTATGAACAAACTGCAGGAAATACAGCAGCTTCAGTCAAACTAATGTGCAAAATAACCAGCTAGCATCATGATGACAGGTTCAAATTCACACATAACAATATTAACCTTAAACATAAATGAGCTAAATGCCCCAATTAAAAGACACAGACTGGCAAATTGGATAGAATTAAAACTCGTCAGTGTGCTGTATTCAGGAGACCCATCTCATGTGCAAAGACACACATAGGCTCAAAATAAAGAGATGGAGGAAAATTTACCAAGCAAATAGAAAGCACAAAAAAGCAGGGGTTGGAATCCTAGTCTCTGATAAAACAAACTTTAACCCAACAAAGAATAAAAAAACAAAAAAGACAAAGAGGGGCATTACATAATAGTAAAGGGAACAACCCAACAAGAAGAGCTAACTATCCTAAATATATATGCACCCAATACAGGAGCATCCAGATTCATAAAACAAGTTCTAAGAGACCTACAAAGAGACATACACTCCCACACAATAATAGTGGAAGACTTTAACACCCCACTGTCAATATTAGACTGATCAATGAGACAGAAAATCAACAAGGATATTCAGAACTTGAACTCAGCTCTGGAGCAAGTGGACCTAATAGACATCTACAGAACTCTCCACCCCAAATCAACAGAATATGCATTCTTCTCATTGCCACATGGCACTTATTCTAAAATTGACCACATAATTGGAAGTAAAACACTCCTCAGCAAATGCTAAAGAACTGAAATCATAACAGTCTCTCAGATCACAGTACAATCAAATTAGAACTCAGGATTAAGAAACTAACTCAAAACTGCACAAGTACTTGGAAATTGAACACCCTGCTCCTGAATGACTCCTGGGTAAATAACAAAATTAAGGTGGAAATCAGGAAGTTCTTTGAAACCAATGAAAACAAACGGACAAGGTACCAGAATCTGTCGGCCACAGCTAAAGCAGTGTTAAGAGGGACATTTATAGCACTAAATGCCCACATCAGAAAGCTGGAAAGATCTCAAATTGGCACCTTAACATCACAATTAAAAGAACTAGGGGAGCGAGAGCAAACAAATTCAACAGCTAAGAGAAGACAAGAAATAACTAAGAAACTGCAGGCCACCATCCTCAGCAAACTAACACAGGAACAGAAAAACCAAACACCGCATGTTCTCACTCATAAGTGGGAGTTGAACAATGAGAACACCTGGACACAGAGAGGGGAACAACACACACTGGGGCCTGATGGGGGGTCGGAGGCAAGGGGAGGGATAACATTAGGACAAATACCTAATGCATGCAGGACTTAAAACCTAGATGACGGGTTGATAGGTGCAGCAAATCACCATGGCACATGTATACCTATGTAACAAACCTGCACAATCTGCACATATATCCTGGAACTTAAAGTAAAAAAAAACCAAAACAAAACACATACACACACACACACACACACAAAACCCCAAAACTAAAAAACAAACAAAAACAAAAAGGAAAAAATGGCAATAAAGGAAGAAAAAACCAGTGATTGCACTGTGTGATTTTCTTCAGCTCCCAGGTCACATCAATGAGTGTGTGATGTGTTCTGAGTATGAACCACAGAATAATTCTGCTGGGCCTTCTCCCTTTAATCATGCCAAAGAAGTCACGTTGGAATCATGGCTCATAGACCTATTGGCCTGGTTTCCTCTAATAACACGTGGGAGATAGGGGATGCGATAAAGGTGGTGGGTGTGGCAAGGAACAATGAGAAGTAATGTCCTGCTAAACTAAATTCTGATTTTTAATCAAGAATTATTTGGTAAACTCAGATAGTAGGACTCTTGGAAGAGATCAACAAAGTATTTTAAAAATCGGAAGTTTTGGCCAGGCGCAGTGGCTCATGCCTGTAATCCCAGCACTTTAGGAGGCCGAGGCAGGTGGATCATGAGGTCAGGAGTTCAAGACCAGCCTGGCCAAGATGGTGAAACCCCGTCTCCACTAAACATACAAAAAAATTAGCCAGGCGTTGTGGCACGCGCCTATAATCCCAGCTACTCTGGAGGCTGAGGCAGAGAATTGCTTAAACCTGGAGGGGTGGAGGTTGCAGTGAGCCGAGATCGTGCCACTGCACTCCAGCCTGGGCGACAGAGCTAGACTCCATCTCAAAAAAAAAAAAAAAAAAAAAGGGATGTTTTGAATATACTTCGATCATTTACTCCATCACTGAAAAACTGTCAACACTTCCAAATATACACATTTATTTTTTATAAATATGAGTGCATGCACCAATATTCTTAGCTAACATCCTAAGCCACACTGTATGTTTAAAAAGTTTGTCACCCTCAAAAATGGACATAATTTATGTATCATGTTGTCTTTATGACAATTTCTAACTTGAGCTGCTTCATGCCAGGTGTGATTAATTTGCTGTAGTTTTCACTAATTATTTGGTATGATTTGGTTGACAGATTCTGTACTTGGAGTATAAAAAATGTCAGCTCTGAAAATAAGGTATGGCATAATTGGCCTCGCATGTCACTATTTTAAACTGCGATAAAGTTTCTTGCAGGAATCGTTATAAAATTCATGTCCATTTTGGGGGGCACTAGTTTACCTAAAACTTGTAAACACATGTGATTGGACACAGTCTGCAATACTTGGCAATGCACAGAGCGCTCATGAGCAAGTGGGTCCCAGGGGCGGCCCCTTCACACGAGCCTCCCTGCCTTCAGATTCCTCACGTGGGCTGACAACAAAGGAGCCCAGGACCACTTCAGGGGCTTAACATAAGCTAAGCATTAAGGGGGCTACTGCCTCTGGCTCCTCCCAAGTAGCTGGGATTATAGGCAAGGGCCACCATGCCTTACTCATTTGTATTATAAACCAGAGTTTAATAGAACTACAACCAGCTTAGAAAAACTCAAAACTATACGTAAACCAAAACCAGAATGCCGCATGGTGTGGACAAAGGGCAGCATTTCTGACCCCTTGGCTCAGCTGACCCCCAAATAAAAACCAATAAAGAGGACAAATCAAGAAAATAATGTATCAACTAGGATAGGATTATTGTTCTCAGAAAGGACAACCAGCCATATGGTAGGAAGGAAAAAGGTGCATTGTTTTGTCTGTAATTTAAAGCAGTCCTTTCTAACCTGGTAGACATTCTGATCCACCCCTCAAGTCCTGCTAGTTTGACCCATGAATCATCAGACCTTGCCATTGTCAACCCACAGTCCTCTTTAATTTAATTTAATTTTATTTTATTTTTGAGATGGAGTCTCACTCTGTCGCCAGGCTGGAGTGCAGTGGCACCATCTCAGCTCACTGCAACCTCCACCTCCAGGGTTCAAGCAATTCTCCTGCCTCAGCCTCCCAAGTAGCTGGGACTACAGGCACATGCTGCCACGCCCAGCTAATTTTTGTGTTTTAATAGAGACGGGGTTTCACCACGTTGCCCAGGCTGGTCTCGAACTCCTGAGCTCAGGTAATCTACCCGCCTCACCCTCCTGAAGTGCTGGGATTATGGGTGTGATTAATTTAATTTAATTTTTAATTTTTATTTTTTGAGATGGAATCTTGCTCTGTCACCCAGGATGGAATGCAATGGCATGATCTCTGTCTTGGCTCACTGCAACTTCTGCCTCCTGGGTTCAAGCAATTCTCCTGCCTCAGCCTCCTGAGTAGCTTGGATTACAGGTGCGTGCCACCACACCCGGCTAATTTTTGTATTTTTAGTACAGATGGGGTTTCACGAACATCTTGATCAGGCTGGTTTGGAACTCCTGACCTTGTGATTTGCCCACCTCGGCTTCCCAAAGTGCTGGGATTACAGGTGTGAGCCACCGCACCCTGCCAATTAATTTTATTTTTAACAGAAAAGCCTGTTTTGGTTTTTGCTGGAGGATCACATGGCCCATAGACCTTTTTTAAAAAATAATTTTTTATTTTGAAATAATTATAAATTCACATGCAGTTGTAAGAAATTATTTAATAGAGTTCATGCCATCTTTTTTCAACTTGGATTATTCTATTTATTATTCTTGCCTCATTGGTCTGGTTAGAACTTCTAGAATGATTCTAAATAGAAGTGGCAAAAGCAGACATCTTTGTCTTATTCTTCACCTAAGGGGAAAAAGTTTTCAGTCTTTCATTGTGTCCTATGATACAAGTTGTGGGTTTTCATTATGGCCCTATCATTTTGAGGAAGTTTCTTTCTGTTTCTCCTATATTGAGTATGTGTTCCATTAAAAGATATTAACGTTTTTCATATGCTTTTTCTGCATCAACTGAGATAATCATGTAGTTTTTTCTTCATTAATTTTTATTGTTGAACCATCTTTCCATTCTAGGAACAAATCCTACTTGGTCCTGTTATGTAATCAATCCTTTTAATATGCTGAGTTTTTTCTGGTAGTATTTTGCTAGAGATTTTTGCATCTATATTCACGAGGGATAGTGATCTGTAGCTTTCTTGAAGTGTGTTATAAGTAGAAATCCTTAAAGAATACACAGAAGATTGCTTGAATTAATAAATGAATTCAGCAAAGTTGCAGCATATAAAATCAACAGATAAAAGCAAATTATATTTCTAAATACTTGCCATGAACAATCCCCCCCAAAAATAATAATAATAAATTCCCTTTATAATAATATTCAAAAAGAACAAAATACTTGGGAATAAATTTAACCAAGGAGGCAAAAGCCTTGTATATTGAAAACTAAAAAATATTGATGACAAAATAAATGGAAAGACATCCCATGTTGATACATCAGAAGACTTAATGTAATTAAGATGCCAATACTGCCCTAAGCAACCTATAAATTCAATACAATCTCGGCCAGGCGTGGTGGCTCATGCCTGTAATCCCAGCACTTTGGGAGGCTGAGGTGGGAGGATTACGAGGTCAGGAGATCGAGACCTTCCTGGCTAACACGGTGAAACCCCATCTCTACTAAAAATACAAAAAATTAACCAGGCGTGGTGGCGGGCACCTGTTGTCCCAGCTACTCGGGAGGCTGAGGCAGGAGAATGGCGTGAACCTGGGAGGCAGAGCTTGCAGAGAGCCGAGATCAGGCCACTGCATTCCAGCCTGGGTGACAGAGCGAGACTCTGTCTGAAAAGCAACAACAACAACAACAACAACAACTATTCAATACAATCTCTATCAAAATCTTAATGGCATTTTTTATGAAAATAGAAACCTATTTTAAAATAGGTTTTAAAGAATCTTAAGGGACCCTCAATAGCAAAAACAATCTTGTAAAATAATAAAGTTGAACTCATATTTTCTGATTTCAAAACACACTACAAAGCTACAGTAATCAAAACAGTGGAGTACTGGCATAAAACAATGGAATAGAGTATAAAGCCCCAAATAAACCCTCCCATATGTGGTCATATAATTTTTGACAAAGGGTGTCAAGACCATTCAACAGGAAAGGCCAGTGTTTTTAATGAATGGTACTGAAAAAAACTGGATTTCTACATGCAAAAGAATGAAGCAGGACTCTATCTTATACCTTATTTACAAAAATTAACTAAAAATGAATTAAAGACCTAAATTGACAGGCAAAAACTATACAAAATTTAGAAGAAAACAAATGAAAATCTTCATGTTGTTGGATTCTGCAATGATTTCTTAACAACCACCTACAGAATAGGGAAATAGCTGCAAAGCATACGTCTAAAAGGGATTAATATCCAGAGTCTCTATAAAAGTCCAACAACTCAACGATCACTACCACCACAAAACAAACAATCCAACTGGAAAATGGGCAAAGGACTCAAATAGACATTTCTACAAGAAGATAAACAAATGACAATAAGTACATGAAAAATTATTCGGCATCACTAGTTATCACAGAAATGCAAATAAAAATCCCACTGAGGTAACACTTTATACTGATTCAGATGGCTATTGTCAATAAATTGGAAAATAATGAGTACTGGCAAAAATATGGAGAAATTAGAGACCTCAAGCATTGTTGGTGGAGATGTAGAATGGTGTGGCTGCTTTTGAAAACAGTTCAGTCGTTCCTCAAAAGGCTGTACATAGAATTACCATGTGATCTAGCAATTCCACTCTTAGGTATATACCCCCAAAGAATTGAAAACAGAGACTCAAACACGTACTTGTATACCAGTGATCATAGAAGCATTGTGCACAATGGCCAAAAGGTGGAAACAATCCAGGTGTCTATCAACAGATGAATAAATAAAATGTGGCATTACACACAAAAAAGGACTAAAATTCAGACAGATGCTATGACATGAAGCTTGAAAATGTTGTGCTAAGTGAAATAATTCAGAGATGAAAGTACAAATATTGAATAATTGCATTTATAGGAGATATCTAGAATAGGTAAATTCAAGGAGACAGAAAGTAGAGTAAAGGCTACTAGAGGCTGGGTAAAGGGAAAACTGGATCCTACTTTATACCTGATTTAGGGTATAAAGGAGTTATTGCTTAATGGGTACAGAATTTCTGTTTGGGATGATGAGAAAGTTCTGGAATTACATAGTGGTGATAGTTACATAACATTGTAATGCCACCAAATGTACACTTTAAATGGTTAAAATAGTACTTTTTATGTTATGTAAATTTCACCACAATTAAAACCATTAAAAGAGTTGACTGGGTGCGGTGGCTCACGCTTGTAATCCCAGAACTTTGGGAGGCCGAAGCAGGAGGATCACTAGGGCCCAGGAGTTGGAGATCAGCCTAGGCAACACGGTAAGACCCCATCTCTAAAAAAAAAAAAAAAAAAAGGCCAGATGTTGTGGTGCTCGCTTGTAATTCCAGCTACTTGGGAGGCTGAAGCAGGGGCATTGCTTGAACCCAGTAGGCCAAGGCTGCAATGAGCTATGATCACACCACTGCCTTCCAGCCTGGGTGACAGAGTGAGATCCTGTATCAAAAAATAAAATAAAATAAAAATAAATAAAAAGAGAAATAATACAAAGATCCCAGGTACGCTTTACCCAGTTTGTCCAATGATAACATCTTGCAAAGTTACAGCACAATATTATAGCCAGGAAAGTGGCATTGAGACAATACATCTTTCTTCTTCAGGTTCCACTAATTTTATTGCTTTCATTTTTTGTGTATTTGGGTATTTGGTTCTATAAAATTTATCACATGTGTAGATTCATGTATATATATACCTGTTCACGTATATTTACTTCGCTGAAGTAAAGATAATAGGACAGTTCCACCACTCATCATCACAAGGATCCTGCGTTACACTTTTTTTTTTTTTTTTTTTTTTTTGAGATGGTGTCTTGCTCTATCTCTCAGGCTGGAATACAGTGGCATGATCTAGGCTCACTTCAACCTCTGCCTCCTGGGTCCAAGCAATCCTTCTGCCTCAGCCTTCTGAGTAACTAGGATTGCAAGTGTGAGCCACCATGCGTGGCTAATTTTTATACTTTTAGCAGAGATGGAGTTTCACCATTTTGGCCAGGCTGGTCTCGAACTTCTGACCTCAAGTGATCTGCCTGCCCTGGCCTCCCAAAGTGCTGAGGTTACAGGCGTGAGCCACCACGCCCAGCCCGGGTTGCACTCTTAAATAAGCACATTCATCATCCTTTCCTTTCTTCCACTTTTCTCTCCCTTGTTACTTACTCCTTCTCTCATCATCCATAATTCTTAGAAACCATCCGATCTTTTCTCAATATTTAATGTTTCATCCTTTCAAAAAATGTTATATACAGGAAATAATACAATACGGAACCTTTTGAAATTGGCTTCCTTCCTTTATTTATTTATTTATTTTTTGAGATGGAGTCTTGGTCTCTTGCCCAGGCTAGAGTGCAAGGGCACGATCTCGGCTCACTGCAGCCTCTGCCTCCCGGGTTCAAGCAATTCTCCTGCCTCTGCCTTTTGAGTAGCTAGGGACTACAGGCGTACGCCACCACACTCTGCTAATTTTTGTATTTTTAGTAGAGATGGGGTTTCACCATCTTGTTCAGGCTGGTCTCGAACTCTTGACCTCGTGCTCTGCCTTCCTGGTCCTCCCAAAAGTGCTGGGATTACAGGCGTGAGCCACCATGCCCAGCTGAAATTGGCTTTCTTAAAGAATTAGCATAATTCCCTAGGTATTTATCTAAGTTGTGTGTATCAACATTTTGTTCTTTTCTGTTGTCGACTAGTTTTCCAAGGAATGGATGAATCATAGTATTAATTTTCCACCTGTTGAAGGATACCTGAAATGATTCCAGTCTTTGCCTATTACAAATAAAGCTGCTGTGAACATTCATGTACAGATTTTGTGTAGATATGGGTTTTTCTTTCTTTGGAATAAATACTAGAGAGTGCAATTGCTAAGTTGTATAGTAATTGCATACATAATTTTCTAAGAGACTGCCAAACTATTTTTCAGCCTGGCTGTACCATTTTATATTTCCACCAGTGATATATAAATGATCTATATTCTTCATATCCATTCCCACATTTGTTGGTGTCACTATCTTTAAAATTTTAGCCATTTTGACTGATGTGTAGTGATATATCATTATGATTTTAATTTTCACTTCCCTAATAGCTAGTGGTTTTGAACATCTTTTCGTGTGTTTATTTTCCACAGCTGTATCTCCTCTTCAGCAAAATTTCTGTGCATGTCTTTTGCTCATGTTACCAGATTTTTTTACTATTAAATTTTAAGAGTTTTTTTTTTTTAAATTCTAGATACTAATTCTTCATTGGTAGTGGCATTTGCAAACATTTTCCCCAGTCTATAGCTTGTCTTTTCATTCTCTTAATGGAATCTTTCACTAAATAAATTATTTAAACTTTGATAAAGTTAAATTCATTAGTTTTTCCTTTTGTGGATCATGCTTTTGGTGTAAAGTTTAAGAAATCTTAGATCCTAAAGATTCTATTTTTTTTCTAAAAGTTTTAAAGTTTATGTCTCACATTTATGTTTGTATCTATTTTGATTAATTTTTTATGAGCTGTGAGACTTAGGTTGTGTTCATTTTTGTGCCTATCGATGTTAAATTCCTCCAGCACTGTTTGTTGAAAATATTTTCCTTCTTCCATTGAATCGTGTTTGTATCTTTATAAAAAACTCAGTTGGGCATATTTGTGTAGGTCTATTTCTGGGTTCTCTATTTTGTTCCATTTATCAATATGTCTATCCCATTGTCAATGCTGCACTGTCTTGATTGCTATGATTACATAGTAAAACTAATACCAGGTAGAATAATTCCTCCCATTCTATTCTTAGTCCAGAATTTTTCTTTCTTTTTTTTTTAGATATTCTAGGGTCAAGTGCTTTCCAGATACATTTTGGGATAAGGTTTTCTATGTCTACAAAAACCCTTGCTGGGATTTTGATGGGAATTGAATTAATATCTGTAGATCAATTTGGGAATAATTGACAACTTTTCTATGTTGAGTTGTCCAACTCATAAATACAGTGTTTCCCTATTTACTTAGGACTTTAAAAAATTCCTTTCATTGGCATTTCAAAGTTTTCAGCATACAGATTCTGTACACAATTTGTTAGACTTATCCCTATTTCATGAAATAACTGTAAATTGTTACATTTAATTTTGGTTTCTACATGTTCATTGTCATGTGTAATGTCATACAGAAATAAAGTTGATTTTTATGCATTAATCTGAATTTAAGAACGCCCTCATGCTTATTAGTTCTAGGATTCTTTTTCTTTTTTTGTAGTTTCCTACATCTATGTAGACAATCATACTATCTACAAGCAGGTCCAGTTTCATTTCTTCCTTTTTTATTGGTATATGTTATTTTCCTTGTTTTATTGCAGTGGCTAAAACTTCCAGTAGTATGATGAACAGAGTGATAAGAGTGGACATTATTGCTTTGTTCCCAATCTTAAAGGAAAAGCAAGCATTCCTTTAATGTTAAGTGTATTAGCTGAAGGTTTTTTGTAGATGCTCTTTATTACGCCAAGAAAGTTCCCTTCTCTTCTTTTTTAATTATCACAGATCTTGGTAAATACTTTTTTGTGTGTCAATTGTTAAGATCATACAAATTTTTAAATTTAACTTATGATGGATTACATTGATTGATTTCAAATGTTGAAACAGCCTCACATACCTGGAATAAACCCCACTTGGTTATGGTGTAGAATTCTTTGTACACATTGCTGGATTCAACTTCTTAATATTTTGTTGAGAATATTTGCTTCTAAATTGATGAGTGATATAAATAATTGTATTGTTTTTTCTAGGCTTGTTATAAGGGTAACACTAACCTCATAAACTTAGTAGGGAAGCGTTTTTCTTCTTCTATTTCTGTAGGTGAATGTATAAAATTGGTGTTAATTCTTCTTTAAATTTATGGTAGAAATCTTCAATACAACTATCCGGACTTGGAGATCTCTTTTTGTGGAAACTTTTATTTACAAATTCGATTTCTTTGAAGATTACAGAACTGTCCAGATTGTCTGTTTTTGTCTGTTTTATCTTGATTGAGGTTTGGTAGTTTTAGGTTTTCAAGGACTTGTTTCTTTTGAGTTGTTGACTGTGTGAGTTTAAAGCTATTCACTGGAACCTTTATTTTTCTTCTAATGGCCAAAGGATTTGTAGTGATTTCCTCTTTTTCATTCTTAATTTTTATGTCTTTTTTTGACCAGTATTGCTAGAGCTTTGTGCATTTTATTTTCTTTCAAACAGACGGTGTTTTGCCTCTTTCATTTTTTTCTATTTTTGTAAATGAATGCAGGTCCAGCCATTTGCTGCTTGCAGAGTCTCAAGAAGAGTGAGGTCTGGTAAAAGGAAAGTGACTTCATTAACCAAAACTAGCAATAGGAAAGTGGCTGGATTCTCATCCAAAGCAATCACATTGAATTTATAGGGAGAAGGCAAGGGTTTATAAAAATAAACTTGGTATGGGACGCATGCAGTTGTGCTGAGTGCAAGGTGTGTGTGTCCTTTTTCACTGGCTATCTTGGGTCTCTGTCTACCTGGAGTGTGGGCTGACATCATCTGAACAATGGCTGGGTTGGTGACTAGCTGTCTTGAGGTAATCTCTGGAATTCTGCTTGGTGTCTAGGCTCGGTCTGTCTGTCTCAAGACTAGCCCTTGAACACCTAAGTAAGCACATAGATACTGGCATAATTAGATGAATGTGAAGGGAGTACACAGTGGGAAAGGAAGGGACATACAGTCTATTTTAAGGTTAAAGGAAAAGGTTTTTGCAGTTTACTTCAAGGTTACATCTTGAGACTAAAGATAAATGGGAAAAAAGTTTTAAAACGCATTATAGAGTTAAGCTGCTGGTTGGTTACCTTTTCATTTTTTAAAAAAGTCATTAATTTCTGCTTTAATCTTTATGATTTCCTTCCTTTGCTCTTTTTTCTTCTAGTTACTTGAAGTAGTTACTTAGGTTATTGATTTGAGACATTTTCTGTTTTTAGTGCTATACATTTCCTCACAGCACTAGTTTTCTCCCCCCACATATTTTGAGATGTTATATTTTCATTTTCTTCCCATTCTATGTATTTTTAAAATTTCCTTTGAGACTTCCTCTTTGATATATGAATTATTTAAAAGTCTTTTATTTTTCAAGTATTTGGATATTTTCCATTGTTTTTATTTTATTGATTTCTAATTTGATTTCATTATGGTTAAAGAATTCACTCTGTATAGTTTCAATTATTTTAAACTGTTGTTGTTTGTTTAATCACCCAGGATATGGCTTGGTGTATGTTCCATGGCCCTTGGAAAATGTGTGCTCTGCTGCTGTTGGTGGGAGTGTTCTCTATATATCAGTTACATCCTGTGGGGTGATGGCCTTGCTCAGTCTTCTGTATTCTTGCTGATCGTCTAATAGCTCCATTAGCTGCTGAGAGTCAGATGTTAAACTTCCCACCTATAATTGTGGAATTGTTTCTCTCTCCTATCAACTCTGTTTTTGCTTCATATATTTTAGGGCTCTGTTGTCTGCAGCATACACATTTAGGATCACAACGTCTTCCTCACTGATTGATCCTTTTACATTATTTAATGTTGCTCTTTGACTTGCAATTTTCTTTTCTCTGAAGTCTACTATTTTTATATTAATATAGCCACTCCTACTTTAATTAATGTCTGCATAATACAACTCTTTCCTTCCTTCTACTTTCATCTTACCTGTGGTGTTGAATTCAAAGAGAGTTTCTTACAGGCAAGATATTGTTGGATTCTGTGTTTTTATCTACTCTGCCAGTCTCTATCTTTTGTCATATTTAGACTGTTCACATTTAAGTAATATGTTAGGACATACATCTGACATTGTTTGCTTTCCTTTTGTTTTCTCTGTTTCTTATTCTTCTGTTTCTCTTTCCTTACCTAGTTGTGGGTAACTTACATTTTTAGGATTCCATCTTATTTGTAGTATTTATTGTGTAATTTTCTTAGTTGTTGCTTTAGGTTTTACAATACATGTATGCAACCTTTCATAGTGTATTGGTATCAATGTTTGCCACTTTGAGTGAAGTTAGATACCTTACTGTCATTCAGGTCTTTTTCTTCTTCCCACTTTTATGTATAGAGAGCTTAAGTGTGTTCACTGCATAGAGAACCGTATCAGGTAGTCATATAATTTTTGCTTTAACCATCAAATATGAATTTGGAAACTCATGATTTGAAGGGTATTTACTATATCTTTCCTAATTTCTAAAATCTACTTTAATGTTTTCCTTTTCTTTCTAAAGTTCCAAGTCCTTTTGTTGTTGTTGATTTCCTTTCCTTTTAGGGAATTTCTTTTAGGTACTCTTTAAAGATACAACAAATTTTCTTAGTTTTCCTTTGTTTGATAAATACCTATTCTTTTCACTCCCTGGAGGAATTTTGCCACATATTGAATCTACAGTTGACAGTTATTTTCCCTCAATAGTTTAAAAAATAGTCACTCCCTTCTGCGTCCTATAGTTTGAGGTGAAAGGTCAGCTGACTTGAATTGGTATTGCCTCATGAGCAACATTTGATTTCTCTCCAGCTGCTTTCAAAATCTATTCTGTCTTTGGTTTTTGACGTTTAATTATGATGTGATTGGCATGAACTTCTTCGGGTTTACGATTATTGAGGTTTGTTTAGCTTTTTAAATCTGCAGCTGTATGTCTTTTGCCACATCTGGAAAGCTTTCAGCTATTATTTCTCTGAACGCTTTTCTGATGGCTCTTGTGCCCTGTGATGTAAGGGGAGGACTGGGAAAGGAAAGTCCTTCCCGGCCACACCATCTCTGCACTGAGGTGCGCTCCAGCTTCTGTGAAAGCGGCTCCCGCTAAAGGGGCTCCCACCGCAGCCCTCGCAGTGCTGTCCAGTCAAGTGGGGCGTTTCCAGCCGGCTCTGCCCTGGGACACAGCCCGGTCAGGAGAGGGGAGTCACACCGCTTATTTTACCGAGAAAACGTCATGTGAAGAATGTAGCCGAGAGGCTAAAGAGACAACTCTGAGTCGCCATGAGGTATCCACTGTGGGCTGCGGCCGCGCGCCTAGCAGAGGGCACGAAGGGCAGGGCTTGGAGCTCTTAGGCCTCAGAAGGCCGCGGGAAGGCCGGTGCACCTCCAGCGCGGGACCTAATGGCTGCTGCGCGGGGCATCGGCGGGGGCCGACGTCACAAAGAGGTCGCTCCCGTCACGCCAACGCAGCAAAAAGGTTGCTCCCTTCAAGCCCACCTCACAAAGAGGTTGCTCCTTTAACGCCCACCTCACAAAGGGGTCGCTTCCGCACATGCACGACTCAGCCGCAACGGCGTGCGACGCGCAGGCGCCGGGAAGCCCACTGGGCGGAAACTGGAGCGAGCCCGCCCTCCTCCAGCCCCGCGGCCTCCCTTTCGCGCCCCCTATCGGCAGGGCCAGTGGGGCAGCAGAAGCGTGGCTCGCAGGGCCCAGCCCCAGCCACATGCACCGAGCTGAGCGCGCGCTGCCCTGTGTGGAGCCCAGGCAAGAACGGAGTAACTGGTACAGAGGAGACTTTGCGTTTTCAGGAATGCAGTGTCCCGTCTCCAGGAGCTCTGCAGGTGAGCAGGAATGCCAAAAAGTAGCCTGTGCAGAGGCAGAGGAATGGGAGTCCGCCACAGACTGTCCCTCTCTTTTCTCCCGGGCAGAGTCTCATCCATCCCTGGGGAAGGAAGACACCCGGCTGCAATCAAGAACCCCGCACCCGTCCAGGTCTCAGCTCGTGCCGTCACCCCTGAGGCTGGAACAGTCTCTGAAGAGGGGCTGCACAGTTCCACGGGGGAAACTGTGAAGGAAAACATAGGCCTGGCCTGTCAGCGGGGGAGTCCCAGAAAACGCTCTGGTCAGTCGGCGCTTGAAGATAAAACTCAGCCATAGAAGGGTAAGCTTTCATAAAGTAGAAAGAAATATCTGTAGCCAGAGATGGATATAAGAATAGCATAGACAGCACAGGGAACAAAGCGAGACCCCGTTTCTACAAAAAATACAAAAATTAGTCGGACGCTGTGGCGCACGCCTGTGTTCCCAGCTGCTCGGGAGGCTGAGGTGGGAGGATCTTTTGAACCTGGAGGTTGAGGCTGCAGTGAGCTACAGTCAGGCTACTGCACTCCAGCCTCGGTGACAGTGCAAGACCGTGTCATTAAAATGACTTGAGGAGGAGGAAAGGATCTATTCAGGGCCAGCAAATGTCTACTTTAAAACACTATTGTGAGGATAGAGTCTGAAATTTTAAATTAAAAATGAGCACAGACGTGGACAAGCACTCAATAAACAAACAGAACCTTTATGTATGTAGTCTAAGAGGGGGTCAGGGAGTCCATTTACTGCAGCATTAGCCTGAGGTTGAAAAGTGGGCTCAAATATTTTAATATTCTAGAATGTTTGTTTGCTTGAGTAAAAATCAGAAGGGGTAATTATGGGATGACGGTGATAGTCTAAGTGTAATTTTTAAAATCTCTTCAGGTCCTCCATACAAATAGGTAGAGCAAAATGGACAACATCTGCAATAAAACTAGGTAACAAGTTTTATCCACAAGCCTCAAGATGAAAGCCATTGGGGACAAATCCCTTATAGCTAGGTCCATGTGGCACCAGCATCTGAAAGGAGTGAGCTGAGGGAAGCAACACAATATCTTATGGATCTGAGAGCAGAAGACTCAAAGCACTCCTGGATAATTACCTGACAGTAGTGGGCTTATTTGTAAACAGCAGATGAAATAGGGAAAACATTTTTCATTTCCGTTCACACATGAATGCAGAGTTTAAAGAAGCGTTCACTCTTGGTGTGATATATTCCATGGGTTTTGACAAAGGTATAATGACATCTATCCACCATTATAATATTGTACACAATAGTTTAATTGCCCTAAAGTTCCTTTGTGCTCTGTTTATACCTCTCTCCCAGCTGCTTCTGCAACCACTAATCTTTTTACTATTTCTATGGTTTTGCTGTTCCCAATGTGTCTTACAGTTGGAGTCACATAGTTTGTACCCTTTGCAGATTAGCTTCTTTCATGTCCTGTTCCTGTTGCTTTACATCCTTGCCAGCATTTGATGTTGGTGTTTTAGATTTTGGCATTCTAATAGATGTGTAGTGGTAATCTTCTTATTGTTTTAATTTGCAATTCCGTAATGATGTATGATGTTGTGCATCTTTTCATATGCTTAGTTGGCATATGTATGGCTTTTTTGGCTAGATGTCTGTTCAGGGCTTTTGCCTATTTTCAGTTAGATGGTTTGTTTTCCCATTGTTGAGTTTAAAGAGTTATTTGTATGTTTTAGATAGCAGTCTTTTATCAGACATGTCTTTTGTAAGTGTTTTCTGCCAGTCTGTGGCATGTCTTCTAATTCTTTTGACAGTGTCTTTTGCAGAGCAGAAGTTTTTAATGGTGGTGGTGTATCTAAAAAGGCATTGTCGTGTGTTAGTTTCTAGGAGTTGTATAGTCTTACATTTTATATTTAAGCCTGAGATCCGCCGTGAGTTCATTTTTTGTGAAGTGTATAAAATCTGTGTCTCAATTCATTTTTTTATATGTGCCTGTCCAGTTGTTCCAGCACTACTTGTTGAAGACACTTACCTTGTACTATTGTGTTACCTTTACTCATTTATCAAATATCTGTTGTATTTATTTAGTCTTTTTCTGGGCTTTCTTTTCTGTTCCATTGATCTAGTTGTCTGTTCTTTTGCCAATACCTTGCTGTCTTAATCACTGTAGCTTTATAGTAAGTCTTAAAGCTGGGTAGTGTCGGTCCTTCAACATTGTTCTCATTTAATATTTAGTTGGCTATTTTGGATCTTTTGTCTCTCCATTATGAACTTTAGAATCAATTTGTTAATACTCACAAAAATAACATACTAGGATTTGATGGGAATTGTGTTGAATCTATAGACCAAGTGTGGAAAAACTGCCATTTTGACAATATTGAGTCTTCCTATCCATTAGCATGGAATATCTTTCCATTTATTTAGTTATTTGGTGTCTTTCCCTACAGTTTTATGATTTTCTTTATAGAGATCGTACGTGTATGTTGTTGGATTTATACCTATTTTATTTTGGGGGTGCCAGTGTCAATGGTGATGTGTTTTTAATTTCAAATTCTACTTTTTCATTGCTAGTATATAGGAAAGTGATTGATTTTTGTATGTTAACCTTTTTTTGTATACTGCATCCTTGATAATGATTTATTAGTTCCAAGAGCTTTCTTTTGGTTGATTCTTTTGTTTTTTTTCTACATAAACAATCATGTTATCTGGAAACAAAGACAGTTTTATTTATTTCTTCCAAATAAGTATATGTTTTATCTCCTTTTCTCATCTTATTGAATTAGCTAGTACTTCCAATACAATGTTGAAAAACAGTGGGGAGAGGGGACATCCTTGCCTTGTTCTTGATCTTATCAAGAAAGCTTCAAGTTTCTTACTGTTAAGTATGATATTAGCTGTGGGGTTTGTTTTTGTACATGTTCTTTATCAAGTTGAGGAAATTTCCTTCTATTCCTAGTTCACTGAGAGGTTTTATCATGAATGGGTGTTAGGTTTTGTCAAATGCGTTTACTGTATGAATATGATTTTTTCATAGCCTGTTGATATGGTGGATTACATTAATTGATTTTCTAATATTGAATCAGGTTTGCATACCTGGGGTAAATCCCATTTGGTCATAGTGTATAATTCTGTTTATACATTGTTGGATTTTATTTGCTAATGTTTTGTTGAGAATTTTTGTATCTATATTCATGAGAGATGTTGCTCTGTAGTTTTATTTTCTTGTGATGTTCTTCTCTGGCTTTGATATTTGGGTAATGCTGGCCTTATAGAATGAGTTAAGAAGTATTCCTTCTGCTTCTATCTTTGGAAAAGATTGTAGACAATTGACATAATTTATTACTTAAATGTTTGGTAATATTTATTAGTGAATCCATATAGGCCTAGTGCTTTCTTTGGAAACTTATTATTGATTAAATTTATTTAATAGGTATAGGCCTATTCAGATCATGTATTTGCAGATGCACCTAAATTCTACATGAAATAGATAATTGTTAAGAAAAATGCAATCTGCCAAAATTTACCTTAGTCAAAGTCTAACAGACCAATTATGATAGAAGAAATAAAGAACATAGTTGAAGTGCACCCTCACAATGAAGGCATCAAACCCAGATGGAGTGACAGGAATTCTACCAATCAGGTAAATTCCAAAACTACTTATAAAGTTTGTGGATATGGAGAAAGAAAAAAAAACCTTATAAATTAGTTTTGTGAAGCAAGTATTACATCAAAACTAAAACTGACAAATAATTGTAGTAAATACATAATATCATCATTATATTAATTGAAATATATTACTTCAAAAAATAGATAAAATATTAGCAAGCAAAATTTAACAACACTTTAAAAATAATGTGTCATTGTCAAGCTGAGTTTATTCCAGGAATGTAAAGGTTATTCAATATTAAGTAATTCATTAATACAGTCCATCATATTTATAGAGATAAGAAGTAAAACATGCCAATCTCCATAGATGCATAAACGTATTTGAAAAAAATCCTTAAAAATGGAAATAAAATATAAATATATGGATATATTATTAACATGAATACACACACGAGCATGCTTTTGTGCATGTACCAGCCCAAAAGTTGAATTTTGCTTAATGGGAAAACTAGAGACTGTGTCACTAATGTGGGATGCCGACCACCTCCAGTACTATTGAATATTGTGTTACAGATACTAATCAAAGCAAGTAGATAAAAGAAAAAAACTAGAGGCACAATAATGGCAAAGTAAGAAGTAATGCCATTTTTCTTTGCAAGTAACACGATCTTATATCTGGAAATTCCTCCTCACCCAAATCAATGGAAAAGCTGCAAATAACATGACAATTGAGTAAAAATATATCTTAAGTCAAACAACTCAGAAACAGAAAGACAAATACTGCACATTTTTTCTTATAAGTGAAAGCTGAATACTGTATACACATATACAGAGTATAGACTGATAGACATTGGAGACTCAGAAGGGTGGAGAGGTGGGAGGGGAATAGAGGATAAAAAAATTACTTAATGGGTGTAATGTACATTATTTAGACGATGGGCACAGTAAAAGCTCAGATTTTGCTACCATGCAATTGATACAATTTAGATGTTTGTCCTCTCTAAATCTTGTGTTGAAATGTAATCCCCACTATTGGAGGTGGAGCCTGGTGGGAAGGTGTTTGGGTCATGGAGGTGGATTTCTCATGAATGGCTTAGCACCATCCCCTTGATGATGAGTGAGTTTTTGCTCTGGTAGTTTATGCAAGATCTGGTTGTTCAAAAGAGTGTCGCACGTTTTCTCTCTGTCTCTCTCTCTCTCTCATTTTTTGAGACAGCATCTCTCTCTGTCTGTCACCCAGGCTGGAGTACAGTAATGTGATCTCAGCTCACTGCAACCTCCGCCTCCCAGGTTCAAGCAATTCTCCTGCCTCAGTCTCCCAAGTAGCTGGGACTACAGGTGCACGCCACCATGCCCAGCTAATTTTTGTATTTTTAGTAGAGGCAGGGTTTCACCATGTTGGCCAGGCCAGTCTCAAAACTCCTGACCTCAGGTGATCTACCTGCCTTGGCATCCTAAAGTGCTGGGATTACAGGCATAAGCCACTGTGCCCAACCCCTCCTCTGTCTTTTTCATGCTTCTGCTCTCACCATGTGATGAACCTGCGCTCACTTTGCAATGATTGGAAGCTTCCTGAGGCCCTCATCAGCAGCAGATATGAGCACCATGTTTCTTGTACAGCCTGTAGAACTGTGGGCCAGTTCAATCTCTTTATAAATTACCTAGCCTCAGTATTTCTTTATAGCAATGCAAGTAAAGCCTAATATAGAAAATTGGCACCAAAACTGGGACGTTGCTGTAAAGATACCTGAAAATGTGGAGTCAGCTTTGGAACTGCATAGCAGGAAGAGGTTGGAAGACTTTGGAGGGCTCTGATGAAGATAGGAAGATGAGGGGAAGTTGGAACATCTTAGAGACTGGTTAAATGGTTGTAAGCAAAATGCTGATAGAAATATGGACAGTGAAGGCCAGGCTGACAAGGTCTCAGATGGAAATGAGGAAGTTACTGGGAACCGGCATAAAGGTCACCCATGTTACAACCTGGCAGAGAATCTGGCTGCATTGTGTTCAAGCCGTAGGGATCTGTGGAAATTTGAACTTAAGAGTGATGGCTTAGGGTATCTGGTGGAGGAAATTTCTAAGCAGCAAAGCATTCAGGATGTGGCCTGGCTGCTTCTAAGAGCTTATATCAGGTACAGGAGCAAAGAAATGACTTAACCTTGGAACTTACTTGGAAAAGGAAAAGGAGAGCATAAGAGTTTGGAAAATTTGGAGCCTAGCCATGTGTCAGAGAAAGAAAAAGCATTTTCAAGAGAGGAATTCCAGCAGGCTGTGGAGCAAACACTTGCTAGAGAGTAGCCTAACTAAAAGGGAGGCACGTGCTAATATCCTGGACAATGGGAAAAAGGCTTCAAAGGTATTTCAGAAGTCTGTGGGACAGCTCCTCCCATCCCAGGCTCAGAGGCCGAGAAGGAAAAAATGTTTTTGAGAGCCAGGCCCAGCCTTGAGACACTGTTCCCTCCATCCCAGCAGCTCCAACTCCAGCCTTGGCTGAAAGGGCCCCAGACACAGCTCAGGCTACTCTGGCGGGCACAAGCCATAAACCTTGGTGGATTCCATGTGGTGTTAAGTTGGAAGATGGGAGGAATGTAACAGTGAAGGGTGGTTGACATCTTGCCCCTAGATTTCAGAGGATGTATGGGAAAGTCTGGGTGCCCAGGCAGATGCCTGCTACAGTGGCAGGGCCCCCACGGAAAGCCCTGTTACAGCAGTGCCAAGGGGAAATATGGGGTTGGAGCCCTCACACAGAGTCCCCACCAGGGCACTGCCTAGTGCATCTGTGGGAAGGAGGCTACTGCCTTCCATGCTCCAGAATGGTGGTTCACTGGCAGCTTGTCCCCTACATCTAGAAAAGCTGCAGGCACTTAACTCCAACTTGTGAAAGCAGCTGTACCTGCAAAGCCATGTCAGAATGTGCTGCCTAAGGCCTTGGGAACCCATCCCTTGCACCAGTGTGTCCTGAATACAAGACGTGGAGTCAAAGGAGGTTATTTTGGAGCTTTGAGATGTAATGACTGCCCTGCTGGGTTTCAGACTTGTGTGGGGTCTCTAGTCCCTTTGTTTTGGGTAGTTTCTCCCTTTTGGAATGGGAATGTTTACTCAATGCCTGTGCCACAATTGTGTCTTGGAAGTAAATAACATCTTTTGATATTACAGAATCATAAATGGCAGGAACTCATTCCCAGATGGTACTTTGGACTTGGGACTTGGGAATTGGGGTTTTTGAGTTAATGTTTTTGGTGACTATTGTGAAGGAATGATTATATTTTGCAATGTGAGAAAGATGTGAAATTTGGGGGACTTGGGGCTGAATGATACAGTTTGTATGTTTGTCACCTCCAAATCTCACATTGAAATGTAGTCCCCAATGTTGGAAGTGGGGCCTGGTAGGAGGTGTTTGGGTCATGGGACTGGATCCCTCTTGAATGGCTTAGCACTCTCCCCTTGGTAATGAGCGAGTTCTCACTCTAGTAATTCATACGAAACCTGGTTGTTTAAAAGAGCATGGCACCTTCTCCCCCTCTCTTGCTCCTGCTTTCACCATGTGATGCACCTGCTCCCCCTTTTCCTTCTGCCATGGTTGGAAGCCTCCTGAGGCTCTCAGTAGCAGCAGATGCCAGCCAGCCCAGTGCTTCTTGTACAGCCAGCAGAACTGTGAGCCAATTAAACCTCTTTTCTTTATAAATTACCCAGCCTCAGGTATTTCTTTATAGCAATGCAAGAATATCCTAATACAGTAATATATCCATGTAACAAAATTGCACTTGTACCACTTAAATTTATACAAAGAAAATATCAGTTTATAGAATGAGTATATACACACATACATACAAGTATGTATGTGTGTATATATATGTACACATATATATTTGTCTATACATATATGCAGTTTATATATTAAATTATATTAATATTCATTCATAAAATACACATATGAATAAGTATATTCTGCCCTTGATCTTGGCCTAAAGGCTGAGAAACAAATTTTATATATATATATATAGAGTACTGTGCACACACACACACATATATGAAAATATAATGGAAGAGAAGAGCCCATTTACAAAAATAGACATAGCAAAAATACAAAGACATAGATGCAGCAAGAAATGATCAAAATCCATATGAGGAAAACTATGCATACTTTAAAAAGACGTAAAAATAGATTTGAAGACATGGAAAGGCACTATATTTTTGGATAGACAAGCTAACATTATCCTAACTTTTAAAATCCCAGTACAGTAATAGCCATAACTTTTTTTTCTAGATCAAGACAATTTGCCTATAAAGATTGTTTGGAGCAAGGATATGGGGTTCTGTGAGACATTCAATATGCAATAAAGCCTATAAGTAAAGCAGTGTGACATAGATCCATAAAGAGCAGACAGATTAATAGAACAGAATATCCAGAAACAGATACACTTACGTTTAAAAGTTTACTATAACAGGAAAGTGGGATTTCAAATCATCAGGGGAAAAGAAACACTTAAAAAAACTGAATAACTGAGTGACCCTATGGAAAAAAAGAAGAAATTGGATTCTTTTTTCATGTATCATGTCAATTACAAAAGGATAAGAGATTTCAATGTAAAAAAAATGGAATCACATGTACCGTAAAAGAAAACACAGATGAAATTCCTATATAATTTGGCATAAATTTAAAATTCAGAAACAGAATAAAATTTGATATGTTTGAATAATAAAAACACCATAAAACGAAGTAATGACAAACTAGGAAAAGATATTTGCAACTTATATTGCAGAGAAAGCGTTTATATTCTTAATATCCAAAGAGCTTCTAATACTACAGAAGAAAATAACCTAGAGCCCTATGGAAAGATCAGAGTAATGTTTCATTCATAGAAAAATAAGTGCAAATGGTTCTACACCACATGAAAAGATGCTCATAGCTGCTGATATAAAAGAAATCCATATGAAAACTACATGAAGATTCCATTTTTAACCCACCAGATTGGCAAAGTCCTAGTTTTAACAGTGTACTCTTTTGGCCAGGCTATGGGGAGATAGGCACTCTTGTATATTGTTAGTAGCAATAATCTGATGAATCTGATGTATACCACCTCAAATCAGTGAGGAAAAGATAAAATAGAATCCACTTTTTTCAGACCAGATATCAGGAGTGGAATTCAGCAATGCCTAGAAAAATTGTACATGTCTTCATCCTTCTCCGCAGCAATTAGAATTACATGAATGTATCCCACAGTTACACTGACAGAAGTTCTAAGAAACTTAGATGGCTGGGCATGGATTTCCATAGACGGAAATGCTGGCTCACGCCAGTAAGTCCAGCATTTTGGGGGGACAAGGCGGTGGTCCACTTGAGCTCAGGAATTTGAGACCAGCCTGGGCAACATGGTGAAACTCCATCTCTACAAAAAATACAAACATTATCCAAGTGTGGTGGTGCATGCCTGTGGTCCCAGCTACTTGGGAGGCAGAGGTGAAAGGATGGCTTGAGCCCAGGAGATGGAGGTTGCAGTGAGCCAAGATCATGCTGCTGCACACCAGATTGGGTGACAGAGCCAGACCTTGTCTCAGAAAAAAAAAAAAAAAAAAAAAAAGACATAGACAAAAGGCTGCTTATGCAGGACTCTGTAACAGCAAAAACTAGCAACTACCTAAACATCCATACATAAGGTTGACTATACTATGATATATCTCCACATTGGCATACCATGTAGCTACAAAAAAAGTAATGAGGAATATATCTATTGACGTCTACATGGTTATGTCCAGTATGTGTGTGAAATAACAATAATGCAAGATAGAGAAAAGTGGGTATACTGTGCTGCCATTTAGCTGAGAAGGGGAGATATGGTTCTACATACCTCTCTGTATTACACAAACCACAAATAATGGGAGGATAGCTTACCTATGGAAGGGATAGAATAGGGAGGACAAGGATAAAAGCTATACTTTTTTAAGAGCTTGTTTTTATAAATTTGATTTTAGCACCACAAAATTATTTTACACAATTATAAAGCAAATTTAAATTAAAATGGTCTTTAAAACTCAAAAATAAGATGAATCAAAGAAACTTTTAAATATATCCAGTTGGTTGCATAACCACACAGAAAGAAATATTCCAAGTGGCTTTAAAACACAGTAATTTGTATATCCCTAATGGAATATATTCTTAGATACAAAGTCTATTTGCAAAACAAAAAGCAAAACTTAAGTTCTTTACACTAATCATATTGTTGGAGGAGTGCTGGTATTTGCTATTCTAAATTGTTGTGGGTATGTTGTGGCTATAAGAACAGAGTCTGGGAATAATTACGTGATTCTCCAATTCTATCAGTTTGTGTATTATTGAGAACTGGGATTCACTGTAAGAGGAAAAAAATACAGATGTAAGACTGAAAGGGTTAAATGAAAGCCTTATAATTATGAATTTGGATTAGAAGTATTAGCATAAACTCATGATATGTTACATTTCCTTTAAAAACACAGAAATACACATATTTCCTAGTTTTGTTGACTAAAATGTCCTAGGAAAATAACGATGAACTCAGAAGTGAGGAGGAGCTCTAGAGCTGAGATTGTGATCCTGAAATACTGTATTTTATTAAGAGAAACCAGAACCCCTGGGAGAAATGACTGAGCTTCTGCACAGCAAAAGAAACTATCATTAGAGTGAACAGGAAAGCTACAAAATGGAAGTAAATTTTTGCAATCTATTAATCTGACAAAGGGCTAATATCCAGAATCTATAAGGAAATAAAACAAATTTACAAGAAAAAACAAACAAGCCCATCAAAAAGTGGGCAAAGGATATGAACAGACACTTCTCAAAAAAAATTTGTGCAACCAACAAACATGAAAAAAAATCATCATCACTTGTCATTAGAGAAATGCAAATCAAAACCACAATGAGATACCATCTTACACCAGTTAGAATGGCGATTCATTAAAAAGTCAGAAAACAACAGATGCTGGAGAGGATGTGGAGAAATAGGAATGCTTTTACACTATTGGTGGGACTATAAATTAGTTCAACCATTGTGGAAGACAGTGTGGCGATTCCTCGAGGATCTAAAACCAGAAATACCATTTGACCCAGCAATCCCATTACCGGGTATATACCCAAAGGCTTATAAATCATTCTGCTATAAAGACATATGCACACGTATATTTATTGCAGCACTATTCACAGTAGCAAAGACTTGGAGCCAACCCAAATCCCCATCAATGATAGACTGGATACAGAAAATGTGACACATATACACTATGGAATACTATGCAGCCATAAAAAAGGCTGAGTTCATGTGCTTCGCAGGGACATGGATGAAGCTGGAAACCATCATTCTCAGCAAACTAACACAGGAACAGAAAACCAAACATCACATGTTCTCACTCATAAGTAGTAATTGAACATGGGAACACATAGACACAGGGAGGGAAACATCTCACACTGGGGCCTGTCAGGAGGTGGGGCACTAGGGGAGGGATAGCATTAGGAGAAATACCTAATGTAGATGACAGATTGATGGGTATAGCAAACCAGCATGGCATGTGTATACGTATGTAACAAACCTGCACGTTCTGCACATGTACCCCAGAACTTAAACTATAATAATAATTTTTTTAAAAAGTCTGCCTACCCTGTGTGACAGGCCACACAGAGACCACGTGGAAGGCAAAGCCAGGAGGAGGGGCGTTGAAGCCACCTAGTGGGAGAGAAGGCCCAGGCCTCACCAGCATCCCAGCTGAGCCTAACCTTCCAGCCATCCGCACCAAGGGCCCAACGTGGGGATGGACCAGCCTAGGCTTTCTAGCCCACCCAAACCCCAGACGATTTTTCCCCCAGCCAACATTATATGAAGCAGAGGAATAACTTAGTTAGAAAGACCCCGCCCAATAAAATGTTCAGTTTTTCTTTTGAGGGTAGTTTGTGATGCAGCAACAGAAAATCAAAATCACTGGGGTTTAATCATTCCTACACCACAAACTCCCAGGCTCCTGTGTGAGTTGACCCACCATCTAGATTGCCCTCCTCCACTGCCCCTTGCCCACACTGGCCCTACTGCTACCCCCATGCCTTGACTGACAGCACTCCTTCCCCTAGTTTTGGGGGGCTCTTGTGTTCCCCCAAAGAAGCAGAAGAAAAACTAAAAAAGAGTAAAATAGCACAGGATGAAATTAGGAGCTCCAGTGATTAGACAAAAGGGAAAGATTAGAGGAGAGTGAGAAGGGTGAACAGGGGAAGTCTGCTCGGTGAATGGTAAGCAGTGAACCAACATATGGCACCTATTTCATGCATATTTATGCATATGGATTTATGGTAATGGTATGGCCCATATGGAGAAAGCTGTCCACCTGCCAATAGGTGTACTCATCCAAAATGGCCAGATGTCGCTACCTAAACCCGGAGAGTAGTTTTGGAGCCATGAAAAGCCAACTCAGGTAGAAGTACACTTGCAAAGAAAGCCGTTACAAATAAAATTTCAAATTACCTCTGATTTTATGTTAGAAATACAAAATAATGAGACCAGGAGGTCTTCCAGGAAACACTAAGTTATTCTGAAGACCAGATGCCTACAAGGGCATGAGCGAGCAGTTCTTAGGCCCTCATGAAATATTTTTCTACATTTTAATTTTGAAAATTTCAAGTACATACAAATGCAAAAAAAGAATATCATAATGTCCCCCTAGTCCCTGCCTCTGGGGGTCAGCAATTACCCAACCCACTTCCCCATTTTTCCATATTATTTTGAAGAAAATCCAGGACATTGTATAATTTTATTCAGAAATGTTTCAATATGTGTCTTTAGAACATGAGGATTGTTTTAACCTATTGTGCCTAAAAATTAACAATAATTATTTCATATTGTCATACTGCCAGCCAGTGTTCCTATCTCTAATTGTCTCATAAATGTTATTTTCTCAATGATTTATTAGTTTATATCAATATCCAAATAAAGTCCATGTACTGTGATTGGATGATGTATTTCCTAAATCTCTTTTGCCTATAGATATTTTGCCTCCATCTCTTTTTGTTCCATGCAACTTATTTGTCAAAGAAATAGGTTGTTTGCCCACAGATATTTCACAATTTGGAGTTTCCTGATTATATCCCCAGGGTGTTGTTTTATATGCTTTTTTATCCTTCGTATTTTCATAAATTGGTATTTGGATCTAAAGTTCTGACTACATTGGGGTGTTTTTTCTCCCCTTCTTCCTCCTTCTCTTCTGCAAGACTGCTTGATCAGGAATGTGTGTTTTTCCATTAGGTTACCCATAATGCGTTTGTCTCTCTTTTAGTGATGACAGCAGCCACTGATGATCAGCACTTAGACCCACTAATTCATTAGGAGCTACACAATGGTAAGTAGCATTCTGATGTCACATGCCTTCTTGATTTATAAACTAAAATGCTTTATAAAGAGAAACTTTGCCTGCCAAGTGACACGCATTGCATGAGAAAGCCAGGGAAAATGCTTGGTTCCCTTTATTTACTCATTTTCTACTAACGAATTGGTTTACTTTTCTTCTGCAAGATTAAACATATGTGTGTTTTTTCAATGAGGTTACAAATGCATGGATTTAATTCCATTTTATGTGTTTAATCCATTGTAGCTAAAATCTCCCCTTTGGCTGATGGGACCCTATTCAAGATGGCTTCTGAGTTTTGCCGTGACCTTGGTAGTAGTTAGTCATTAAATTAGATCTCATTGTCAAATTTGGCTTTTGTTACCATTGCTTTTGTTGTTTTAGTCATAAAATCTTTGCCCATGCCTATGTCCTGAATGGTATTGCCTAGGTTTTCTTCTAGGATTTTTATGGTTTTAGGTCTTATGTTTAAGTCTTTAATCCATCTTGAGTTAATTTTTGTATAAGGTGTAAGGAAGGGGTCCAGTTTCAGTTATCTACATATGGCTAGTCAGTTTTCTCAACACTATTTATTAAGTAGGGAATCCTTTCCCCATTGCTTATTCTGTTAGGTTTGTCAAAGATCAGATGGTTGTAGATGTGTGGCATTATTTCTGAGGCCTCTGTTCTGTTCCATTGGTCTATATATCTGTTTTGGTACCAGTACCATGCTGTTTCAGTTACTATAGCCTTGTAATATAGTTTGAAGTCAGGTAGCATGATGCCTCCAGCTTTGTTCTTTTTGCTTAGGATTGTCTTGGCTATACAGGCTCTTTTTTTGGTTCCATATGAAATTTAAAGTAGTTTTTTTCTAATTCTGTGAAGAAAGTCAATGGTAGCTTGATGGGGATAGCATTGAATCTATAAATTCCTTTGGTCAGTTATGGCCATTTCCATGATATTAATTTTTCCTATCCATGAGTATGGGATGTTTCCATTTGTTTGTATCCGCTCTTATTTCCTTGAGCAGTGGTTTATAGTTCTCCTTGAAGAGGTCCTTCACATCCTTTGTAAGTTGGATTCCTAGGTATTTTATTCTCTTTGTAGCAATTGTGAATGGGAGTTCACTCTTGATCTGGCTGTCTATTATTGGTGTATGGGAATGCTTGTGATTTTTGCACATTGATTTTGTATCCTGAGACTACTGAAGTTACTTATGAGCTTAAGGAGATTTTGGGCTGATATGATGGCATTTTCTAGATATACAATCATGTCATCTGCAAACAGAGACAATCTGACTTCCTCTCTTCCTATTTGCATACTTTTACTTCTTTCTCTTGCCTGACTTCCCCAGCCAGAACTTCCAATACTATGTTGAATAAGAGTGTTGAGAGAGGGCATCCTTGTCTTGTGCTGGCTTTCAAAGGGAATGCTTCCAGCTTTTGTACATTCAGTATGATATTGGTTGTGGGTTTGTCATAAACAGGTTTTGTTATTTTGAGATACGTTCCATCAATACCCAGTTTATTGAGAGTTTTTAGCATGAAGGGGTGTTGAGTTTTATCGAAGGCCTTTTCTGTATCTATTGAGATAATCATGTAGTTTTTGTCATTGGTTCTGTTTATGTAATGGATTACATTTATTGATTTGCATATGTTGAGCCACCCTTGCATCCCAGGGATGAAGCCAACTTGATCGTGGTGGATAAGCTTTTTGATGTGCTGCTGGATTTGGTTTGCCAGTATTTTATTGAGGATTTTTGCATCAATGTTCATCAGGGTTATTGGCCTGAAATTTTCTTTGTGTGTGTGTGTCTCTGCCAGGTTTTGGTATCAGGATGATGCTGGCCTCATAAAATGAGTTAGGGAGAAGTCCCTCATTTTCTATTGTTTTGAAAAGTTTCAGAAGGAATGATATCAGCTCCTCTTTGTACCTCTGGTAGAATTTGGCTGTGAATCCATCTGGTCCTGGGCTTTTTTGGGTTGGCAGGCTATTAATTACTGCCTCAACTTTAGAACTTGTTATTGGTCTATTCAGGGATTTTATTTCTTCCTCGTTTAGTCTTGGGAGGGTGTATGTGTCCAGAAATGTATCCATTTCTTCTAGATTTTCTAGTTTATTTGCATAGAGATATTTATAGTATTCTCTGATGGTAGTTTGTATTTCTGTGGGATCAGTGGTGATATCCCCTTCATCATTTTTTATTTTGTCTATTTGATTTTTCTCTCCTTTCTTCCTTGTTAGTCTGGCTAGCAGTCTATCTATGTCGTTAATATTTTCAAAAAACCAGCTCCTGGATTCATTGATTTTTTTGAAGGGTTTTTTTTTCTTGTCTCTATCTCCTTCAGTTCTGCTCTGATCTTAGTTATTTCTTGTCTTCTGCTAGCTTTTGAATTTCTTTGCTCTTGCTTCTCTAGTTCTTTTAGTTGTGATGTTAGGGTGTTGATTTTAGATCTTTCCCATTTTCTCCTGTGGGCATTTAGTGCTATAAATTTCCCTCTAAACACTGCTTTAACTGTTTCCCAGAGATTTTGATACGTTGTATCTTTGTTCTCTTTGGTTTCAAATAACTTAATTATTTCTACCTTAGTTTTATTATTTACTCAGAAGTAATTCAGGAGCAGGTTGTTCAGTTTCCATGTAACTGTACAGTTTTGAGTGAATTTTTAAATCCTCAGTTCTAATTTGATTGCACTGTGGTCTGAGAGACTGTTTGTTATGATTTTTGTTCTTTTACATTTGCTGAGAAGTGTTTACTTCCAATTTGGGGTCAATTTTAGAATAAGTGTGATATGGTGCTGAGAAAAACGTATATTCTATTATTTGGGGTGGGGAGTTCTGTAGATGTCTATTAGGTTTGCTCGGTCCAGAGCTGAGTTCAAGTTCTGAATATCCTTGTTAATTTTCTGTCTCATTGATCTATTAGGGTCTGCTTGGTCCAGAGCTGAGTTCAAGTCCCGAATATCCTTGTTAATTTTCTGTCTCGTTGATCTGTCTAATATTGACAGTGGGATGGTAAAGTCTCCCACTATTATTGTGTGGGATTATAAGTCTCTTTTCAGGTCTCTAAGAACTTGCTTTATGAATCTGGGTGCTCCTGTATTGGGTGCACACATATTTAAGATAGTTAGCTCTTCTTGTTGCATTGATCCCTTTACCATTATGTAATGCCCTTCTTTGTCGTTTTCAATTTTTGTTGGTATAAAGTCTGTTTTATCAGAGACTAGGATTGCAACCCCTGCTATTTTTTGCTTTCCATTTGGTTGATAAATATTCCTCCATCCCTTTATTTTGAGCCTATGTGTGTCTTCGCACTTGAGATGGGTCTCCTGAATACAGCACACCAATTGGTCTTGACTATCAAATTTGCCAGTCTGTGTCTTTTAATTGGGGCATTTAGCTCATTTACATTTAAGGTTAATATTGTTATGTTTGAATTTGATCCTGTCATTATGATGCTAGAGGGTTATTTTGCCCATTAGTTAATGCAGTTTCTTCATAGTGTCGACGATCTTTACAATTTAGTATGTTTTTGCAGTGGCTGGTACTGGTTTTTCCTTTCCACATTTAGTACTTCCTTCAGGAGCTCTTGTAAGGTAGGCCTGGTGGTGACAAAATCCCTCAGCATTTTCTTGTCTGTAAAGGATTTTATTCCTCCTTTGCTTATGAAGCTTAGATTGGCTGGATATGAAATTCTGGGTTGAAAATTCTTTCCTTTAAGAATGTTGAATATTGGCCCCCACTCTCTTCTAGCTTGTGGGGTTTCTGCAGAGAGATACGCTGTTAGTCTGATGGGCTTCCCTTTGTGGGTAACCTGACCTTTCTCTCTGACTTCCTTTTACCATTTTTTTCCTTCATTTCAACCTTGGTGACTCTGACAATTACGTGTCTTGGGGTTGATGGAGTATCTTTGTGGTGTTCTCTGTGTTTCCTGAATTTGAATGTTGGCCTATCTTGCTGGGTTGGGGAAGTTATTCTGGATAATATCCTGAAAAGTGTTTTCCAACTTGGTTCCATTCTCCCCATCACTTTCAGATACACCAATCAAACACAGATTTGGTCTTTTCACATATTCCCATTTTTTTTAGGCTTTGTTCATTCCTTTTCATTCTTTTTTCCCTAACCTTGTCTTCATGATTTATTTCATTAGGTTGATCTTCAATCTCTGATATCCTTTCTTCTGCTTTATTGATTTGGCTATTTATACTTGTGTATACTTCACGAAGTTCTCATGCTGTGTTTTCCAGCACCATGAGATCATTTATGTTCTTCTCGAAACTGGTTATTCTAGTGAGCAATTCCTTTAACCTGTTTTCTAGCTTCCTTGCATTGGGTTAGAACATGCTCCTTTAGCTCAGAGGACTTTGTTATTACCCACCTTCTGAAGCCTACTTCTGTCAATTTGTCAAACTCATTCTCCATCCAGTTTTGTTCCCTTGCTGGCAAAGAGTTGTGATCCTTTGGAGGAGAAGAGGCATTCTGGTTTTTGGAATTTTCAGTGTTTTTGTGCTAGTTTTTCCTCATCTTCATGTATTTATCTATCTTTGGTCTTTGATGTTGGTGACCTTTGGATGGGGTTTTTGTATGGACGTCCTTTTTGTTGATGTTGATGCTATTCCTTTCCGTTTGTTAGTTTTCCTTCTAACAGGTCCCTCTGCTGCAGGTCTGCTGGAGTTTGCTGGTGGTCTACTCCAGACCCTGTTTGCCTGGGTATCACTGGTGGGAGCTGCAGAACAGCAAAGATTGCAGCCTGTTCCTTCTTCTGGAAGCTTTGTCCCAGAGGGGCACCCATCAGATGCCAGCTGGAACTCTCCTGTATGAGGTGTCTGTTGACCCCTGCTGGGAGGTATCTTCCAGTCAGGAGGCACCAGGGTCAGGGACCCACTTGAGGAGGCAGTCTGCCCATTAGCAGAGCTCAAGCTCTGTGCTGGGAGATCCGCTGCTCTCTTCAGAGCTGGCAGGCAGGAACATTTAAGTCTGCTGAAGCTGCATCCACAGCCATCCCTTCCCCCTGGTGCTCTGTCTCAGGGAGATGGGAGTTTTATCTATAAGCCCCTGACTGGGGCTGCTGCCTTTCTTTCAGAGATGCCCTACCCAGAGAGGAGGAATTTAGAGAGCAGATAGACTTTTAATAGGACCACTCAGGGCTCCAAAATTGCAAAGCAGAAAACTCTAGACCTTTGGAAGGCTTAGGCCCAGCATGGGCACAACACCATTCCCACCATGCTCTATTGGTGAATGCGAGTCCCAAGGCATAGCAGATTCATGAGGGAGGGGTGTGTTTCCTGGGGGGCCGTGTCTACTGACTGACTTTCCTGGTACTCCTTCTGGCATCCAGTGATCTGTCTCCTTCCCACATGTAGAACACACTCTGCTCCTCCAATGTTTTATTCCAGCATGGATCAGGTTCAGGCTGAAAGTCCAGGTTCTTGTCCCCCAAATCAGCTCCAGGAGCAGACAAAGGGCCTCAGGCAGTTTTTAAGGTTCATCTCAGTCATTGTTCTTCGTGAACAGAAGACTAGGAATAAAGAGACAGATGACCTGTTCATTATCTTCTAATGTGTAATGATGAGGCAGAGATGCATTCATTACAGCAGACAAGCTTGTAGGAAAAAAGGTGGGAGACTGAAGATGTACGGACGTCACTGGTCCACGTCAATCCTGGAGTTGATGTGGCCCCATCTCTGCAGTCCTGCCCCTGGTTCTCCATAGCGTTGGCTCTGCCCTCTGAGTCTTCCTGTCCATGGGGAGCGGTCCCACTTGTTGTTCTTAGCATTCTCAGGCTGCCTCCTTCCCAGAGACTGCTGAGGCCTGTGAGAATGCTTTTCATTTTGAGCTGTGTCAGTCTCTTTCAGACGAAGCTGGTAAAAGTTCTTTTAAAAAATTATAAATTTATTACGCATCAAATTAAAATTCTCTTCCATTTCCTCTTGGGATGGGTCACGTGTGACATTGCTTTCTGAGTGGCCATTTTAGTCCAGCTGAACGGTCTTAACAAAGAACCTTACAGCCGTACTTTTGATCTGATCTTTCACCGAGTCGATTTCCTTATGCAGCTTCAAGTGAGTTCCTCCTCTGTGTTTCCTTTCCCCGTCTGTTATTCACATCAGCCCTCGTTGTGGACATGGCCCTTCAACGTCATTTTAGGTATGCTTCTGCTGAGCATTGGAGGGTCTTCTTGAGTCAGGAACCAGTTTGCTCATTAATTTCTCAGCTTGGAATCGTACATCATGTACTAGGGAATCAGCTGGAATCTTGCACCATGTGTCAGTAGCACATGGCACAGTCCACAGCTCGATTTTTTTTTTCCATAGGAATCTTTTTCTACCAGAGCAGTTATATATTTTTCTCCCACTTTCCTGGTCCTGGTGGCTGTAGTTCTGATTTCCTCTTCCATGAGGAAAGGCAATTTCACGCAACAGGGTGCCCAGGTAGGAAAGAGGCATGCAGAATTGGGGGCCAGATGGTTGGAGTTTTAATCCCAATGTCTCTGTAACCTCAAGAAGTCATCTGCTCTGTACTCAGGTTCCCTATACGTAAAATAATGAAGATAATGTGACCTGTCTCATAGATTTATAGCAGAGACTGCTGGTTGTTCACTAAACCTGTTTCTTCTTCTAGCGCACACAGCTAGAATACACTTCCCAGACTCCTTTGATGTTTATTGTAGCCCCACGACTGAGCTTAGCCAATAGAGTATGGGTGTAAGCAATGTGAACCACACCAGTCTGGCCCCTAAAAACCTTATTCAGATATCTTCTACCTCCTTTCACCATCCCGATGGCTAAAATAGAGTCTAGTTTCACAAAGTAATCTTGGAAAACAAGTTTGAGGACAGCAGAGCTTCCATCAGTCAGAGTCCCTGGATGACTTCAAGAAGGACCATCCTGTTGACCTAGATACCTGTCCAATCCAATGCTGTCACAGGAGACAGAAACCAGCTTCTAGGATGATGGAACCATCAAACACACTTTGGCCTCTTTGAAATAGAGCCAGCCTGCCAATACATGCATCGTTACTACAAGAATTAAATGAGTTAGGCCGGGCGCGGTGGCTCAAGCCTGTAATCCCAGCACTTTGGGAGGCCGAGACGGGCGGATCATGAGGTCAGGAGATCGAGACCATCCTGGCTAACACGGTGAAACCCCGTCTCTACTAAAAATACAAAAAAAAAACCTAGCTGGGCGAGGTGGCGGCGCCTGTAGTCCCAGCTACTCAGGAGGCTGAGGCAGGAGAATGGCGTGAACCCGGGAGGCGGAGCTTGCAGTGAGCTGGGATCTGGCCACTGCACTCCAGCCTGGGCGACAGAGCGAGACTCCATCTCAAAAAAAAAAAAAAAAAAAAAAAAAAAAAAAGAATTAAATGAGTTAATACGTGTGAAATACTTAGAACAATGACTGGAACATAATAAAGGGTTAATAATCATTATGGATAGTGCATTAGTACCAGGTTTATGCAGAGTTCTTAGTGTTAGCTCCTTGCCTAGCACAGGCCCAAGGCCGTCTCTTCTATTCTCCTGTGGTTGGGCAAACCCTGGCCCTGGCCATTAGTGTCTGTATTCACTTCTCATAGTTGTCTGGGTCTCAGAGGCATTAGCTCACCTGCTTAGACTGTTGGCTATGTAGTCCTCCCTGCTTAATGCTGCCTGAAGATTTCTATTTCTTTCCACTTCTACTAACTATTTCTAAACTATATTTTATCCAGCCGTTCTGCTTATAGCAGATAGGATGTCCACATTTGCTAATTTTGCCATGTTTTAAGAGGTGACTCTGGAAGATTCTTAAAACCTACAGTAAACAAGTCTCAGGAGCTGCTGAAATATGCAGAGTATCAGGAGACCACTGGAAAAAAGAAAGGTATAATAGGTGTGCTATGCACCCTCTGTACTTGATTTATCTCAATTATTTTCCCGAATTCACCTGGAAGTGATGATTCCCCTGGAAGTCATCCAATATTAAATGTGCTGCTTCCCACCTTTACATTAACACAGAAAAGTCACCCACTGAAATTTCCAGCATCCTCAGAGCTTCAAGGCAAGTACAGCTGTTCTAAGTAATTTTCATCACTTCTTTTGCACTTTTCACACAAAATAACTCCAAATCACCTTAAAGTTCTTGAGGAAAGGCAGCACCCCATCGTTTTCTTCCCCCTGGCAATTTGTCAGCTTGAGCTGTCTGACACATTTTAAAATTTGGTGTCATATTCTTGGAAGTCAAAAAATCTTTCTGGTTTCCTTCTTGACAGACACAGGACATTAGGGTGAAAAGTGAATTCTCCGGTTGTCTGCCAGGGGCTTCATCAAAAGGGACTAGACTCAAATGACATTCTGATAAACAAAATAATGAGACTGTGTCTGCAGAGTTTGGTATGACTGTGTTATGAGGCAGTCTGGTTTAGTTGAAAATAGATAGGGTTTCAAATCACTCAGAATTGGGCTTAAGCCCCAGCTTTTCCATTTATTAGCCACATTTTTATCCTTGAAAATGGGAATACAGTTGACTTCAAAGGGAGAGAATTAAATGAGAACACATCTAAGAAAATACCCAGCATGAGACACAATCATAACGACAGTGTCATGTTGAAAGAGTAAGTGGTCTTACACTTCCAGCTGTAATCATGTAGCGTATATTGGAATAACTCTTTCACTGCAGACAGCTATAAAATCTGGATTAAAAATAAAATGAAACATGTGAAGGCATTGGAGCCAGAGCAAGGCAGCCAGGACTTGAGGGACTGCACTCCAAGAAAGCAGGAAAGTGCATGTAAATGCCTTGCTACTCACCTCCGGGCACCTGCTGATTCACAGTGTGGGAGGTAGGGCTGGGTCCACAGCAGCCCAAGGCTTATGCAAGTCTGGGGCAGTACAGTGGCGTGCATTAAGAAGGTAAGATCTTGGAGAGGTAGGAAACACGGGATTGAGGTAGAACTCCTGTCTGCAACTTCCCTTTGAGGTATTGGCTACTTTCCAAGCTGTGTGTTCTTGAAACAAGACACTGAGAGTCTAAGATGAAAGGAGCAGTACAGAGATGAATTTCTGAGCAGAGATTCCCACAGGCTCATGGTGCTGGGAACAGGGAGTGTGGAGGGGTGACGCTGGGAACGGGGAGTGTGGAGGGGTGACGCTGGGAACGGGGAGTGTGGAGGGGTGGTGCTGGGAACAGGGAGTGTGGAGGGGTGACGCTGGGAACAGGGAATGTGGAGGGGTGACGCTGGGAACGGGGAGTGTGGAGGGGTGACGCTGGGAACGGGGAGTGTGGAGGGGTGACGCTGGGAACGGGGAGTGTGGAGGGGTGGTGCTGGGAACGGGGAGTGTGGAGGGGTGACGCTGGGAACAGGGAATGTGGAGGGGTGACGCTGGGAACAGGGAGTGTGGAGGGGTGATGCTGGGAACAGGGAGTGTGGAGGGGTGACGCTGGGAACAGGGAATGTGGAGGGGTGACGCTGGGAACAGGGAGTGTGGAGGGGTGACGCTGGGAACGGGGAGTGTGGAGGGGTGACGCTGGGAACGGGGAGTGTGGAGGGGTGACGCTGGGAACGGGGAGTGTGGAGGGGTGACGCTGGGAACGGGGAGTGTGGAGGGGTGACGCTGGGAACGGGGAGTGTGGAGGGGTGACGCTGGGAACGGGGAGTGTGGAGGGGTGACGCTGGGAACGGGGAGTGTGGAGGGGTGGTGCTGGGAACGGGGAGTGTGGAGGGGCCCTGGTGAACACTGAAGGCTCCCACTGGGACCAGGGAAGACTGTGCCCTAGGAGTGAGACCTATGCCTTAGGAGTAAGGCCAAATGGGAAAGCAACCATGCCCAAAACACAGCTTCAACACAGTCAGAGTGATCTGTCAGAGACGACCTGCCGTCTGTCTCTCAGAAGAAAGACACATCCTCTCTGGGGGAAGACAGACCCTACATTTATTTCCTATGTGATATATGGGTATTTTGTAAAAAATTACTAGACATGTCAAAAAACAGGACCAAATGACTAAAAGTCACAGAAAAAGGTGGAAAATGGAAACAGTCCAGGTACTGGAGTTATCAGATACTGAATTTTAAAATCCAGTATTTTTAAAATATTGGATTTTATGATTAATACAGTCAAGAGAAAATTATGGATAATTCCACCAGAGAACTAGAATTTATTGAAAAATGAAATACTCATTATGTACATAAAAAAGTATAATAACTGAAATTAAGAATTTAAAAAATAGGCAAGTCTATTTTTAGTAGATTAGCAGATTAGGCACAAGAAAATGGATGAAAATGAATTGGAATATTGACCTGGATTTTATTATGGAGGAATTTTATATTTTTTAAAAGCAAGAGCTTAAGAGATATATAGAACATGGTGAAATATCTAACATACATGTTCCTGGTGCTACTCTTCAAAAAACGAAGGCAAAATAAAGACATCTACACACAAACAAAAACCGAAAAAACGAATTTGTTGACCTTCGTTAAAGAAATTAGAATTTCTTTTAAGTGTGAGTTTTTCACAAAGAAGGGAAATTTATCCTGATGGAAATCTGGTAGGGAGAAAGGAAGGTGGCGCACAGGAAATGATAAATAAATGGATAACTCCAAATGAATATTGACTTTTTGAAACAATGATTCTAAAGTCTTATGAGGTTAAAGTATATATGGAAATACACAACGATATTAACACAACAGGTGTGAGATAGACAAATGATATCAAATTGTTTTTACATTCTTGCATTGTTCTGGAGGCGTTGAAGCAATGGTTTAAGACAGTCTGTAATAAATCAAGAACATATATTGTTATTCCATAAATAACACATATACATAATGGAAAAATGTAATAAAGAGAAAAAATGGAATAATACACCATATTGATTAATACAAATGAAGAAAAAAACTACAGAGAAGTTATACAGAATAAAAAAATGAAACAAAAAGGTAAATTTAAATGCAAATATATTCATTAAATATGAAGTTTGTATTTGTCAATGATCCAATTAATCCAATTAAAAGTGAACGATCTCCACACATATAAACATAGATTTATAACGAAGGTGACAAGCTGCACAGTGAAGAAAGATTAGCTTTTCAACATGTGCTGTTGAATTGAATGTGTATTGATATGAACAAAGCTTAACCCTGAACCATACTCAGAAATGATTAGAAATGTATTGTAATCTGAATGTGAAAGGTAAAATAAGTACATACAAATAAATAAGTCTTTAGATGAAAATATGGTATAATAACTTCGTGATCTTGGGGTAGGCAAAAATTTCCTCAACAAACACAAAAAGCACCAACTACAAAGAAAAAAACCCCAATATACTGTAATGTATTAAAATTAAAAATAGTTTGTTATCACAAGGCATCATTAAGTGAATGCAAAAACACAAGCCACAGAATGGGGAAGGGATCTGCAGTAGATGTTGCTGACAAAGAACACATATTCAGCACACAAAGCAGGACTCCTGCAAGTCAATTAGAAAAAGTTAGACATCTTAATTGAAAATGAGCAAAAGTACTTGAATAGGCACATAGTGCATCTAAATAATAAACCTAAGTAAGGTGCATCACTTTGTTAGTCATTAGATGAATGCAGATTAAATCTAGGAGGCCCCATTGCTCTGAGTAAAGTGAAAAAGACAGACAATGCCAAGTCAAGGTACAAGAACTCTGTTACACTGCTGGTGGGATTGGTAACTGACACAATCACTGTGGCTAACGGTTTGGTACTATCTACCAAAGATGAACATCAATGTAGCATAACACCCAGCAATTTTATTCCTAGATATATAGAGAGACAAAATGTGTATACGTGTTTATAAAACTGTAGAAACATTTTAATGGCAACCCTATTTGTAAAAGTCTCAAACTGGATGTTATGAAAAGTTCAATAGAAAGATGCATTAAAAAATTGCTGTGTACCATACAACAGAATACTATCAGAAAGACAAAAAACAAACTACTGATAGAGCAACGTGAATGAATCTCACAAACATGTTGAGTGAAAGGAGTCACAGAAGACTCAATATTGCATTGTTTCATTTCTATAAATTTCAAAAGCAGGCAAAACTAGTATATGGTGTTAAAAGTAAGAAGAGTGGTAGGCCCTGCAGAGAGGCAGTGTCTAGGAAGGGGCATGAGAGTTTTTGAGTTGCCAAAAGTTCTATTTCTTGATCTGTGTGCTGATTATACAATGATGCTCATTTAATGAAAATTTACTGAGAGGTTTAAGGTACACACCATTCCTAAACGTATATTTTAGTATTTTCTTTTTTTTTAAAAAAAGACAAACATTGTCAGACAAGATAAAAAAACGCAATTTTTGGCTGCATTCAAAGCCACACCTTAACTATAAAGATACAGAAAGATTGAAAGTAAAAGGAAGGAAAAGCATATTCCATGCAAATACCAAAAGAATGATGTTATCCCTATATTAACATCAGAAAAAGCAGACTCTAGAGCAAGAAGTATTAATAATGATAAAGAGGGACATTCCATAATGATAAATGCAGCAATGTAATTGGTATATGTAGACAGTTTGTATCTGTATTGATCTAACAGCACAGCCTCAAAGATATAAAGCAGAAATTTATAGAGGGAGAGGTAGGCAAATTAATAATCATACTTGGAGATTTTGGCAAACCTCTCTGCTGATTTGATGCCCAAACAAAAGCAGTAAAGATGTGGAATGTTTATTTATTTATTTATTGAAACGGAGTCTCACTCTGTCTCCCAGGCTGGAGTGCAGTGGTGCAGTCTTGGCTCACTGCAAGCTCCGCCTCCCGGGTTCATGCCATTCTCCTGCCTCAGCCTCCCGAGTAGCTGGGACTAAAGGCGCCCACCACCACGCCCAGCTAATTTTTTTTTTTTTTTTGTATTTTTAGTAGAGAAGGGGTTTCACCGTGTTAGCCAGTATGCTCTCAATCTCCTGACCTCGTGATCCGCCTGCCTCGGCCTCCCAAAGTGCTGGGATTACAGGTGTGAGCCACCATGCCCGGCCAAGATGTGGAATATTTAAACAACACAATTAGCAAACTTGAAGCAACTGACCTGGTAGAACATTCTACCAACAACTTCAGAGTACACATTATAGTCAAGAGATTTCAATATCTTAAATATTGACCAAAGAGACCACAGGCTTTGTGATAGAGCTAAGCTTACCAGTCCCTGGGGGACTATCAAATTCTGCCATATTTTAGGGCCTCATTCAAATTCCATTTTCTAATTACCTTTTTGATTACTGCAGCCTGCGTGGATCTCCTTGTTTCCCATAGAGAAACATGGCAGGAAAGAAAAAACCCTGACTTAGAAGTCAGGCAGCCTGGCACCCCCCTCCCAACTGGGTATAGATCCTAATTCCAGAACCTATTTACTTAACAGCTTGGGCAAGTGATTCGTCTCACCAGGACTCAGTTCGCTGCTCTGTGAAAGGAAAGACAGACATTTGTTTTGGAGGGCTGGTGGGGGGGGTGCATGAGATACTATAAGTAACACTTTTAATCCAGAGCAGGTGTTCAGCAGACAGCAGTACCCTCTTCTGTCCTTCTCCAGACTGTTCACCATGATCATTAGTTGACCACATGCCTGGGCCTCATTTCTTCCACATAAATTAGTTTCCAACTAAGCCTTAAAGGGATAGGGACCAATTCCTATTGTATTCCCTGGGCACCTAGCATAAAGTTATGTAATTATAAAAAAACATGTTGGCCTGGCACAGTGGCTCACACCTGTAATACCAGCACTTTGAGAGGCCAGGGCAGGCAAATCACGAGGTCAAGAGATTGAGACCATCCTGGCCAACATGGTGAAACCCTGTCTGTACCAAAAATACAAAAATTAGCTGGGCGTGGTGGCGTGTGCCTGTAGTCTCAGCTACTCGGGAAGCTGAGGCAGGAGAATCGCTTGAACCCAGGAGGCAGAGGTTGCAGTGAGCCGAGATCATCCCACTGCACTCCAGCCTGGCGACAGAGTGAGACTCTGTCAAAAACAACAACGGTAACAGCAAAACCCCATGTTAGCAATAACATGGTCAGGGGACAGAGGGAGGAGGAGGAGGAAGAGGAGGAGGAGGAAAAGAATGACAATGAACAAGTATTGTGGATAGATTCCACTCTGGATTCTGGGCAAATGACTTAACATGCAGAGAGTCTCACCAATCCTGGAAACCCATAATCCCAATTGTACAAGTTAGGTTACCACCTCCTGAGTAGTGAACTTGCCAAGGCTCACTCCATAGATTGATCCAGCCCTTCCTGGCTCAAAAGTCTTGCTGCTTAGCCTCTGAACTACACTTCCTCCATCCATGATGGGTAACCAGGGTGTTTTTGCAGACAAGTTTATAACTCATGTCCTGAAAGGAATGAGGACCCCCCTACCGGCCGGGGCAAGTTGAGCAGATGGCAGAAAGAGGGAAGAGTGAAAGGTGGTGGGGAAGTGGTGCTGGGGTGTGCCACTCTGGCACCAGAACCCTCTCACCATTAGCCACATGAGGCAGACCAAACTCAAAGTCACATAGCCAGGGAACCCTGCCTGACTCTTCCAGCTACTACAGAAAAATGGGTAGACACCTTAGGTTCTTGGTTTGCTAATGCTCTCTGAGTGTCTGGGACAATATCTACCCTTCAGCACTTTGCTCAGGGCAGTCATGGAACCTGATGTCTTGTGAAACAAGATTGACAACTTGTCTGCATTCCGTGAGACAGAACATCCACATACAAGCTACATGAAGTGGGTTGATCACTCACAGATAGGCAGCAATGGATAACAGAAGCCTAGGATTTGTGACAAGGGCCCTCCAAGGCTCAGGAAAACTGCTCAGATGGAGCCTTGTCTGCTTGTTCCCCACCTGCACCACAGCTGAGGGACCCTGGAAAGCAGCCCATCCTGGGTTTTATACTTTAAGGAAATGGGACTCACTGGGCTGAAGCATAGCAGGACATTGTGTTCTAGGAGAAATGGGGACAGAGCCTGCACTGTTCCAGCCAGGATATCCTCATCTCAGGACGCTGCATTCTCAGCACATTCTACAGTTATTCTTGAGAACTACAAGTGATGAAGAGGGTTTGTTCAAAGGCTATTCAGTGACACTGTGCCACAGCGTCAACAGACAGAGGACTTGCATATAACCAGATGTGTGGATTTATCCTCTTGATAGATGCCAAAGGGCTCTCTTAATTATAGAATTCTGCGGCTGTGAGAGGCTGCTGGTCAGCTGGCTCTTCACAGGTGAGGAGAGGAGAGCAAAGAACTGAAGCAGCGTTGGGTTGTGATGCATGTTCTGACTTCCAGCCAGTGTGAGTCCTTCCCGAGGGTCCCCTGGAGGATGCATGCACCGGGGGACTGGCAGGGCTGAGGAGCTGCTACAGCCAGCAGCCTGATGCCACTGCTGACTCATTCCTCCTCGAGGTGACCCGTGGCTCCCCACAACACAGACACTGGGCCTGAGCCCCATCACTGACTGGACCATCGACTGACTCCCTGAAGAAGGCCTTGGCAGGTGGCGTTATCTGATTTGGTTCATGAGTCTGTCTTTAAATTCACTCCCACAACTAAACTGAGAGCGCTGTGATGGGAAAAGCCAGCTTTAGTGCTGTCTGCTGCTAAGTATGTTTTTAGGTCACTTGCTCTCCATGGAAAGATAGAATTCTACCCCAGTGCTAAAGATATACTGTTTGGATATACTTAAATAAATTTGCAGATCTCTTATGTTGTAAATATTTTATAACTCAACAGTTGTTTTGGCCCAGCAAGCCACTTTATGAGTCTTTCTTGTTGTAACTGCTCTTATTTTAGCTCTTATGTCCAACTTTAAAAGCAGGTAATATGAATCCTTTGTACCTCAATAGTCATTTCAGTGGAGCTCCATCCTTAGATATCTGATGGCCAGGTTGCTAAGTATCCGAAGTGTAGAAAGGTTGACTCATAGATGATAAATAGATAATAAACAGGTATTGATTTAAACTGTAGTGATTATAAAGATTTATTGCTCTAAGAAGCATATATTGACTATAAAAAGTAAGGTCAAAATTTGACATTGAGTTAGCAATAACTATTGATATATACCAAGGCAGAAAAGCAGTAGATGTAAATAATGCTCACTGCATGTTGAATCTAAAAATGAATCATTTGCACTCCAACCTCAGGTTCCCAAGACACACATACAGCAGATTCGTTAAAACGTAGGAAAGAAAGTGCCTTGATGCAAAGCCTTTCAGACAAATGTCATCTGTGTCCGCTACCATGATGACATTAGGATAACTTCTAAAGTATGAATATTCCTGTTGCCACACCAGTGCAGCTGGTCCCAGCTTGATTTCATGCCAGGCACTGAGTCAACTGTAAAATAACATTGTTCAAGAGACCACACGTACTCCAGCTAGCTAGAGGAGATACTGCCACTCTCCACCCAGGGGAGAAACCCATTGGGTGTTGTTCACAAACAGCACTTTCAGAACATAAAAGTGTATGTGCATAGACCAAGCATCTGGATGGAAAGCAAGAAATATGGTCAGCAAAGTTCTGCCATCTGAATTTTCCTTTTCATTCAGATGTTGTCATGACTTGGGTCATGTCTAGGTCATAGCATCTAGAACACTTCATCTAATCGTACACCGATTTCTCTACCATCTCCGTGCCTTTCTGCCTCTCTTAGCATGGTGCTAGCTGCACTTCTGAGGCCCACTGAGAGGATCACTGAGCACAAAAACTTGCCAGAGTCTAGTTTTGGGGTCACAGTAGTTGACCCTGGTGTCTACAGATACATTTCAGCAAAGCTATTAAACTATTGAAATGTTATGAAACTTGCAATTATATTTATATGCTATGTAATTCTCCTTAGAGGGAGGCTCTGGATACATTCTAAAGAGATCTGTGGCCTGAAGGAGGATGAGAACTTATAAAGAAACATGTGAACTAAAATGGAAGAAAGGGACAAATGGAAGCATATCTGGGGTAAGAAAGAGGTTTCCTATTGTTTCTCATAAAAGCGTTCTCAGGGGACCTCTGGTGCAGCTGCAGCAGGAACCCATATTTAAACCCACATCATTTGGTACCTGGAAGTGGAGTGCTTGCCCCTCTTCTCCTGGTTCAATCCTGCCCTTGTGGAAAATCCCAGCTGAATCAACACCCTACATTCAGTGCAGTTTACCCTCTCCTCCCTGCCTGCCTCACCCTGCAGTTCTCTCCAGGCTTCACCTCAGGCTCTCCCTTCAGCTAGGATGCTGCAGGCCCCACCCAGTCGTAGCAGGACAATAGCATCTTGTCTTTCAAAGTCTCGGTTGGAGCCCCACTTCATTTGGGAACCCTCTGATTACCCTCAGTTGGCTTCTCCACCATGATCCTTGTCATCTATGTTCATTTCTCTGACGGTTCTGACCACGCTGTTTTAGAGGCACCGGCTTTATCTTTCTCCCTCACTCGACTGTGCCCTCCTTAAAGGCAGCAAGCATGGCTTTTATCCTCATGTCCCCAGCCCCCAAGGGCAGAGTCTCACTCCGCAGAGAAGCTCAGGAGATTGAGCCACAGGAGCTGTCCACAGCTGCTGGGACTCCGCCTGCTCCAAGCAGCTGTGCAGGAGTCACTGCCTGCACTGCAGCCCTGGGTACCCAGCCCCCACGGGGCTTCGGGGTGCTCTGTGGTTGATCACGGCACCCCAGGCGGATGGGAAGTTACTAGGAAACAGAGCCTGCTTTCATGCTTTCTAACTCACAAAAAAACCCGGCCCATATAATTCCTTGTGAATGCCTGTGAGGGTCAGGGCAGGCCCCAGATGGACATCCGTCAAGGGGAGTTGAGCCCCTCCAGTGTTTGCCACGTCTCCAGGAGGAGACACTGCCTCTGAGTCTTCACGGAGATGGGATTAAGAAAGAAAACTGAAATTTTGGGAAAGAAATGCTTGAGTTTTAATGCCAGCCATCAAGGATTTAAATGGTCTTTTACTGTCAACCACATCAGGATTGCAAAAGTGGATCAGGAAAGGGATCCTGCCACAACCAGTAGATCCAGCCAGGGAAATGCCCTCCTTCCCCAGCCTGAGACTCCCCTGCCTCACTCAGACACAGGCCTGGGGTGACCTGTGAGGGAAATCTCATCACAACATGTGCCTGGGAAGGGGACTTTGTTCCTACTCCTCAGAGACTGCATTCCCGTCACCAAGAGGCAACAGGCAGCCAGGCTGGGGAAGCTTCTTCATCTCTCAAGCAGCACAAGCAGGAAACAGTGAGACCTCCAGTGAGAAATGTAACTGCAATACATCATTAGAGGACATCTACATAGTTGGAGAAGCAGTCTATATTCATGGATCGGAAGACTAGTGCTGTTTAGTTGGCAGTGCTTCCCAATTGACCTTCAGATTCAAGGCAGTCCCCATGAGAATCTCAGATAACTTCCTTATAGAAATTGAGAAGCTGATACTAAAGTTTATATGGACTTGCAAGGGACCCAGAAGAGACAAAGTAATCTTGAAACAGAATAATAAGGTAGGCGTACTCATACTTCCTGATTTCACAACTCACTACAAAGCAACAGAAATCAAAACGATACGATCCTGGCATTAAGAAGACACAGAGATCAATGCAATGTCCTGGAGAGAGTCCAAAAATAAATCCACACATTTAATAGTCAACTGATTTTTGACAATAGTGTCAAGACCATTCAGTGAGTAAAGAATAATCTTTTCAACAAATGGTACTGGGACAAATGTATGCAGCCATATGCAAAAGAATGAAGTTGAACCCTTACTTCACTCAATTTAAAAGTTAACTTTAAATGGAGCAAACACCTAAATATAAAAAGTAAAACTATAGAAATCTTGGAAGAAAAAAATAGGATTAAATCTTCATGATCTTGAATGTGGCAAAGGATTCTTAGATGTGATATCAAGAGTACAAGCAATAAAAAAATTATACTTTGTCACAATTAAAAACTTTTGTGCTCCAAAGGAAATTATAAAGAAAATGAAAAGACAAAACACAGAATGGAAAAAAATCTGCAAATCACATATCTAAAGAGGGACTTATATCCAGAACAGATAAAGAGCTCTTCAGTTCTTTATTACTGAACTTTCAGTTCAGTTCTTAGTAATAAAGCAACAGATAATTTAAGGAATGGGCAAAGGATCTGAGGAGACTTTTCTCCAGGGAATATGTACCCATGACCAATGAGCACATGAGAAGATGCTCAGCCTCATTAGTCATCAGAGAAATGAACATAAAAAAAAATCACAGTGAGATACCACTTTACCCCTACTGGCATGACTAGAACAAAAAAATTAGATAGTAATAAGTGTTGGTGATGATGTGGAAAAATCAGAACCCTCATATCCTGCTAGTAGGAAGACAAAAATTGTGCAGCCTACTTGGAAAACAGCTGGGCAATTCCTTAAATGCAAACATAGAATTACCATGGAGCCCAGCAAATCTACTTTTAGGTATATGTCCAACAGAAAGGAAACATGTTCACATAACACCTCGTACATGACTGTTCATAGTGGCATTACTCACAATAGCTAAAGGTTGGAAGCAACCCAAATGTCCATCAACTGATGAATGAAGAGAGAAAATTTGGTATATTCATACAATGGAATATTATTTGTCCATAAAAAGGAATGCAACTCTGATACAAACTACATGAATGAAACTTGAAACATGCTAAATGGAAAAAGCCAGTCACCAGAGACAACATATTTACTATTCTATTTATACAAAATGTGCAGAACAGGGAAATATACAGGGACAGCTAATAGACTAGTGGTTGCACAGGGCTGGGGGTGAGGTGCAGACCACCTGAGGAAGCGACAGCTAAAAGCACAGGGTTTTGATGAAAATATTCTGTAATTGCCTGGGGTGATGATTGCACACATCTGTGAGTATGTTAGAAACCACTGAATTATACAATTTAAATAGGTAAGTTGTGTGGTATGTGAATCATAATTCAAAATAACTGTTAAAAAGAGGATGGGAAGCCAGGTGCGGTGGCTCACGCCTGCAATCCCAGCACTTTGGGAGGCCGAGGCAGGTGGATCACGAAGTTAGGAGATCGAGACCACAGTGAAACCCGGTCTCTACTAAAAACACACAAAAAAATTAGCCGGGCGTAGTGGTGGGTGCCTGTACTCCCAGCTACTCAGGAGGCTGAGACAGGAGAATGGCGTGAACCCGGGAGGCGGAGCTTGCAGTGAGCCGAGATTGTGCCACTGCACTCCAGCCTGGGCAATAGAGCGAGACTCTGTCTCAAAAAAAAAGAAAAAAAAAAAGGATGGGAAGTCCAGAAAGTTCCAAATTATCCAGCCTGATTGCAGCACAGGCTGCCGTGGCTGATGCAGAGCACACAGCTGGAGAGAGGGAGGGCCCTGCCAGATAGGGAGTTGGGACAACATTCCCAGGTCGGTGGGAGCCGGGGCAAGCTTTAGGCTCTAGAATGTTGGAATGGCAGATTTTAGTGGGGATGGGAGGAAGAATGGGCAGGGTGATCCGCTGTTTCATAGTCAACTGCATTTCCAGTCCCAAAAACATTTCTTGCCCTGTAAATGTGCTACTTTCTTTCTCCCTGCCCCTACTTATCTCAGCTGGTGATGCCATTGTTCCACCTCCCAGCTCACAGTCCTGGCTTTTTCACTGATCCTGCTAAATATGAACTCCTACATGTGGCATTACTTCATCCATTTATGTTTTCTCAAGAAAAAAGCAATGATTATTTGATGCTTCAGTGTGACAAAGAGGCAGGATTTTCCTGACTGTTGACTCTTTACCCTGCCTGCTGACTTCCAGTAATAAAGCAAATATTCCCCTCAGCTCCGGCCTCTTTCCTCTATGAGCTGGGGGTGCAAGTTTGGGCAGCCTGGGAAATAGCAACCATCCCTTTCATGAACCTTTTTACAAAAAGAATCTTTTGGTGTCTTTTTAATTAAATGAAGAATTCCACTGTTCTTGGTAGGACTAGAAAAACATCACAAAAACTCAATGTACTAGAAGATCGGCTAAAATTGCAAAGCACTTACAAATAACATAGGATGTAGCAGCCCAATGAGCAAGGAGTAACAGTAAACATGTGGACCACCGAACCCCGAGGCTGACTCTTCGCTGGCTTCTGCCCCGTGCTTGCTGCCTTGGATGTCGTGTAAACCCATGCTGTTCCCACCCAGCATTTCCAAAACGATACCGGACTTCCTGGAGCAACAGGGTAGAGTTCTTTTGAGTAAAGGGAAAGGAATGGAAGCTGGCTCAAATAACCTGCAGAAGAAAGAGGGTGAAAAACTACCAAGACTAAGGGACTTGCAGCTAGTTACCCTGCAGTGGGGTTGCTATCGGTGACTGTGGGGTTTGTGCTCTGGCCTCTGTGGAATAGCAGGTTTCCCCCAGGGACTTCTGACATTGGAGCGTTGCATTGGCCACTCCACTTTTTACTCGTCCCATCATCCCACCTCCACTGTCAATCAAGGGTGTGACCTTGACTTGGACGCCTGTGTGTCTCCCTGCCAGTTTTCCCAGGCTGTGATTAAGACTGCAGTTCTGGGTCACCTGTATACCCAGGGTGGGTCCTGGTAAGGACTCATCCCATCTTCAAGAGCCCAGAAGAAATATGCATGCAAAGAAATAAGTGAAACATAGCAAGGCGGCTGCTGCAACAGTGGTGCAGGTCCAGGCCATGATACAGACAAGTGTTAGAGCCACCTCCCAGGAAGGCTGCATGGAGGAGGTACCCTGAGGAGAGTCGAAACCCGACAAGCATATATGAACTTGCTGGGTAGACGGGGGCAGTAACCTCCTCAGGTAGACAGTGCTTAGGCCCTTTGGATGACTTCCTGCAGCCCTTAACACTGTCTCCTCTTCTGTCTGTACACAAGAAAAATAAACCAACCTAAGTCATACTTTCATGTGACTCTTTTTTTTCTTCCATGAGTCAAGAGACTGTCAATAAATGAGCTCTTCCTTCCTCGACATAAAGAACTAAAATGGTATTAATCAGATGCTTAGCAGCATAACTGATAAAGTTCCAAAGGTATCTAGGAGGAAGAGGGCAATAAAACGTTATGTTTGTAAAAGCAGAATGTCTTAGAGCTTTCAAAGGGTGTTGATAACTACTAATGCTTTCAATTCCGAAAACTTATCAGAAGTTGTCTGATATTATTATCCTTATTACACGGCTGGGCAAAGTAAAGTCTTAGGGAGATCATATGACTTCTAGGTCTTCCAGATTTGATGAACTGTAGATGGATAAGTGGGGTTACCTGGACACCTGGTCCAGTGCTTTCCTTTGGCAACAACAGAACGGGAGGAGTGGCTTAGTGGGAAGAGTGGGCAATTCCAGGCTGGAGTCATGAAGCCTCGGTTTGATGAGAAATCCTACTTTGTACATACTGCTGGGCTCTGAGAATCCAGGGATAGAGACCAAGGGTCTCAAGGACCTGTCGCAGATGAACAAAGTGGAATTTGTAAACAAACTGAAGATCCATGCTTCCCGCCTGGAATTGCTCATTTTCCATGAAAATACAAGGCCTGAGTAGGGAGCGTGTCTATATCACAGAGAGTCTGATGTTGGTCGGGGGGTGGGGGTAGAAAGAGATGAATGCTGTCTGCAGAACATCACGAGCAAACACTGCTACACTTGAAAGAAATGTGAACTCTTTCCTTTATAAATGTGAGTATCACTGGAGCACTGTTTGTAGAAATGTGGCCACTGACCAGGACTGTCCTTGACTGAACTGTGGGCAGACTCTGAGGAAGAAGGTTCCTGCCAGTAGGGACAGCCATGTGTCCCAGGTGCTGTAAGCATTTTTGATTTATATGAAAAGGAGATTCTGCTTTTCTTTCTCAAAAAGAAAAAAAAAAAGTTTGAAAGATGATTGTGCACATTTTTTGTATAGTGTTTCTGTTTTGTTTCATTCAATATAACTTCACCGAACATCTACCAGGTACAGACATCATTCCAGATCATGAGGATACAAGGAAAGAAGGGACTATCCTGCTGGTGCACCTTTGCTAGTCCTGTTTCCTCTACTTAGACCCCCCATTCTTCTGGATCACCCTTCCCCAGGAGGCTCCCCGTTTCCTTACACTGTATCCTAGGTAGGGAAGGTACCCTTTCTCTCTCTGCTCGCCTCAGTCATACCCCCTGGACTGGGATCCCTGAGGCCAAATCCTGGCTATTCTCTGTCTCTGGTCCCAGAATCTCACAGGTGAGGCACAGAACAAGTCTTGACAAATGTATAGGGATCAACAGGTACCCTCAGGCCCTGTCCCGCAGGCCCTGTTTAGTGATATTAAACAGGCCATGTTCACCTCAGCGAGGTCTGCCTGTTGTCAGCTCTGGAAAGATGTGGGGTGTGAGCATATCCTCAAACAGGCAGAAGCCTTCCCTTTTCATGGACCTGTTGAGAAGAAGCTCCCACAGTCTTCCATCTGGGGCCTGGGCACCCTCCTTGGGCCAGGCTCTATAAAGGCCATCCCTTAATCGGCCAATCTCAGCGTTTTTGTTTCTGCCACATCCACATGGCAGGCTGTTTCCAGGCATGGCACCCCCAGAGGTGGGGCCAGAGTTGGGGAAATGTTTTCTAGGAAGGGATGTGCCATAGTAATTGGCCACAGCCTCAGCTCTTCAGGACTGTGCACAAACCTTGCCTCAGCCTTCTATGCCATTATTCAGAAAAACACACTAACAAAGAAAGGGAATTGGCTTCGTCATGTTCATGTGATAGGGATAACACTGAGTCCATTCTGAGTGATAAAAATAAAACTGACAAACTTTACTACCTTAACTCTCATGAGTAATAATGTATTAGAAACAGGCTTGTGTTCATCAGAAAACAATCGTGTTGTAATTTGCCGCTGATAACCTCTCAAAGATGATGCTGACTCCTGCACCTTTGGGCAGCCAAGGGTCAGCGCAGGTGTGGGCAGTCCCCAGAGGATGTGAGAACAGCAAACTTTGGAAGCAGGAAGGGCCTTCACAAGCATCTGGGAGCTGCCGTTTTTGCCACCCTCGACGTGTGGTAAAGGGGCATTGGGGTGATTGTGGCTGCGGCACGCCTGAATAATTGCAAACAACATGATATGCTGCTACTAACGCCAACTTCTCACATTTCTGGAATTATGCCCAACACTGAGCAAAAGCAAGAGCGCAAACTATATTGTGAGAAGGCTTTGGTTTCTGACTTTTTAAAGGAATATTTAGAGTATTGCATAAGGCTTTCATACCACACTGTTCATTTACAATAAAATGAACTTTTGCTTCCTGCATGGCTGTTGGCAGATGTGGTCCTGGAGAAGGGTCTCCTGACTGTAGAGTCAGTGCTTCAGCTGGAGGAGATGTAGCTGTCCTCCAGCCCTGCCCATCCCTACTCCCCAAAGGCCTCTTTCAGATCTCTCAGGGGTCAGGCTCTGAGCGGGGAGAAAATGGATCCCTGGGTCCAAGCAGGCGACGCTTTTAACCTGAGTTACAGACAAGGGTGAGATCAGGAAAGGGGAGGGACGGACTTGCTTGGGTGCAACATCGAAGGGGACACCAAAAACTTGGTAATTGAGATAAATGCCACATAATTTAATATTCAGAAAATCAGAATTAATACAAAGTGGTATTGCTTTTTCCCCTTTTGCCTCAAGCTTCCATAGGGCTTGGCCCAGCTTTGTTTCTGGTCCTGTTACCTAAGATTTTGATATTTTGTTCACTGTGGATTTTGTACTAATGTTGATTTTTAAAAATATTACATGGAAGCATTATTCATTAATTTTTGGGTGTCTGCCCCAGGCTAGGAACTTACTTGTATCGTTACAGTCCCACCCCTGTTACAGATGCTCCTGTGCACAAAAAAGCACCATGGGGAATCAGAAGGGTGAGTCTATGCAAGCCTGCAGGGGCTCACGCATTGTCTCTCTCTCCCCATTCCATTTCACCTGTGCTCTCTGCGCAGGCTTCGAGGTTGAGGAGGCAAAACAAAAACAAAAACAAAAACAAACAACAACAAAAACACTTGTCTTATTTTCACTGGCGGGCGGTGTCTGATGTAAGATCTTGAGTCGCAGCTTCCTAATATACTCCTCATTGGTAACTTACAATTAATTCACAGGATATTCTTGGTTTAAAACAAACCTGGGGACCAGACTGAAAATGCATTTCAGGACATCTGCAGGGATCATGAAAATCTCAGCATTAGGTAATTCTCTCTATAAGACATCTTCAGGCATAAAAATATATTCAAATAAAAACCGTATTAGGGGATTTAATAGCCTTCTCCAAACACCAAGTGGTTCTTGCATCTTGATGTATTTGTCAGGGAGCATTGTTAGTGGAAGAGAGCTGACGTCACAGGCAGGTCAGTAAGCGGCATGGCACGGATGAGGGTCCGGCTCCTGAGACCTGCACCAGGCACAGCCAGGCGCCGAGCAGGTGGGAGCACTCTTTCCATTGCCAACGGTGCTTATCCTGGAGGCAGGGGAGGAGTTCGGGGTCATTTTTATCTTCCTTCCTTATACTTTCATGTATTTTAAATGCCTTTCACAATAAGCATGTATAATTTTTTAAAAAAGTGATCTTTATATAATTTTAAGTGCTTTCTGTAGGGAGGATGGTAAATAATACTTCCTAATTGCAATAAATACCAAGCAATAGGAAAGCATCTAAGCAGCAATACCAGGTTTGGGGGTTAGTATTGAATGGAACTGTTGGAGCTCATGCTGTGAAAAACTGAGAAGTGTTAAAAACCCTGCCACAAGGATTCCCGTGGTCCTACTTGAAAATGAGGAGAGGGACTAGTCTCATATCTCAGAGCTGTGGAGCCTCCACGCAGCAGTCAGGCCTCTATCAGAGTAACCTGCTGTGTGGACAGCGTCACTGTGACTGGAGGTTTCACACCCAAGATGAGATCACAGTGAGGGCTGGCAGTAGAAATATTGTTAATCTGGCAGAGTTTGCTGAGGTTTTCTTTCCAGCTGACCCAAGTCCATAGCTGCAGAGCTTGAGAAATTTCACCTGGGCGAGCCAGATCTCCTCAGTAAGGAAGTCTCCTGTATTAAGAGGCCCGTGAAGAAGGGTGGAGTTGGGGGTCTGGAAGTGTGGATGGGCCTGGAGCAGCCAAAGGGGGAAGGCAATGGTGGTTCAGCTAAGATGGGCATGGAGTCCTGATGCTGGGCTGGAGGAAACCAGGGGCCCTGCCCCGGGGCTGGATGTCTGCTAGACCCAGCTGAGGTGAGCTGGCTGTGTGCATGTGTGCGTGTGTATGTCTTAGAGGGATTGTCAGCACACAGAAACTATGGCCTGCCGAGGAGGCTGAGTGAGGCAGAAGAGCACTGTCAGACACTGCTCCCAGTTTAGCCTGAGTGTGAGTGTGAGGCGTCAGGAGTAGAAGATGGTATTGAAATGTAAGTTCCAGGAAGATGAAGATTGCATCTGTTTTGTTCACTGTGTGTGTATTCAAAACTCCTTGCAAATATTAGACACTCCATAATTGTGAAGTAAACAAAGAAAGGAAGGAAGGAATGATTGATACTAGGAAATGAACAGCAGGGTGGGGTAAGGTATAAGGCTCAAACGTAAGTTGGCAGAAGTGATGTTACCTGACCTCAAGACTTATTAGAAAGCTAAAGTATTAGATACAGTGTGGTATTGACATAAGAACAGATGGAAAGATCAGTGGGGCATACAAAGGCCAAAGAGACCCATGTTAATACAGTCAATTGATTTTCAACAGACACATGAAAGCAAGTCAATGAGTGAAGTCTTTTAAACAACTGGTGCTGTAACAACTGAATAAAGGAGACAGAAAATAATTTCCACCTTCTTCTACACACTGTATACAGAAATTAACTTAAGAGGGATCATAAACCTAAACATAAAAGCTAAAACTATAAAGATTTTAGAAGAAAGCAAGAGAAAATATCTTGGTGGCTTGGGATAAGCAAAGAGTTTTTAAGTAGGCTTAGAAATTGATAACCACAAAAGAAAAAAGATGATTAATTAGACTTCACAGAAATGATACCATTAGGAAAATGAAATGATAAGCCTAAAAGGTAAAATATTCACAAAATATATCTCTAACAAGGAATTTCAAGAATATGTAAGGAACTCAAACTCAGTAAGATAAAACTGTCACATTAAAAATGGCAAAACATTTGAACAGACACTCTACAAATGAAGATGTATGAATGGTCAATAAACACATGGAAAGGTTCTTAACATTATCAGTCATTAAGGAAATTTAAGATAAAACCACAAGGTGGCACACTTTAAGCACTAGAATGTCTAAAACCAAAAAAAGTGACAGCACTAAGTGTTGGCAAGAACATGGAGTAGCCAGAACCCTTATATGCTCCTCATGGGGATGTGAAATGACATGATTTATAAGAAAATCCTACAGTGTAAGACAATGGCTTATACTTTATATCATTTAAACATGCACCCACTTTTTGGCTTTGTCACTTCATTCCTATAGGTTCATCTAAGAGAAATGAAAATTTATGCCCATACAAAGATGAGTAGATAAATGTAATAGCCAAAACAGGGAAAAAACATGCCCATCAAAGGAAGGTAGACAAATTATGGTATATTCACACAGACGTCTCAGGAATGAAGAGAAACAAATTACTGATACACTGACATAGATGAATCTCACAGACTGCTGGTCAAAAGAAGCACATGAAGCTCAAGAACAGGCAAAACTAATATGGGGTAAAAAGAATTAGAACAGTGATTACCTCGTGAGATTGAGGGATTGAGTAGAAAGGAATAGGAGAAAGCTTCGATAAAGAATGTAAATGTTCTAAATCGTGAGGGGTGTAAGTTACACAGGTATATGTGTGTGTCAAAATTTTATGGCTAAGGTTTGCATATATATATATATATATTAAACTAGAGTAATAAAACTGTAATAATGATATTAAAAATAACCCATTGAGTGAAGAGATGGAAGTGGGAGAAGGTATAGATGGAACAAGAGAGGCAAAATGTTAATTGTTGAAGATGAGTGATGGATACATAAAGATTTATTATACAATTTTGTTTAATTTCTCGAGTGATAGGGTTGGGATGTGTGTTCCCTCCAAATCTCACGTTGAAATGTATCCCTAGTGTTGGAGATGGGGCCTGGTGGGAGGTGTTTAGGTCATGGGGGCAGATCCTCATGAATAGCTTGTTTCCCTCCCTGCAGTAACGAGTAAGTTCTTGCTCTGAGTTCACGCAAGCTCTGGTTGTTTCAAAGAGCCTAGGACCTCCTTGCACCCTGACTCTTGCTCCTACTCTTGCCATGTGACGTGCTTGCTCCCACTTTGCCTTCTGCCACGATTGGAAACTTCCTGAAGCTTCAGCAGATGCTGGCACCATACTTCCTGTAAAGCTTGTAGAACCATGAGCCAAATAAACCTCTTTTCTTTCTAAATTACCAGTCTCAGGTATTCCTTTACAGCAAAACAAAAACAGGCAAACACACTGATTTCATTTGGATCTGTGTCCCCACCCAAATCTCATGTCTAATTGTAATCCCCACTGGTGGAGGTGGGGTCTGGTGGGAGGTGATTCAATCTTTGGAGTGGAGTTCTCATGAAGGGTTTAGCACCATCCCCGTTGGTAATGTATAGTGAGTGAGTTCTCATGAGATCTGGTTGTTTAAAAATATGTGGCACCTCCCCACTCTCTCTTGGTCCTGCTTCTGCCACGTAAGAGGCCTGCTCCAACTTTGCCTTCCACCTTGAGTAAAAGCTCCCTGGGGCCTCTCCAGAAGTAGATGCTGTTATGTTTCCTATATGGCCTGTGGAACCCTGAGCCAATTAAATCTCTATAAATTTCCCAGTCTCAGGTATTTCTTTATAGTAGTGTGAGAATGGACTAATACACCTAGTGTGAAGATTTTCCTTAAAAAATGTAACTGTTATCTGGAACTAGCCCTTTTTTTTGATCTAACTGTGTAGTAGAAAGTGGATCACAGCACAGCACTCAGCAGAGGTAACACCATCCCAATTCATTCATACAGCTAGCACTTTTAGAAACATCTTTTACATATCTCCTCAAAAATACCTAACATGCACAGCAGGTTAAAAAGCACAGGGCTGAGGCAAAAAGAGGGGAAGGCAGAGAAGCTTTGAGAGAACAAGGTTCTGAGCTCTGGGGATGTTCTCCTCCAACACTGGTCACTTTAGTGGGAGAAGAGATGTGGGGTGGGCAGTAGGCATGGCCCAGGCGTGAGTACCAACAGGTAGGCAATGGGGTAAAATGTGGAGCCGGAGCACTAGGTGGGATCTTATTGAAAAGCAATCCAGTGAATGGGGCTGAGAACATCCTTTACCTACTTGATCCTATTCCAATTCCCTAGAAATGGCATTAATGGAAAGTTAATTTTGTAACACTAGAAAACAAGAGGGGCACTTTCTGTGGACCAAAAATAATGAGGAATCCATGAAAAACAGGAGATAGATGGAATAGTGCAGAAGGAAGAAGCCACTTCCTGTAATGTGAGCAATAAAGATATTCAGAAAAGATGGCCCAGAGCCCACGGCTGCCAGAATGGAGTTGGGGGTGGGGGTATGCCGCGTGGTGGGAACCTGGAGCACACATGAGGGGGTTCTGCCACTGAAAGGGCATTTCCACCTCACCTCTCCTCTGTCTCATGCCAACTGGAATCCTTAGAGGCTTCCATCTTGGTGCAGGAGCCATGGTTGCACCTGCCCAGACTCAAGCTGTCACCCCGAGGTGTCACTTCTGCTGCTGGCACAGCCTGCCCTCCCTGTGCACAAGACAACACACAGAAGTTCTTTACAGACAAGCTGGCAAGGAGCCTCACAGTCACAGGTGAGCACACAGCTAAGGCCCTCTCAACACACACACACACACACACACACACGAGGGAGATAGGACAAAGAAAATAAGACCAATCCAACAAAATCCAGGAGTAGAAAAAGTGATGAATTTCATCACTTTATTATCAATAATACACAATTAGAAAATGAAATAGGAAAAGCATCTCAATTATAGCAGCAACAAAATCTGTAAAAAGAGCTGAAATAAACTTCACATGAATCTCACAATGATTAATAAGAAAGCTATAAAACATTTCTAAAAAGTATAAACGAAGACCCAAATAAATGGACATATGGCACATTCTCGGATGGGAAAGTTCACTATTTTAAAGATGTTGAGTCTGGCCAACTTAGCCTATACATTCAATGCTATCTCAATCAAAATTCTAAAAAAGCCTTAATCAACTGGGAAAATGATTATGCAATTGATCTGGAAAATATAATGCTCGAGAATGGCATAGCTAAAAATAACTGAAAACAGACAAAGAGGAATGACTGGAATAGACAAATAGGTCAACAAAATAGAACATTTTAAAAATAAAAATATGGACATTCAGTCTACAACAAATGTAGCATTTTAGATCAATGGGGAAAAGTCTATAGAACACAAAATTTGAAGACAATTGACTATTTATTTTGGGGTTCATAACTTCAAAAGAGTTATAGAAAATAAAACCAAGGAGGATAAAAAACTCTCTAACAAAATATATTTTATTTATTTATATTGTGTCCAGGTGCACTCTAAAGCTATTAAATAAAATATATGCAAATATATTCATAACATTGGAGAAGGTCTTCTTAAATAGACATATTTCTTAAATTAAATAGATACATAGCCTCAAACTGACATAAAGCCACATAAAAAACTATAGAGTAAAAGGTTGATAAGTTGAGTGATTGAAAATTTAAACTTTCTGCATAAGATATCATAAATAAAGTAAAAAGATAAGACATGAACTTCCACTTCTGTCCAAGATAAAAAAAAAATAGGGGCTGGATTTACTCTCCTACCTTTACAAACAACAACACAAACCAGACAAAAGATATAAAACAAGGGTGTTTGGCTAGCCGACCTCAGGAAGCACAGCACAACTGGGGTTGCTTGGCCTTACTTCCTGGACAGGCATTTCAGGCCACAGCTTAAGAAGGGGAAACCCAGGTGAAGCTCAGTGGCCTTCCTGAGTTAAGGAGACAGTGCCGGGATTTCAGGGTGTGCAAGGAGGTGAGAAATAGCAGGGCAGAGCACCAAAATGGGTAGGAGAGCTCCAGAGAGCTCCAGAGAGAGAGAGAGAGAGAGAAAGAGCTCTACAGCCCTCCAGAAAAGTCCCTTGAGTCCTCAACTGTGCATTTATCAGCACATGCGTTTAAGAAAAATACCTGAGCAGCAGAGGAAAATACTTTGTGTTGCCCCTTTAAAGTATTTGTCTAGAAAAATCCAGTGTCTGGGCTTCTTTACAGATAGTGTCAATTTACCTTATTTTATTGAATGTGTCTTTTTTTTCCTGTTTCTTTGCATGCTCTGTGATTTTTTGTTCTTCAAAATTGGGCATTTAGTTGTTGTAATGTGGCAACTCTGGCAATTAGATTTTCCCTTTTTGCAGGTGTCTTAGCTGAGGCTGCTATGACAAAATATCACAGACTGAGTTGCTTAAACAGCAGGAATTTATTTCTCTCAGTTCTGGAAGCTAGGAAGTCCAAGTTCAAGGTACCAGAAGGGTCAATGTCTAGTGAGTGCTCTGTTTTCTTGGGTTGCAGACAGCAGCCTTTTTGCTGTATCTTCACATGCCCTTTACTTGGTTAATGCTCGTTGAGAGGTATCTCTCTCTCTTTCTCTTTTTCTAAGGCCACTAATCCCATATGAAGGCTTCACTGTCATGACCTTATATAGGTCTAGTCACCTTCTAGAGGCCCCATCTCCAAACACCATGACACTGCGGGTACGGATAGGGCTTTAACATATGAATTTGGGGGGCCACATTCAGTTCATGACACCAGGATTTGCTAGGTTTTTAGAAATTGTTGAAGACTGTAGTAGCTTATTTGTTTTGAAACGTTTCTAAACTATTTATGGAAATACTATTTCTTGTTACATGTGCTTACTGAAATGTCTGCTTTAGCTCATGTTCAGTTAATGTTTTTACAGAGATTTCCTTGGATGCCAGAAGCTGAAACACACACACACACACACACACACACACACACACACACACACACACACGAAAACTATCTCTCCCAGACTTTGTACCCAGACTCTGTGCTAGATCAATTCTTCACCCATTAGCTCAGCTTCCTCTGAACCTAGCAATCAGCCTAAGGTGAAGGCTGAAGGCTTCTCAGCACTTTTCAGACCATGCATTTTGCTGCAGCATACATGTGGCTTTCTAAATTATCCCACATATGCAGCTGCTTTTGCATGTCCTAATTTCCCAAAAAGGTATTACCCCAGCTTCTTCTCCATGACTTAGATGGTCTACTGTGTGTCCCCACCCAGAATCTCTTGCCCTAGGCATCTGTGGTTTGTTGTCCCCTGGTATCTATATAAGTAGTGCCTGCCACTTTCCCCATCTGTGTTCCTAGTTAAATGAGACAGAGATGAATGAATTAGTCCTTCAAGTATCCCCCATCCAGGTTTGAACAGATGTACATAATAATTTGCAAATAAGGTCTGCTCTGTTCCCTCCACTTCAAGGGGAACCTAGTAGGTGCTGCTCAAGACCAAGACTGCCACCACGCTGGGGAGATAGTGAGACAAGGGGGAATGAAGACACCACACACATCTTTTGCCATTTTGGAGATAGCTTTTTTCTTGATTGGGTATTTGCTTGGGTGCTATAAGCCCTGATTAGTTTTAAGAGCTCTTACAATATTGGTTCTAACAGCTTCTGTTTGTTTTGTTGGTGTTTTTGTCAGGGAATGAGAGCTTGGAGATCCCTAGGGTTTCATTTTGTTCATGTCCTTCTGCTAAAGTCTTTTATTAAGTTTAATAGCTTTTTATGTATATCCCTTAGGCATATGAATGTAAACTTGTCTATAATATGATTATGGATTTGATTACATTGATTGCTTTTTAAATGTTAAATAAACTGTGCATACCTGACAAAAATATCACTGGTTTGGGTTTATAATACTTTTCATATATCCCTGGATTGAGTTTGCAAATGTCTTATTGAGGTTTTTTTTGCATCCACATTCTTAAGTAATATTAATGTCTGTTGTTTCTTATAATTTTTTTTGTCTGGTTTTAGTGTCAGTGTATGTTCACCTCATACAATATATTGAAACATATTCCTTCTTATTCTCTTTTTTGGAAGATATTGTAATATACTGGTAATAATTTTCTTTTGAGTGTTTGGTAGAATTCACCTGTGAAGCTACCTGGGCCTGGGCTTTCCTTTGTGAGAAGTTTTACAATTATTAATTTTATTTCTTTACTTGTAGTTCTATTTGGATTTTCTGTTTCATCTTGAGTCAGCTTTTAAAGTTTATTTCTATAAGTTTGTCTATTTTATCTAGGTTGTTTAATATTTGACATACAGTTCTTTGTAGTATTCCCTTATAATCCTTTTTTATTCCTAGAAAGTCAGTAGTAATGTTCCCTCTTTCTTTCCTGGTATTAGTAACTTAATCGTCTTTTTTTTCCCCTAGCCTTTTTCTTTTTACTAAAGTTTTGTCATCTTGATTGATCTTTAAAAAAAGTGCAACTTTTGTTTTCATTGAGTTTCTTTATTGTTTTCCTGTTTTCTATTTCACTTATTATCCTTATTCTTCATTTTAAATTTCTTTCATTCTGCTTGCTTTTGTTTCAGTTTGCGTTTCTTATTATAGTTTTCTAAGGTAGATAATTAGGTTATTGATTGGAGGCATTTCTTATTTTTCAATGTAAGTATTTACAACTGAAAATTTCACTTTAACACTGCTTTAGCTGCATCTAGTAGAATTTGTTATGTTGTATTTTCTAATTTCCTTAGATATTTCTTTCTTGACCTCATTAGTTATTAAAGAATATGGTGCTTAGTTTCTACAAATGTCCTTCTTTTACTGACTTCTAATTTGTTTTGCTGTGGTCGGAGAGCATATTAATATGTTTTCAATCCTTTCAAATGTATAGGGACTTGTTTTATGTTCTAACATATGGTCTATTCTGAGAGTGTTTCATGTGCACTTGAGAAATAGGGGTATTCTGCTGTTGTTGGATGGAGTTTTCTATAAATGTCTGCTAAGTCTAGTTAGTTTAGAGTGTTACTCAAATCTTCTCTTTTCTTGATTATCTTCTGTACAGTTTTGGATTTGAAATGGAGTATTGATATCACCAATGATTATTGTTGAATTGTGTATTTCTCTTAAATTTACTCAATCTTTATTTCATGGATTTGGGGGCTCTGTTTTTAGGTGCATGTATGTCTATAAGTGTTATTTACTCTTGATAGACTGACCTTTTTGTCATTACAAAAAAATCCTTCTTTGTTTTTAGTAACAATTTTTGTATAAATAGTATTTTATTTATTAGTCTTAACCTCTCAGTCTCTCTTTTGCTTAGCATTTACATAGTATATCATTTCCATTCTCTTACTTTCAATTTATTGTGTCTTTGAATCTAAGTTGTGTCTCTTATAGACATGTTATTAGGTCATAGTTTTTAATCCATTTTGCCAATCTCTTTTTAATGGTGTGTTTAATCCATTTTCAGTATACTTAAAGTTATTACTGATAACTAAAGTAAATAGCAATTTTGTTATTTTTTTCTATATCTCATAGCTTTTTCTTTCTTTCTTCATTTATTGCTATTTCTTTTTGCTAAATTGATGTTATATGGTGAACCATTTTTTAACTATATTTTTGAGGCTTTTAAAAAAGTGCTTTCTCTGTGGACTGCAATTAACATCTTAACTTAAAATTATATATATTTAAAATTATGTATATAGTTAGCAATACCAAATTAAATTCATAATTTGGATATGAATTTTTAAAATATATATTTTATCAGTATCAACTTTGCTGTTATGCTTTTATCTCGTCCTCACTACTTTGTGCTATGATGATTATACAAATTACATCTTTATACAGTATATGCCTATAAACACTTTTACACTTCTAACTTTATGCCCTTGTCTTTTAAATCAGAGAGAAGAGAGTTAAAAATAAAATATACAATTATACTCTTTATATTTACCTATGTAGTTACCTTTAATGGTGCTCTTTATTTCTGCATGTAGGTTTCAGTTACTATCAAGTGTCTTTTCTTTAAATCCTAAGCACATCCATTAGTACTTCTTGTGGGGTACATGAAACAGCAATAAATTTTGTTGGCTTATATTTATCTAGGAATGTCTCAACTTTTCCTTAACTTTTTCAGGAAAATATTTTGGATATAGGATTCTTGGTTGACAGTCATTTTCTTCCATCACTTTGAATATGTTATATCACTGACTTCTGGCTTGCATTATTTTTGTTGAAAATATCAGCTGTTAATCTTGTTTGGGGTTCTGTGTTTTTGATGAGCTGCCTTTCTCTTGCTGCTTTCAAGATGAAATATTTGCCTTTGTTTCTTGACAGCTGGATTTTGGATATGTCTAGCTGTGGATGTCTTATTTTATCCTATTTGGAAGTTTATTGAGCTTCTTGAATATGTGAATGGATGTTTACCATAACTTTTTGTAGTTTTAATCCATTATTTCTTTAAATATCTTTTTCTTCACTTTTTCTTCTCTTCTTTTCTTCTATGATTCTCATTTTATGCTTGCTGATGTGCTTGCTAATGTCTGACAGGTCTCTGAGGTGCTATTAATTTGTCTTCATTATTTTATCTTTCTGTTGTTCATACTAAACAATCTCAATGGATCTATCTTAACATTCTCTATTATTTTTTCAGCTCAAATTTCCTGTCGAGCAACTCCAGTAAATTTTTCCATCCAGTTGGTATACTTTTTAACTAAAAAATTTATATTTGGTACTTTTAAAGAATATAATTTCTGTGTATTGATATTCTCATTTGTTGGGAAATTGGTATCATAGTTTTCTTTATATCTTTATACATTGTTTCTTTTTAGTTCTTTGAATATATTTAAAATAGCTGATTTAATGTCTCTCTAGTAAGTCTACATCCTTAAGGATATTTTCCATTCACTGTTTTTTCCTGTGCTTGTTGCTCTGTATATGTTGTAATTTGTTTTTGAAAACTGGATATTTAAAACAATTCATTTGGCAGTTCTGGAATTTAGAGGTGCTGAGGATTTGGTGGTGTTGCTGCTTTTTTTTTTTATTTTTTATTTTTTTATTGTTGCTGTTTGTTTAGTGACTTTCTCGAACTGATTTTGTAGAATTTGTATCTTTGTTCCTTGTGGCCATTAGAGCCTCTGTCGCTAAGTAAGAGTTTTCAGAGAACTTCCAGAAAGATCAAATTATGACTATTTTTTGAGAATGCTGCTGTTGGGGGAGCTCTGAACTTATTTTTCCCCTCCCATGGCTTATCAGTTGCTGGGTTTTCCCATGACTGTGAAACTATTATTTACAAGGCAACTGCAGAGCTAGAGACAGGGTACGTGGAATATAAGAAGTTAAAATGCCATAAAACTTAATGTTCTTACTGAGATTAAATGTTTTCATGAATAAACGGTCCTTGGATTGTTGCAAGCCTTTGGATGATTTCCAGAGTTCTTAAATGTTGATATTTACTTTATTTTTGGTCAGTGTTTTATTTAGAATCACATTTTGTGGAGCTCCTTTGATGTCATTTCAAATGATTTTTGACAAAGATGAGTAAGCAATGCCAAGGATTATTAATTACCTTTTCAAAAAGTGGTGCTTGAGCAATTGAAATTTGTAGGCCAAACAAATAAACAAAAAAGAAACATACAAACCTCAATCTAAACTACCTCACACCTTACACAAAAGTAAATTCAAATTGAATTTTGGAGTTTACACTGGACAGTATTCTCCACAGAAACAAACAGGAGAGTATTATATATATGTATGTATGTATAAGATACATAAGTTATACACATATGTATATACTTTTACATACACATACATATGCGTAAAGCCAATTATAAATTCCAGTTTGAATTTGAAGGTCTAAGAAACAGAAGAGTCGATAGTGTAAGTTCCCATCTGAGTTCAAGCCTGAAAGCAGGAGAAGACTGATGTCTCAGCTCAAAGAAAGTCTGAGAAAGAGAATCCTTCCTACTTCTACCTTCCTACTTCTACCTATTCAAGCCTCTAGTGGATTGAATGAGAACCCCTCCACATTAGAGAGGGCATTCTGATTTACTCAGGGCTACAATTTCAAATATTGATCTTATACAAAAACACCCCTACAGACATATCTAGAATAATGTTTAACCAAATATCTGGGCACCCTGTAGTTCAATCAAGTTGACATAGAAATATGACCATCATAGAATTAAATGTAAAATAAGGTGGTTTTTTTTGGTAAAAGAATAATAAATATTTAAAATCTAGGTCTAGGCAAAGAGTTTGTAGACTTGATATTATAAGCCGATCCATACAGAGAAAATAGATACATTTGTCTCATTAAAATTATAAACGTTCACTGTTTGAAACACATGTAAAAAGTATAATAACCAAATTAAAGAGTGAGAGAAGACATTTTTCAAAGCACACATTCAGTAATAAACTGGTATCTAGAATATATTAAAAATAACTCTCAAAACTCAAAATGTAACAAAAGAGGCAATCAAATTAGATAATGGGTAAAATATATAAACTGACACTTCACCAAATAGGGTAGACAGATAACAGATATGCAGATGAAAAGATTTCATGCAGGTTAAAATCACAAAGAGAGTGATTTTAGTGATCAGCAATGCAGGTTAAAATTACAAAGAGATATCACTGCATAACTATCAGAATAGCTAAAATAAAAAATAGCGACAACAACATACTACTGAGAAAACAAAGGATCTGTATTACTCATATATTTTCTCCTTGGAATATAAAATTGTACAGCCCCTTTAGAAAAAGTTTAGAATATTTTTTTAGTTTCAACTAAGCATGGAGTTATCATATTGCTCTTAAATTGCCCTCTTGGACATTTTCTAGATAAACGAAAATTTGTAGTCACACATAAACCTGAACATGAATGTTCATAGTAGCTTTATTTATAATGATAAAAAATTGGCATTAGTATAGAAGTGTCTCAACAGGTAAGTGTTCAAAAAAACATGTAACGCACATACCGTATAAAAAAGGCAGTAAAAGGGAATGCACTATTGATTCACACTACTATTTAGATAAATCTTCAGGAAGTTATGCTGCGTGAAAAAAGCTAATCTAAAAAATTAAATATTGTATGATTTTATTTATGTAACTTTTGAAATGACAACATTTTTTAAATAGACAACAGATTACTGATTGCCAGGGATTAGCTGTGAGGGAACTATGGTTATAAAAAGGAAACATGAAGGATCCTTCTGATAATGAAACTGTTCAGTATCTGATTCTGGGTGTGGATGCTATAACTTACACATGTGATAAAATTGTATTTGGTTGAGGATTTTTGCATCTATGTTTATCAAGGATACTGGCTCAACATTTTCTTTTTTGTTGTTTCTCTGCCAGCTCTTGGTATCAGGATGATGCTGGTCTCTTAGAATGAGTTAGGAAAGAATCCTTCCTTCTCAATTTTTTGGACTAGTTTCAGCCAGAATAATACAGCTTTTCTTCATGTATCTGGTAAAATTTAGTAGCGATTCTGTCTGGTCCTGGGCCTTTTCTTGTTGGTAGGCTTTTGATTACAGAATCAATTCCAGAACTCATTTTTGGTCTGTTTAGAATTCGGTTTCTTCCTGGTTCAATCTTGGGAGCTGGCATATTTTCAGAATTTTTTTTTTATTTCATCCAGGTTTTCTAGATTGTATGCATAGAAGTATTTATAGTAGTCTCTGAGAGGTTTTTGTATTTCTGTTGCAGTTGGTGGTAATGTCCCATTTGTCATTTCTGGTTGTGTTTATTTGGATCTTTTCACTTTTTTTTTATTAGTCTAGCTATCAGTCTATCAATCTTATTTACTCTTTCAATAACCCAAACCCTTTTGTTTTCTTTTTAATTAATTTTACATTTAAAATTTTTGTATGTACTAAGTGTATATATTTATGGGTTACAAGGGATGTTTTGATAAGGCATGCAATGTGTAATAATCATATTAGGGTAAATATTATACCTATCATCTCGATAATTTATCATTTGTGTTTTAAACAATCCAATTATACTTTTTAAGTTATTTTTAAACTTACAATTAAATTATTTTTTATAATCACCCTGCTGTGCTAGCAAATACTAGGTCTTATTTATTCTGTCTAAATACTTTTTTGCATCCATTAACCATCCTCACTTTTCACTACCCCACCCCTACCTCACTGACTACCTTTCCTAGCCTCTGGTAATCATCCTTCTACTTGCTATCTCCATGAGTTCAATTGTTTTAATTTTTAGCTCCCACAGATAAGTGAAAATATGTGATATTTGTCTTTCTGTGCCTGGCTTATTTTACTTAATATGATAACCTCCAGTTCCATCCATGTTGTTGCAAGTGACAGGATACCATTCTTTGTTAGTACTGAATAATTCGTTGTGAATAATTATTATGGTACTGAATAATAATTTGTTACATAACATGTATCAGATTTTCTTTATCCATTCTTTTGTTTATAGATACTCAGTTTGCTTCCAAGTCTTGGCTGTTATGACTAGTGCTTCAATAAACATGGTGGTGCAGATATCTCTTCCATATACTGATTTCCTTTCTTTTGAGAATATACCTAGGAGCAGTATTGGTATACAGTAGAGTGGTAGCTCTATTTTTAGTTTTTTGAGGACCCTCTAAACTGTTCTCCCTAGTGGTTGGAATAATTTACATTTCCATCAACAATATACAAGGGTTTCCTTTTCTCTGCATCCTCACCAGCACTTGTTATTGCCTGTCTTTTGGATATAAGCCATCTTAAGTGGAGTGAGATAACATCTCATCGTAGTTTTGATGTGCATTTCTTGACAATAAATAATGTTGAGAACCTTTTAACATAGCTGTTTGCAATTTGTCTTCTTTCTAAGAAATGTCTATTCAAATATTTTGCCCCTTTTTGGTTGGACTTTTAGATTTTTGTTTTCTAATAACACTGTAACACCACAGTTAGAATGTTATAATATTCTGATTTGCTGTGCACTTAGTATTACTAGTGAGTTTTGTACCTTCATGTGATTACTTAATGCTCATAAATGTCCTTTTCTTTCTGATTGAAGTATTCCCTTTAGCATTTCTTGTAGTCTGGTGTTGATGAAATCCTTCAGCTTTTGTTGGTCCTGGAAAGTCTTTATTTCTTCATGTTTGAAGGATTTTTTTTTTCCAGATATACTATTCTAAGGCAAAAAGTTTTTATTTCCTTCAGCATTTTAAATGTGTCATGCCGTTCTCTGCTGGCCCATAAAGTTTCCACTGAGAAGTCTGCTGCCGAATGTATTGGAGGAGCTGCATTGTATGTTATTTGTTTATTTTTTCTTGTTGCTTTTAGGATTCTTTCTTTATCCTTAACCTTTGGGAGTTTGATTATGAAATGTCTTCAGATAGTATTTTTTGGGTTAAATCTGCTTGGTGTTCTATACCTTCTTGTACTTGGATATTGATATCTTTCTCTAGGTTTGGGAAGTTCTCTGTTATTATCCCTTTGAATATTCTTTCTATCCCTATCTTTATCTCTACCTCTTCTTTAAACTCTCAGATTTGCCCCTGAGGCTATTTTCTAAATCCTGTAGGCTTGCTTCATTTTTGAAATTTTTTTATTGTGTCTCCTGTGACTACGTATTTTGAAATAGCCTATCTTTAAGCTCACACAGTCTTTCTTCTGCTTGATCAGTCCTCATATTAAAAGATTCTGATGCATTTTTCAGTATGTCAATTGCATTTGTCAGCTCCAGGATTTCTGTTTGATTCTTTTTAATTATTTCAATGTCTTTGTTAAATTTATTTGATAGAATTCCAAGTTTCTTCTCCCTGTTATATTGAATTTCCTGAGTTCCCTCAAAACAGATACTTTGTATTGTCTGTCTGAAAGGTCACATATCTCTGTGGCTTCAGGATTGGTCCCTAGTGGCTTATTTAGTTCATTTGGTGAGGTCATGGTTTCTTGGATGGTGTTGATGCCTGTAGATGTTCTTTGGTGTCTGGGTATTGAAGAGTTAGGTATTTATTGTATTTTTCTCAGTATTAGTATTACTAATAAGCTCAGTACCCATCCTTTTTTGGAAGGCTTTGCAGATGTTCAAAAGGACTCAGAAGTTGTGATCTAATCTGTATTTGCTTTCAGGGGCACCCCCAAGACCATTAACACTGTAGTTCTTATAGATTTATAGAGGTACAAGGTCTTGGACAAGATCCAGAAGAATTCTCTTCATTACTAGGCAGATACTCTTGTTCTCTTCCCTTATTTCATTCCAAACAAACAGAAGCTCTCTTTCAGTTCGAAGCCGCCAGGAGGTGGGGGTCATGTGACACAAGCAACCCTGTTGCCAACACCACCAGGACTGCACTGGATCAGAACTGAAGTCACTACAGCACTGGGTCTTACCCCAAGGAGTGGTTACAACCACTCCCTGGCTGTGGCTTATGTTTGCTCAAGGCCCTGAGGCTCTACGATCAGCAGGTCGCAAAGCCAGCCAGGCTTGCATCCTTATCTTCAGGTTGACAAGTTCCCTGAGGCCTCAGGTGGGTCCAAAGTTGCCATCTGGGAGAGAAGGAGTAGAGTCAAAAAGCTTAGAAGTCTACCTGGTGTTCTATTTTACTGCGGCTGAGCTGGCACTCAAGTCACAAGATGCAGTCCTTCCCACTCTTCTCTCTACTTTCCAAAGACAGAGGATTCTTACCCCGTGGCCCCCACCACCACGAGCCCATTGGGAATACTGCTGAGCTACTCCTGATGTTCCGTTAAGGTCCAACGGCTCTTTGGTCAGCTTGTGGTGAATGCTGCCTGGACTAGGACTCACCCTTTAGGGCTCCCCTCTGGCCCAGGGCAAGTCCAGAAATGCTGACCAAGAGCCAACGCCTACAATGGTGGATCCCAACAGCCTGCTTGGTGCTCTATCCCCTTGTGGCACAGCTAGTACTTGTGGTGTAAAATGAAGTCCCCTTTACTGTTCCCTCCATTTTTCTCAAGCAAAAGGAATCTCTCTCCATAGTCAGTCACTATAGCTGGCAATGTGCCGAGTCTCCCCTGAAGCCCGCAAATCTCAGAGACTCACCCAACACCCTGCAGGTTGTACCTGGGTATCACTACTAGTTATTCAGGGCCTAAGGGCTCTTCAGTTAGCAGGTGATGCGTGTTGCCAGAACTGGGCTCTTCCTTCAAGGCAGTGGGTTCCCTTCTGATTTAGGGAGTGTGTAGAAAAGAACAAGATCTAGGGCCTGGAAACGAATCTCACTGGTGCCCTACACTACTGAGAGGCTCAGCTAGTATCCAAGATGCAATACACAATTATTCCCACAATTCCCTCTCCTCTCCTCAACTAGAAAGAAGGATTCTCTTTGGAGCTGCAGGATGTGCAGGTTGGGGTTAGGGGAAGGGTGATGTCAGCACTCCCTTAGCTGCCCCAGCTGGTGGATCAGTAAGTTGTGTGCCTCCAAACCCCCAGTCCACTGGCTCTGGGCCTAGTTCAGCATTAGGACTTGCCTAGGGATGCAGTCCTTGTGGCCTAGACTGCCTTTCAAATTTATTTAGAGCCCCAGAGCACTCCAGTCTGAGGTGGTAAGACTTGCAGAAACTCAAATTCTGACTGCTGGGATGGGCAATTCTCCTCTGCCTAGGGCTGGTTTAAATACTCCCTCCATGGGTTGATGTCAGCTGAGTTCGGTCTGGTTTACTTCCTGCTGTAACAGGGCAGCACTGAATTCAGTGCAATGTCTCATTATTGCTACACTCTCCCTCTCTCAAGCACATAAAGTTTCTCTCTGCACCATGCTGCTGCTGCCAGGGTGGGGTTTGGGGGAAAGAGTGGCATCAGCAATTCAAGCCTGTTTTTTTTTTTTTTTTTTTTTTTTTTTTTGTTTCCTCAGTGCCTGTTTAAGTGATGTGAAGTTGAAACCAGGTACTGTGAGTGCTCAATTGATTTGGGGTTTTTACGAAGGTACTTTTTTTGTGTGCAGATGGTTCTTAAATTTGTGTCCTTGCATGAAGGATGAGCAATGGAACCTTCTATTCTGCCATCTTGCTCTGCCTTTATATTGTTTTTGGCATCTCAGTTTCCTTCGGTTCAGCTCTTATATTTTGGTTATTTCCTGTCTTACGCCAGCTGTGGGGTTGTGTTTTTCTTGTTCCTCTAGTTCCTCTAGGTGTGATGCTAATTTGCTAATTCGAGATCTTTCTTTTTGATGTGGTTGTTTAGTGCTATAAACTTCCCTCTTCACACTGCCTTAGCTATGCCCCAGAGATTCTGGTATGTTGTGTCTTTGTTCTCATTGGTTTCAAAGAAATTCTTGATTTCTGTCTTAATTTCATTTTTTTACCCAAAAGTTATTCAGGAGCACGAATTAAACCTTGTTTAAATTCCATGTAGTTGCATGGTTTTGAGCGATTTTCTTAGTATTGATTTCTATTTTTATTGCACTGTGGTTCAAGAGTGTATTTAGTACAAAATACTAGCAAACTGAATCCAGCAGAACATCAAAAAGCTAATCAATCGACTATCAAGTAGGCTTTATCCTTTGTTTACAGAGTTGGCCCAACATACGCAAATCAATAACTGTGATTCATCACATAAACAGAACTAAACGCAAAACCACAGGATCATCTCAATAGATGCAGAAAAGGCTTTGGATAAAATTCAACATCCCTTCCTGTTAAAAACTCTCAACAAACCAGACATTGAAGGAACACACCTACAAATAATAAGAAGCACCTATGACAAAGCCACAGCCAACATCATACTGAATAGGCCAAAGCTGGACGCATTCCCCTTGAGAACTTGAAGAAGACAAGGATGCCCACTCTCACCACTCCTATTTAACACAGTATTGGAACTCCTAGCCAGTGCAATCAGGAAAGAGAAAGAAATAAAAATCATCTAAATAGAAAGAGAGAAAATCAAACTCTCTCTCTTCACACATTATATGATTCAATACTTAGGAAATCCTGTAGTTTCTGCCCAAAACCTCCATGATCTGATAAACAACTTCAGCAAAGTTTATGGATACAAAATCAATGTACAAAAATTAGTAGAATTTCTATATACCAAGAATGTCCAAGATGAGAGCCAAATCAATAACTCAATCCCATTCACAATAGTCACAAAAAGAAAAAACTACCTAGGAAAATGGCTACCCAAGGAGGTGAAAGAACTCTACAACAAGCATTACAAAACACTGCTGAAAGAAACTAGAGGTGACATGAACAAGTGGAAAAACGTTCCATGCTCATGGGTAGGAAGAATCAATATTACTAAAATGGCCATACTGCCCAAAGCAATTTATAGATTCAACGCTATTCCTATCAAATGACCAATGACATAATGACAGTCTTTACAGAATTAAAAAAAAAAAAAACCATTTAAAAATGTGTACAGAATTTATGCAGCCAACAGACACATGAAAAAATGCTCATCATCACTGGCCGTCAGAGAAATGCAAATCAAAACCACAATGAGATACCATCTCACACCAGTTCGAATGGCAATCATTAAAAAGTCAGGAAACAACAGGTGCTGGAGAGGATGTGGAGAAATAGGAACACTTTTACACTGTTGTTGGGACTGTAAACTAGTTCAACCATTATGGAAGACAGTGTGGCTATTCCTCAAGGATCTAAAACTAGAAATACCATTTGATCCAGCCATCCCATTACTGGGTATCTACCCAAAGGATTATAAATCATGCTGCTATAAAGACACATGCACACATATGTTTATCGCAGCACTATTCACAATAGCAAAGACTTGGAACCAACCCAAATGTCCATCAATGATAGACTGGATTAAGAAAATGTGGCACATGTATACCATGGAATACTACGCAGCTATAAAAAAAGATAAGTTCATTTCCTTTGTAGGGACATGGATGCAGTTGGAAACCATCATTCTCAGCAAACTATCACAAGAACAAAAAAGCAAACACTGCATGTTCTCACTCACAGTTGGAAATTGAACAATGAGATCACTTGGACGCAGGAAGGGGAACATCACACACCAGGGCCTTTTGTGGGGTCGGGGGAGGGAGGAGGGATAGCATTAGGAGATATACCTAATGTAAATGATGAGTTAATGGACGCAGCACACCAACATGGTACATGTGTACATATGTAACAAACCTGCACATTGTGCACATGTACCCTAGAACATAAAGTATAATAAAAATAAATAAATAAAAATGTATATGGAACCAAAGAAGAGCCCAAACTATTGCAAGAACAGAAAACCAAGCACCGCATGTTCTCACTCATAGGTGAGAATTGAACAGTGAGATCACTTGGACACAGGAAGGGGAACATCACACACCAGGGCCTGTTGTGGGGTGGGGGTAGGGGGAAGGGATAGCATTAGGAGATGTACCTAATGTAAACAACGAGTTAATGTGTGCAGCACACCAACATGGCACATGTACACATATGTAACAAACCTGCATGTTGTGCACATGTACCCTAGAACATAAAGTATAATAAAAATAAATAAATAAATAAAAGTGTATATGGAACCAAAGAAGAACTCAAATAGCAAAGCAATCCTAAGCAAAAAGAACAAAGCTGGTGGCATTACGTTCCCTGACTTCAAACCATACTACAAGTCTATAGTAACCAAAACAGCATGGTACCGGTACAAAAACAAACACATAGACCAATGGAATCGAATAGAGAGACCAGACATAATGTCATCTACCTACAAACATCTGATCTCCAAAAAATTCAACAAAAATAAGCAATGGGGAAAAGACTCCCTGTTCAACAAATGGTACTGGGATAACTGGTTAGCCACGTGCAGAAGATTGAAACTGGACCTGTTCCTTACATCATATACAAAAATCAACTCAAGATAAATTGAAGACTTGAGCCTTTCAGAGGGGGCAAAATGGTAAACACGAGGTGGGACTAACTTGCAGCTCCCGCTCGGACAGAGAGAGCAGTCTTTGGAGACCCCCATTGTGAACTTTTGCTCCAAGAACTACCATAGGAACATATCAGGAAAGCCAAGGGAATCCACAGACCCTTTGAAAGAGTTGAATTGCCACTGGAGGTTCTGTGGGACAGCTAAGGAACTGTGAGTCCGCTTGCTTTCTCAGCTGGGAGGCTTGCAGCCCGAGGCAAGTTCTCAGCCCTGCTCACCAGTTGCCTGGAAATAAACTTGGTGCTGCTGGGGGGACACGGTAGCAGTGAGACTGGCCCTTTGGACTGTGGGCTGCATAGGAGCTGAGTGAGGCTAGTGGCTTTTCCCTCCTTCCTTGGCAACCTGTGTCATGCAACAGAAACAACCATAATCCCCCAGGAACATAACTCTGTTGGCATGGGAACTACACCCCATCCCCCATAGCAGCCACAGCAAGTCCTGCCCAAGGACAGTCTGAGCTCAGACATGCCTAACCTTGCCCCCACCTGATGGTCTTTCTCTACCTGCCCAGGTAGTTGAAGACAAAAATGTTATCTCTTGGAAGTGCTATAGCCCCACCCACCATCTGATCCTCTCTATACCACTGCAGCTGATGTGCTCTTGAAAGTGCCACCTTCTGGCTGGAGGCCAACCCACACAAAACCAGTGCACTTAACAAAAATACAGTCTGGGCGTGGTAGCTCACGCCTGTAATCCCAGCACTTTGGGAGCCCAAGGCTGGCGGATCACTTGAGGTCAGGAGTTCGAGACCAGCCTGGCCAAAATGGCAAAACCCTGTCTCTACTAAAGCTAGGCATGGTGGTGTATGCCTGTAGTCTCAGCTACTTGGGAGGAGGTCCCAGCTGAGGCAGGAGAATTGCTTGAACCAGGAAAGGAAGGTTGCAGTGAGCCGAGATTGTGCCACTGCACTCCAGTCTGGACAACAGAGTGAGACTCTGTCTTAAAAAAACAAAAAACAAAAAACCCTCACAGAGTCCACTTAACTCCCCTGCTACCTCTCTATACTACCACAGCTGATGTGTTCTTGAAAGTGCCACCTCCTGGCTGGAGGCCAACCAACAGAAAAACAGCACACTTAAGAAAAATACCATAAAGGACCCTCACAGTGTCCACTTCACTCCCCTGCTACCTCCATCAGAGTAGGTGTTGGTATCCATGGCTGAGAGACCTGAAGATGAATCACATCACAGGACTCTTCAGACACTCCCCAGTACCAGCCCAGAGCCCAGTAGCTCCACTGGGTAGCTAGATCCAGAAGAGAAATAACAATCACTGCAACTTGGCTCTCAGGAAACCCCATCCATAGGGGAAAGGGGAGAGCACCACATCAAGGGAGCACCCCGAGGAACAAAATAATTTTAACAGCAGCCCTTGAATCCCGGATCTTCCTTCTGACATAATCTACCCAAATGAGAAGGACCCAGGAAAACAATTCTGGTAATATGACAAAACAAATTTCTTTTACATCCCCAAGAGATCACAGTAGCTCACCAGCAATGAATTGAAACCAAGATAAAATCTCTGAATTGCCAGGAAAAGAATTGAGAAGGTCGGCTGTTAAGCCGATCAAGGAGACACCAGAGAAAGGGTAAAGTTCACCTTAAAGAAATCGAAAGAATGATACAAGATATGAATGGACAAATCTTCAATGAAATAGATAGCATAAACAAAACACAATCACAACTTCTGGAAATGAAGGACACACTTAGACCATTGTAAAGTGCACTGAGAAGTCTCAGTAATAGAACTGAACAAGTAGAAGAAAGAACTTCAGTGCTTGAAGACAAGGCTTTCAAATTAACCTAATTTAACAAAGACGAAAAATAAAAATTAAAGAAATAAAAAAATGGGCTAGGTGCGGTGGCTCATGCCTGTAATCCCAGCATTTTGGGAGGCTGAGGTGGGTGGATCACTTGAGGTCAGGAGTTCGAGACTAGCCTGGCCAACATGGTGAAACTCCATCTCTACTAAAGTACAAAAAAATTAGCTGAGCATGGTGGCATGCACTTGTAATCTCAGCTAGTCAGGAAGCTGAGGCAGGAGAATCTCTTGAACCTAGGAGGCGGAGGTTTCAGTGAGCCAAGATGGTGCCACTGCACTCCAGTCTGGGCAACAGAGTGAGACTCCATCTCAAACTTAAAAAAAACAAACAAAGAAACAAACAAAAAAATGAACAAAGCCTTCAAGAAGTCTGGGATTGTTTAATGGCCAAACCTAAGAATAATTGGTGATCCTTAGGAAGAAGAGAAATCTAAAAGTATGGAAAACATATTTGAGGAAATGATCAAGGAAAACATCCCCAGCCTTACTAGAGATCTAGACATCCAAATAGAAGAAACTTAAAGGACACCTGGGAAATTCATTGCAAAAAGATCATCACCTAGGCACATAGTCATCAGGTTATCTAAAGTCAAGACAAAGGAAATAATCTTAAGAGCTGTGAGGCAAAAGCATCAGGTAACATATAAAGGAAAACCTATCAGATTGACAGCAGATTTCTCAATGGAACCCCTACAAGCTAGAACAAATTGGGGTCCTATTGTTAGCCTCCTTAAGCAAAGGCAATTATCAACCAAGAATATTGTATTCAGTGAAAGTTAGATTCAAAATGAAGGAAAGATACAGTCTTTTTCAGACAAACAAGGGCTGAGAGAATTCTCCACTACCAAGCCAGAACCACAAGAACTGCTAAAAGGAGTTGTAAATCTTAAAATAAATCCTCAAGATACATCAAAATAGAATCTCTTTAAAGCAAAAATGTCACAGAACCTGTACAACAACAACACAGTGAAAAAAGAAAAAGTATTCAGGAAACAAATAGCATGGTGAATAGAATAATACCTCACATCTCAATACTAACTTTGAATGTAAATGGCCTAAATGCTCCACTTAAAAGGTACAGAGAAGCAGAATGGATAATAATTCACCAACAAGTGCTGTACAAGTGCATGGAATAGCTTTTTCTATCCCTTTACCTTAAGTTTGTGCAACTCCTCCCATAACACATAAGGAGTTATATAAACTTAAGGTAAAGGGATAGAAAAAGCTATTCCATGCAAATGGATACCAAAAGTGAGCAGGAGTAGCTATCTTTATATCAGACAAAACAAACTTTAAAGCAACAGCAGTTTAAAAAGACAAAGAGGGACATTATATAATGATAAAAAGCCTTGTCCAATAGGAAGATATCACAATCCTAAATATATATGCACCTTACACTGGAGCTTTTAAATTTATGAAACAGTTACTACTAGATCTAAGAAATGAAACAGGCAGCAACACAATAATAGTGGTGGATTTCAGTACTTTACTGACAGCACTAGACAGGTCATTGAGACAGAAAGTCAAACAAACAAACAATGGATTTAAACCATACCTTAGAACAAATGGACTTAACAGATATTTACAGAACATTCTACCCAACAAATGCAGACTATACATTCAATATATCAACACCTGGAACATTCTCCAAGATAGACCATATGATAGAGCACAAAACAAGTCTCAACAAATTTAAGAAAATCAAAATTATATCAAGTACTATTTCAGACCACAGTGAAATAAAATTGGAAATCAACTCCAAAAAGAATGCTCAAAACCGTGTAGATACATGGAAATGGAATAACCTGCTCCTGAATGATTTGGCCAACAATGAAATAAAAGTGGAAATTAAAACATTTTTTGAACCGAATAATAATATTGACTCAATCTATCAAAACCTCTGGGATACAGCAAAGGCGGTGCTAAGAGATAAGTTCATAGCATTCAATGTCTACATCAAAATGTCTGAAAAAACACAAATAGACAATCTAAGGTCACACCTCAAGCAGCTAGAGAAACAAGAACAAACCAAACCTAAACCGAGCAGAAGAAAAGAAATAACCAAGATCAGAGCAGAACTAAATGAAATTTAAAGAAAAAACTGGTTCTTCAAAAATATAAATAAAATTGATAGACCATTAGTGAAATTAACTAAGAAAAGGAGTCAAAAGATCCAAATAAGCTCAATTAGAAATAAAATGGGAGGTATTACAACTGATACCACAGAAATACAAAGGATAATTCAAGGCTATTATGAACACTTTTACACATGGAAACTAGAAAACCTTGAGGAGATGGGTAAGTTCCTAGAACTACACAACCCACCTAGGAGAAGAAGAAACAGAAACTCTGAACAGACCAATAAGAAGAAGTGAGACTGACTTGATAATTTAAAAGTTACCAACAAAAAAATGTCCAGGACTGGGCAGATTCACAGCTGAATTCTATCAGACATTCAAAGAAGAATTGGAACCAATCCTATTGACACTATTCCAAAACATAGAGAAGGAAGAAATCCTCCCTAAATGATTGTATGAAGCCAGTATCACCCTAATACCAAAACAGGAAATAACACAACAAAAAAGAAAACTACAGACTAATATCCCAATGAACATAGATGCAAAAATTCTCAACAAAATACAAGCTAACACAATTCAACCTTTAATTGTAATAATTTCTATGTGTCAAGGGTTGGACCAGGTGGAGGTAATTGAATCATGGGGGCTATTTACCCCTGCTGCTCTTGTGACAGTGAGTGAGTTCTCATGAGATCTTATGGTTTTATAAGGAACTTCCCCACCATTCATTCTGCACTTCTCTCTTCTGCCACCGTATGAGTAAGAACATGTATGTTTCCCCTTCTGCCAAAACTGTACATTTCCTGATGTCTCCCAAGCCTTGCAAAATTGTGAGTCAAATACACCTCTTTCCTTTATTAATTACCCTGTCTCACGCAGCTCTCTATAGCAGCTTGAGAATGGACTAATACACCAGGATGTAGGAATACACCACATAAACAGAATTGAAAACAAAAATGACAGAATTTAGCATTGCTTTATGATTAAAACCCTCAGCAAAATCAGCATAGAAGGAACATAACTTAAGGTACTAAAAGCCATCTGTGACAAACCCACAGTCAACATTATACTGAATGGGGAAAATTTGAAATCATTTCTGAGAACTGGGACAAGACAAGGATGTCCACTTTCACCACTTCTATTCAACATAGTACTGAATGTCCTAGCCAGAACAATCAGACAAGAAGAAGAAATAAAGGCCATCCAAATCAGTAAAGAGGAAGTCAAACTGTCTCTGTTTGCTAATGACATGATCGTATACCTAGAAAACCCTAAAGACTCATTCAAAAAGTTCCTAGAATTGGTAAATGATTCAGCAAAGTTTCAAGATACAAAATTAATGTACACAAATTAGTAGCCCTGCTATACCCCAACAGCGACCAAGCTGAGAATCAGATTAAGAAGTCAATTCATTTTACAATAGCTGCAAAAAAAATAATAATTAGAAATTATACTTCACCAAGCAAGTAAAGGACCTCTACAAGGAAAACTACTAAACACTGCTGAAAGCAGTCATAGACAACACAAACAAATGGAAACATATCCGATGTTCATGGAGGGATAGAATCAATACTGTAAAAATGATCATATTGCCAGAAGCAACATACAAATTCAATGAAATTCCCATCAAAATACAACATCATTCTTCACAAGACTAGAAAAAACAATTCTAAAGTTCATATGGAACCAAAAAGGAGCCCCACATAGCCAAAGCAAGACAAAGCAAAAATAACAAATCTGAAGGCATTACATTACCTGACTTTAAACTATACTATGAAGCCATACTTACCAAAACAACATGATTCTGGTATAAAAACAGGCACACAAGAAACAAACAAACAAACAGGCACACAGACCAATGGACTAGAGTAGAGAATCCAGAAATAAAGCCAAATACAATCAACTGATCATAGAACCCAGAAATAAAGCCAAATACAATAGACTGATCATAGATAAAACAAACAAAAACATAAAGTGGGGAAAAGACACCCTATTCAACAAATGGTGCTGGGATAATTGGCTAGCCACATGTAGGAGAATGAAACTGGATCCTCATTTCTCACCTTATACAAAAATCAACTCGAGATTGATCAAATACTTAAAATGAAGACCTGAAACTATAAAAATTCTAGAAGATAACATTGGAAAAAACCCTTCTGGACATTTGCTTAGACAAAGCTTCATGACTAAGAACCCAAAAACAAACAAAACAAAAGCAGGGATAAATAGTTGAGACTTAATTAAACTAAAAAGCTTCTGCATGGCAAGAAAAAAAAAATAATCAGCAGAGTAAACGGACAACTTACAGAGTGTAAGGAAATCTTCACAATCTATACTTTTGACAAAGGACTAATATCTACAAGGAACTCAAACAAATCAATGAGATAAAACTAAACAATCCTGTCAAAAAGTGGGCTAAGGACAATTCTGAAAAGAAGATATACACACGGCCAACAAGCTTATGAAAAAAGGCTCAACATCACTAATTATCAGGGAAATGCAAATCAAAACCACAACGTGATACGACTTTACTCCTATAAGAATGGCCATAATAAAAAAATAAAAAAATAATAGATATTGGCATGGGTGCGGTGAAAAGGGAACATTTTTACACTCTTGGTGGGAATGTAAACTAGTACAACCACTATGGAAAACTATGTGGAGATTCCTTAAAGAACTTAAAGTAGATCTACCATTTGATCCAGCAATCCCACTGGATTGCTGGGTATCTATCCAAAGAAAAAGAAATCATTTTATGGAAAAGATACTTGTACACACGTTTGTAGCTGCACAATTCACAATTGCACAAATATGGAACCAGCACAAATGCCCATCAATCAATGAGTGGATAAAGAAAATGCGGTCTATATATACCATGGAATACTACTTAGCCATAAAAGGAATGAAATAATGGCATTTGCAGCAACCTGGATGGCATTGGAGACCATTATCCTAAGTGAAGTAACTCAGAAATAGAAAACCAAACATTGTCATGTTCTCATTCATAAGTGGGGGCTAAGCTATGAGGACACAAAGGCATAAGAATGATATAATGGGCTTTGGGAACTCAAGGGAAAGGGTGAGACAGCGGTGAGGGATGAAACACTACAACAAATAAATATCAATTAAAACCAAAAAGGATGAATCAAAGACAGAAATGTAAAACCTAAAACTATAAACATCCTAGAAGATAACAGAAAGTACCATTCTAGACATAGGTCCTGGCAAAAATTTTATGATGAAGATACCACAATCAATTGCAACAAAACCAAAAATTAACAAATTGGACCTAATTAAACTAAAGAGCTTCTGTACAGAAAAAGAAATGGTCAACAGAGTAAACAGAAAACCTACAGAATGGGGGGAAATATTTGCAAACTTCGTATCTGACAAAGTTCTAAAATCTGGAATCTATAAAGGATGTAAACAAATTAACAAGCAAAAAACAAACAACCCCAATAAAAGTTGGGCAAAGAACGTAAAACGATGCATTTTGAAAGAAGACATACATACAGCCAACAAGCATATGAGAAGATGCTCAACATCACTAATCATTAGAAAAATGCAAATCAAAATCACCATGAGATACGATTGGAGATTTTTCAAAGAACTTAGAATTACTATTTGACCTAGAAATCCCATTATTGGGTATATACCCAAAGGAATATAAATTATTCTACCATAAAGACACATGCATGCATATATTCATTGAAGTACCAGTCACAATAGTAAAGACATTAAATCAATGAAAATGCCCATCAACAGTAGTCTGGATAAAGAAAATGGTACATATACATGATGGAATACTACACATTTATAAAAAGAAATGAGATCACATCCTTTGCAGCCACGTGGATGGAGCTGGAGGCTATTAACTTAAGCAAACTATCACAGAAACAGAAAATCAAATATCGTATGTTGTTACTTATCAGTGGGAGCAAAACGTTGAGTACACGTGGGCACAAAGAAGGAAACAACAGATCCCAGGGCCAACTTGAGGGTGGAGGGTAGGAGAAGGGAAAGGACTGAAAAACTACTTATTGAGTGCTATGCTTATTACCTGGGTGACAAAATACTCTGTACTCCAAACCCCCATGACATGCAATTTATCTACATAAGAAACCTGCATATGTATCCCTGAACTAAAAGTTAATAAAATAAAATAAATTATAAAGTCCAGTAAAAGATAAGTAAGATACAGTTGATGGAAGAAAAAAATGTATAGAACTAAAACATGCAAGCACATACATTCACACACACAGAAAAATGAGTACAAGTAAAATTGTGAAAAATTAAAAAAGATTGGTGGATTTTATCAATGTCAAAATCCAGGTTTTGAAATTATTCTATAGTTTTGCACAGTTACCATTAAGGCAAACTGGGAAAATTGTACAAGCTATCTCATATTTCTTACAACCGCAAGTGAATCTGCAATTATTTAAAATAAAATGAACTTAGAAAAGTTCACTGGGACTTCTAGTTTCAGCTCTGGCATATACATATATTGGGAGTCATTCCTCTCATTTGTTTTTGACAACAAAAAAGCTGAAAAACTAAAAATCAATCACCAAAGAATTGAGGTCACAGAGCAAACCACCTCCCTGAAATCAGGAGAGACAGGCAAATACAAAGAGTCACAGTGCACATCTGCTTACTTGGAGTGGAACCTGCAGGAAATATGAACCAGTAGGAACACTTAAATGGCAAATTTGATGAATATGTGGGAATATCCAAGAAAAATTCCCTCGTGACTCTTACAAGGGTAGGAAATTAATCATTTTGAAATACACCTATAGTGTTCTTCATAACAAAGACTTGCTATCCAAGGAAAAACACCCTACCACAGCTTTGTTCCAGTGTAATAACAGTGGGCTACAATTGACAGGACTGTAAGACACAACTTCTATTTAAGTAGGCGTTCTTAGGGAAGCCCAAAAGCAAAGGAAGATACAGAAACAAAGACATTAGAGAAACTTGAAGTTGCTGGCAGATAAAGAAATATTAGGAAAATCCCACTCCTAGCCACAGTGACATAAAATATTATGCTAAAGGTCTCTCTACCTCAGTTCCTGTTACCTGTGTTCAGGTTTCAAATAAAATTTTAAAACCTGCTATAAGGCAAGAAAAAAAGAGTCTAAAGAGAAAGTAAGCATCAGAACTAGACTGAAAAAAGACACAGATTTTGGAATTACCAGATGGGAAATTTACATTAATTTTGATTAATATGTTAAGAGTTCTAATGGGAAAAGTAGACAACATGCAAGAACAGATGGATAATGTAAGCACAGAGATGGAAACTCTAAAAGAATCAATGAAAAATGCTAAAAATAAAACACTGTAACGTAAATGAAGAATGCCTTTGATAATCTCAGCAGCAGACTGGACAAAGCCAAGGAAAGGATCTGAGGTTGAAGATATGTCAGCAAATATTTCCTAAGTGAAAATGCAATGAGGAAATAGAATAAAAGCATAATAGAATGTATAAGAACTTTGGGAAAGTTTTAACAGGAATAACTTATGCAAATGCCAGAAGAGGAGGGAAGACAGAATAAAGTGGAATAAAAATTTGAAGTAATATGGCCAAAAGCTTTCCAAAACTAATGACAGACTTAAAGCCACAGAATCAGAAATCTCAGAAAAACCAAGCAGAATAAATACCCACAAATTCTACAAGTACACATATAATGTCCAATTTGAAGCAAACCAAATACACAGAGAAAATCTAGAAAGAAGACAGCAGTTCAAAATAAAACAAAACACCTAACTTATAAGGGAAAAAAGGTAAGAATTGCTTTGGACTTCTTATCAGAAACCATGCAAACGACAGAGTTGGATAAATATTTAGTGTTGGGAGAAAAAAAATATCTACCTATAAACTGTGTGCTTTTCCGCTAAGACTGATAACAAGGCTGAGATGCCCTCTCTCACCACTTCTATTCAACATAGTACTGGATGTCCTAGCTAGTGCAATTAAGCTAGTACAATTATACAAGAAAACAAAATAAATCTATGCCAATTAGGAAAATAAAATAAAACTATTTTTGTTTACAGATGACATGATTGTTATTGACAACAAAACTCCTAGAACTAATAACTGATTACAAGATTGCAGGATACAAGGTTAGTAAGCAAAAGTAAATTGCTTTGCTCCACACCATCAACAAACAATGGGATTTTGAAATTTAAAAAAATAGCATTTACAATAGTACCCCACAATATAATATTTAAGTTTAAATCTAACAAAATATGTACAGTATTTATATGTGAATAACTACAACACTCTGATGAAAGAAATTCAAGATCTAAACAGAGAGATACTCCATACTCATGAACTGGAACACTCAATGTTGTTAAGACATCAATCCTTTCCAACTTGATCTAGATTTAATATAATTCCAATAAAAATATCAGCAAGCCAATTTAGATATCAACAAACTGATTCTATAGGCAAAAAATCTGGAATAGCCAACACAACACTAAAGAAGGAAAATGAAGCTGGAAGACTCACACTATTTGACTTCAAGGCTTCCTATAAAACTACGGCGATGAAGACAGTGTAGCACTGGCAAAAGAATAGACACATAGATGTTCTGAAATAGTCTCACACAGATAGAGTCAATTGACCTTTGAAAAAGCAACAATGACAATTCAATGGAGAATTGACAAGCTTTCAGCACAGACAGTGCTAGAAATATTGGAGGACACACCCATGTGCAAAAAAGAAAAAAAAAAATAATTTAGCCACAGACTTTACATTTTACACAAAAATGAACTCAATGTTAATCACAGACCTAAATGTAAAATGCAAAACTATAAAACTCCAAGGGATCGTACAAGAAAATAAAATAACCTTGGATATGGTGATAAGCTTTTAGATAAAATACCGAAAGCCAGTCAATGAAAGATAAATATGGTAAGTTGGATTTTATAAAGATAGTAGAGTTTTTTATTTAGGGGAGGCTTTGGGAGAGACAGATACCGTCGCTGGTAGAATACCAAGAAGTTAGTAATGATGATCAATGTTAGAGAAAGAAGCAGGGAAACTCTTGATTCAGTGGTAGAAGGGCATCTTCATTTTCACTGAATTCCCTGTTGCACATTGGAAATAATTTCCATATTCATATATTAAATTAATATTTCTAAATCAGGAAACGAAACAAAACAGAGATTCTAGTACAGCGTAGAAACATGCGTTGGCATCACAGGCATGCAAAGAAAAGCTCTTAGTATTTGTATCAGCCATAAACTTCACATAAATCAGTAGAGTACTGTGATTGCTAAAAATTGGTGAAATAGGGATTTCCTTAATAGGAATATTACTTTTAAAAACCACACTTTCACTGTATATTAGATAAAGGGAGGATGGTTCTTGGCTCCTCTTTCTTAGGAGAGCTACGTTCAGTTTCAGGATTTTATATAATGAGAAAAAGAACATAAACATGTATTTAGCCTAGGAACTAGTGAATAAATTCAAATGCATTCTCCAACAGTTCTAGAGGTGGGTAGTGTTATCATTTTGATTTAGAAAATGTGAAAATTGTCACTGGCAAATTGAACGACCTGCTGAAAGTCACAATAGTAGCAGAGAATCTCAGCCCACATCTTCCTGCTATCAGGGCCTGAGGGTTTCTATCCACTCTGCCATGTTGCCTCCAGAGGGATATCGACAAAGTGCGAGTTTTCAAGAAGAACGTGCCAGAAATAGAGAGGACCTAGAAATCAGAGGAGGTAGTTGTGTGACAAAGGCACTCTTTTGAGTATTTCAAAGGCCATTCTGTGCTAGTTAAGCTACATGTGATCTGCATGTGTCAAAGGGACAGAAATGGGACAAGGATGTAGAAGCTGTAGGAAAGAAATGTAAACTCAGTACTTGACAAAGACGTGCACATCTTTTCAGACTTCTCAAGCATTGCGTCTCTCATGAAACTTATCCTTATTCTCCTCTTGCAAGTAGGACTCGCTACTCCTTTTTGTCCTCCTCTTCTATTATATGAAAGAGCTTGTGCCAGATTGACATTGCTGCTTTTTAAAGTATTTGACAAAATTCACCATTGATGTTATCTGAGCCTGGAGTTTTCTTTGGGGAAAGGCTGTTTATTACAAAGTCTTTGGGTAGTGTTCCCTTTTCTCCCTGACATCCTGTAACTTAAATGCTACATTGTAAAATTAACAATACTGAAATCTGATAAGGGATAAGATAGAGAAGAAAAAGATTATATATACACACATTCATAAAAAATGAGGTAGAAATACTCATAAAAATAGTCTTTATTTCTGCAACTGGTCACATAGTCATAGTTAGTATTTATAGCTATCTTTTTCCACTGATCATTACATATTCCATTTTCCCTCTACAAGTGCCTCAGCTGGCTGTGGTTCTTAAGCTGGTGGGGTGACTCAGATTTTTATTCTAGAAGGATTTGGCTATTAGTAGTCCTACCTGAATTGGGTTGTTGTAGTTTTTCATTAGTGTTAAACACAGGGCATGGTAGTACTAACAGACAACCTAAGGTATCTGCTGTATTCTAGACATATTATTCCTTATCTCCATTGTGGAGAATCAGTCCAACATCCACTGTGTAACCAGTGCCAATCATCCAGCCAGTATAGTAACTCCATATATTGCCTGTTGATTCAGACACATGAGGAGTATGAAGTGGCCAGATAGCAGTCTTGACTTCATTGTTATGTTTCCGTGTTTTACTCTCTATGTTCATGTCTTCATGTCTTAGTGTAGAGTAGTTGCTACTTCTTTCTCACTAGGTCCAATCAGCAGAATGTCATCCATGTAATAGACCAGTTTGATAACTTGTGGAACAAAGAGGTGATCAACATTCCCACAAACTAGATACTGACATAGGGCTGGAGGGTTGATATACCACTGAGGTAGGATAGTGAATGTGTATTACTGGACTTGCCTGTTGAAAGCAAACTGCTTCTGGTGGTTTTTATTAACAGGGGTAGAAAAAAGCATTGACAAGATCAATAACTGCATGCCAGGTGCCAGAGGATGTGTCAATTTGCACAAGCAATGAAACCACATCTGGTAAAGTGGTTTCAATTGGGGTTATTACTTGGTTAAGTTTACAGTAATGTACTTTAATTTTCCAAGATCCATTTTTCTTCTACACAGGCCAGATGAGTGAGTTGAATGTGCCACCTCTGCATCCTTCAAGTCCTTGACGGTGGCACTAATCTCTGAAATCCCATCAGGAATGCAGTATTGCTGTGTCATTACTATTTTCCTAGGTGGAGGCAGTTCTAATGGCTTCTGCTTGGCCTTACTTACCATAAGAGACCTCACTGCATAGGTCATGGAGTCGAAATGGGGACTGCTAGTTGCTGAACATGTCTATTCTAATCACACGTTCTGAAATTCAGGAAATAACCACAGGATGGGCTCAAAGGCCCACAAGGCCCACTGTGAGATGAACCTGAGCTAAAACTTCATTAATCACCTGACCTCCACAAGTCCCTACTCTAACTGGTGGACCACAGTAATGTTTTTGCTCTCTTGAAATCAGCATCAGTTGGGAGCCAGTGTCCACTATTCTTCCCTAAACTATGGTTATTTCTTTTTCCCCAGTGACGATGACCTTGGTAAAAGGCTGTAATCTATTTGCAAAAGACTGGGGAAATATTAACAGTATACATTTCTGGAAGTGTAGCAGAGTCCTTCCTCAAGAGACCCAGCCTCCCGTTCATTAAAGGGGTCCTGGGTCTGTAAACTGGCACAATTCTGGGAATTGATAAAGGGGTCATGACTCTGTGTTTTTGTGATTCAAGTTAGATTTTAGTTCACTTGACCTAGAACTCTCTTGCTTGTACAAATCACATAAGAATGTAATAGTCTGCTCATCTTTTCACTTCTAAGAACACCATGATCATTTAGCAAATGCCATAGGTCTCTGAGAGTCCGACTATTCTGATGATTGCTGTGATTTTGCTGTCCATTATGGCAACCACACCCACCTTGCCTTTGGTTATTAAGTGCCACCACTTGACCCCTGCTACCCTGGGATCCAATTAATTTCATTGCATCTGGGTTTCCCAATTCTATGGCACTAGTTTCCACTGTAATTTCTACCCTACAGGCAAGAAAATCCACAGAGCTCTTTGAAGATGCTAGAGTTCCCCTTATAAATTTATTTCACAATCTGGGTGAAAAGTATGTCCTCTGGACCCTCTCAGCATGGGTGAGCAGGTCTTAAATAATAAATCCGCCCTAACATTTCAATCTCTTAAGCCTTTAAATTCTTTCTTCTATAGTACACCAGGGCAAGTCTGCCTTTTTTACTTTATTTAATGCAAGCCAGCTTTTGGTCCATGTTTTGGTCAACCAACGAAACAAATGGTTAGAGCTACAAAATGAAGTTCAGAATCTCTGCTTAGTGGGAACATGTTTGTAAATTTGGCCTGATCCAAGTTAATTTCTACCGTTTTCCCACATCTCTGCATTCATTTCTATATATATTCCCTGTTACTGTTGGCATAAATTGGAAAAATCAAGTAGTTCTTTTGAAGTGTAGTACACCTTCTCGTGGGCACACTCTGCACCTCTCTTTTAGGACTTGAGTCTAGTCCTAAAATCTAGTCTTTTAGGACTGGACTAAAGTCTGGAACCAAAGATGAATGCAAGAAGAGGGGTCCTGGGAGACTCAGAATTATCTTGTAAGGCACCTATCTCAGGGGAGCCATAACAGGTTTCTCAGGCATTGTAGGGTTTGTCTCCTCAGACAGGGGTTGAGTGACTGCTTCTACTGGCAAAAAAGGCTTGTCAGAATTTAGGGACCTAATGTTAAGAATTCAAAATGACTGTACTAATGTATAATACCATCATCAGCAGTATGTCTTATTTCAGCTCTCAGGGTCCCATTTATTTGCAGTTAATACCGTCATTTTAATAGCACCTACCTTGAGAAGTTGATAAATTTGCATTATAATTCAGCCACTCACCAGATGAGATACTAGGTGTGGTTTTCAGCAATCTCAGCTCTGCGGCTTCAGGAAATAGGGTCTCTTTCAGGGAAGACATAGAAACCTCCAGGTCATTTATACAGTGCTAGATCTGGAAATTAGAATCTCTGAGCTCATCCTTGTCTTTTCCCACTTTGTTCAGTGCAATTAGAAGCTATCAGTCAATCTCATTATACTTGTCAGTTTGACAAAAAAAAAAATGTCCTAAGGTATCAAATATAGTCACCTGGAATTTTGCCTCTTACAAGTATTCAATTAGGAGTGTCTAGTGGTGATATTTTGTGTATTTCTGTTGCCACATCACACTATGTACTGTTAGTGTTCTCCTTACTACTGAAAACAGAATCATGAGCACCATTATATCTAATCAAATCAGAGGACTAACTCCAGAAACTCCAGATTCAACTCAGAAAACTCATCTTTGAGATTCTTTCTCTCCTCCAATTTTTAAATAGATTTAGGTTGTTGTTGTTATTGAGTAGTGAGTTCCTCGTATATTTTGGATATTAGCCCTTAGCCAAAGTATGTTTTGAAAATACTTTTTCCCTCAATCCATGGGTTGTTTCTTCACTCTACTGATTGTTTTCTTTACTATGCAGAAGCTTTTTGGTTTCATGTAATCCCATTTGTTTATTTTTCCTTTTATTGCTTGTGCTTTTAGGATTGTATCGAAGAAATCTCTCTGTCCAGACCAATGTCATGGAGCTTTTCCCAGGTTTACTTTACTTTAGCTTTAGGTCTCATGTTTAAGTCTTTAATTAATTTTGAATTAATTCTTGTATAAGAGCTGAGATAAGGATCTATTTTCTTTCTTCTGTATGTGGATCTTCAGTTTCAGCCAGTAACAGACTGTTTTGGTTACTGTAGTTTTGTAATATATTTTGAAATTCAATAGTGTGATGCATATAACTTTACTCTTTTTGGTTAAGATTGTTTGGCTATTTACAATCTTCACAGTTACATATATATTTCAGGATTATTTTTTCTGTTTCTGTGAAAAATGACATGGGAATTTTGTTAGAGATTACATTGAATCTATAGATTGCTTTGGATAGTATGGATATTTTAACAATATTAATTCTTCCAATCCATGAACATGATATATATTTCCATTTACTTGTGTCATCTTTAATTTCTTTCATCAATGTTTCATAGCTTTCAGTATGCAGATATTTCAATTTCTTGATTAAATTTGCTTCTAAGTATTTTTTGATTTTATTGTAAATGGTATTTTTTTTCTTAATTTCTTTTTGAGACAGTTTGTTGTTAGTGTATAGAAACACTGCAGATTTTTGTGTATTGATTTTGTATCCTGCAACTTTACTAAATTTATGAGTTCTAACAGTTTTTGGTGGCATTTTCAGGATGTCTACACTCATATGTTCATTTCAGCATTATTTACAATAGCCAAGATATGGAAACAACCTAACTGGATTAAAGTGGATGAATGGATTAAAAAATCAGTGGATGAATAAATTTTGAAAAATATGGTAGAGATACACAATGGAATATATCATCCAGTTTTAAAAAGCCAGAAATTCTGTCATTTGCAACAAAATCTTGTATCCTGCAAATGAGGATCCTGCAAATGAGCATACAAAATGAGGTCATTATGTTAAGCATAATAAGCCAGGCACAGAGAGACAAACACCATGTGATTTCATTTGCATGTGGAATCTAAAAGATATGAACTCAGAAGTAGAGAGTAGAATGGTGATTGGCAGAGGCTGAGTGTGTTGGGGGGACAGCGTGGGGAAGGATGGATGGGGAAAGGAAAGACGTTGGTTAACAGATACAAAGTTACAGTCAGATAGGAGGAATAGTTCTAGTGTTTGATTGCACAGTACGGTGACTATAGTTAATAATAATATATTGCGCATTTCAAAATAGTGAAAAGAGAGGATTTTAAATGTTCTCACCACAAGAAATGATAAATATTTGAGGTGATGGACATGCTAATTGCTTTGATTTGATCATTCTACCATATACATGTTATCAAAATATCACTTTATAAATATAAACAATCATTATTTGTCAACTGAAAATAAAATAAAACAACAAAAAAAAATGTTCCTTTGGTTCCTTTAAAGACTTAGGTAAGAGTTGATGCTCCAGTCTTTAGTCTGAATTCCACAGGGCAGCAGGCTGGAATTTAGGCAGAGTTTCTACATTCCAGTCTTCAGGAGAGTTCCCTCTCCTTCACTAAACCTCAGTCTTTGTGCTGAAAGCCTTCAACTAATTGGGTGAGACTTACCCACATAATGGAGGATAATTTGCTTTACTCAATTTTACTCAAAGTCTAGTGATTAAAATATTAATCATATATAAAAGTATCTTCACAGCAATATCTAGACTGGTGTTTGACCAAACAATTGAGCACCATAACGTAGGCAAGTTAACACATAAAATCAATCACAGACAGGAAGACAGGAAACTAAATCTTTTTTGTCTTTCTACTTCCAGAGCCTTGAAAGTGTCTAGAAAATAGTAGGTATGAAATAAATATTTATTTATTAATTAGTAAATAGTCCATTGCCTGCCAATTTAATGATAGCTTTTCAAGGCAATGAGTTTCCTATTTCTGTTTCTAGAGATGGGGACAAATATTGAGTGATTGTGAGATGAGAAGTTAAGAATACCTGCTTAGAGAAAGTTTATGATTACTGGAAATTCTAGAGTGTGAAGAATTTTATTCTTTGTGGAATATGATAGGATATTTTTTACTTCGTTCCATATGTGCCAAAAGCTTAAAAATCTTCATTAGAAAGGACTATGAAGCAGTATGAGCTATGAAGCAAATTTAGAAACCAAAATTAATGACAAGTTGCTCACAAACCCCTCACCTGTCTAACGTCTTTTCTAAGCGATCACATGTTCTCTGTGGGAGCATATGCATGGGGTGTATGTCTTTTTCTCTCTGTGTACTTTATTTGGTGTCTTTTTCGCTCCCCGTACTTTATTTGAAAACCTGTCTGGAAGGGATATTGGAATAGCAATGAGGAAGGAGCTGCCAGGTTTGGTGATTCATTTCTATATAGCCTGAGGCCATTTTTATTCCCAGGAGCCCACACAGAAATCATCATCTATGGCTGTTTCCTCATCTCTGTGCATCCCTGCCTCCAGGAAACAGAGTTAGGGAGGACTCAGTGAAATCTTAGGGACATGTAAGAGTATAAGGAATGCAGAGGGTCTCCTCCCCACCTGCAAATATCTCCCCTCCCCTCAAAGAAAACTATTTTGAGAAAACAGTCAGGTATTATAGGGTTTGTGAAAACTTATAATCCTGAAACCTTTTATAGCCAAGGTTCCCCAATAAATACTGAAAGACATTGGCAAGGCAGCTTGTGGTTATACAGCTGGAAGATGGAGAGAACTGTAAACACACAGACTAAAGAGAAAACTTCCTTGGCTGGCCTGAGGGGAGGGAAGAATTATCTCATCTGCTTGTTCTGGGGAACAATGCATTGGCTACCATCTGGAAGTTGAACTGGTGAGATCTGACAACGCATTACCAGGAACAGGAAGACACGATGGTAGGCAGAACTCTTACCCTCTGGAATCATGCTTTCCAAACAGAAGAGGCACCTACTTTTAAGTGAAAAGTGCCCCTCCCACCTAAGTTCTTGATCATTAGATGAACTATAAGGAACATCCACGCATTGACAGCTTATGTCCCTGCATTTTAATTTGAGTTCTAACAAGGAATCACTGTGAACCATGGCCAGGTGGGAAGAACATGGGAAATGGGTTCTGACTCTCAGATCCTAGAGAAGTTGGAGATCTTCTACCCCTCAGCTTTCTCAGTTCCAAAGTGAGCAGGTGAGACTGGATGAGTTGTAGAGCCCCACGGAGTTGAGCTCATCTATGTGTGTGACTTGCCATCTGGAAGAATCAGGTAAGGACTAAGAAGGAGCCAGACCTCAGGATGCTGAGCATTGTGTGTCTGTCCCACAGGATCCCCTCCCCTCCCCTCTCTAATCTTCTCCGCTAGAAGGGCAGACCCTAGAGTATCCCCAATAATTCCTGCTGGTGTCCATGCCTGTGTATTATTGATAGGTGTCACCTGTGACTTGCCTGTAACCAAGAGAAAATGGCAAACTGGAGCTGGAGGCTCCCTTTTGCTGGCTTTGGAGAAGCAAGCAGCCACATAGTGAGAGGGCCCGGGGAGGCCACATGGCAGGGAACTCTAGGAGCTGAGAGTGGACACTGACTGACATCCAGCAAGAAAACAGGACCTCGGTCCTACAACTGCTGGAATATAACTCAGCCAACAACCTCAAGGTAGTGAATATTTCCCCAGTTGAGACTTTGATGAGAGGCCAGCCCTGGATTGCAGCATGATGAGACCCCAAAGGAGAGGACGCAGCTAATCTGTACCCAGGCTTGTGAGTTACAGAAACTGTGACATGACAAATGTTTTGTGACTTAACAAACTTTTCCCTAAGTTGCTAACATTGTGTTTATTTATTATGCAGCAAAAAGTTCTAATACATCTGCCTTTCTCTGTGCCTTGTTTGGAATGGGTTCCCTTCCCTCTGACTTCCAGAGGAACCCAACTTCCGTTGGGTTCAGTCAGTGGAAGCACTAGGAGATCAGAGGATGAGAAGTGAAGGAAGTTTGGGAATTCAAACTCCTTTCCGTCTGTACAAGCAGCCCTCTCCATATGGCCGCCCTCTTTGGAGTTAGGAAACTGTTTTCTTCCTTTGCTCTGCCAGGCTCTCCTGGCTGTTGCTACTGCCCCGAGAATACCTGACCATTCCTTGTGCTTTATCTGTACCTTCACCACACTTTTTGCAAAGATTCCCTTTATTAACCTTTCCACAAATAACCCAGATAGATGAGTCACCTGCTTCCTGATGGGTCCTGACCAACACAAGGCTTCAAGGAGACGTATCACATGAGCTCCTTTCCTGCCCCCAACAGATGGAAAGAGGAAAATGAAATTAAATATCCACCACAGGCAGACTTTGTGCGCATAGATTGGTGGATAATTATTAAATTACTTTTTGCACAACCTTGAAAAAAATTGACTTGGGATTTGAAACGTAGATGCCGATGCCTTCTATTAATAGGGGTCAAATTTGGCCATTCCTGCAAGAAAATTAATGAGATACAAATTTCTAAATTAAGACCACATTTTTATGTGTATAGTAAAAACTGAGCACAGAAGAGGAAAAGGGCTTTATGGACTCTGTTGATTTGGGATGAAATAAGCTCATTCCATGCTTGCTGCTGTGGTGGAGTGTCTCACATTGTATGATCTTTGTCACAGACGTCACTTATTGGGCATCGAACATGCACACATTGTGTGGTGCTCAGTGCCTGCCCTGTACTCACTGAGCCTTGCAGAAAGGAGGTGGTTGAGCTCCTTTGTCTAAATTCACCAACAGACTGGTTGGCAGACCTCTGTTTAAACCTAGCTGGCTGGCTCCCACTTTGTGTTCAGTACCAATGAACCAATTCACATTATTACACAGTTCGCCCAAAGAAAGGGAGGGTTTAGATTAGGCCTTGGATTGTGAAATGGGAGACTATTATTTATTCATAAAGGCAGTGATTTCAATCTCAGTGAAAGCTACTTGAAACAGATAATGTGCCTTTTATATAGACACATAAATAGGTCCCTGTTCAGGAATATACCATCATTCTTTCCTGTTGTCTGTGATAAGCTGAGATGTATTTTCAGGCCTGACATGTGCTGTAAGAAGCATGCATTAGCACACTTTGTGTCTTTTTATCATGGTGCCTATTGACTCAAGGAGAAAATGTTGCCTATTAAGTTTTACATTAACTAGAAACCCAATCACTCATTAAGAAATGATTAACTTAATCCCAGCACTTTTGGAGGCTGAGGTGGGCAGATCACGAGGTGAGGAGCTTGAGACCAGCCTGACCAACATGGTGAAACCCTGTCTCTACTAAAAATACAAAAAGTAGCCTGGCATGGTGATGTGGACCTGTAATCCTAGCTAATTGGGAGGCTGAGGCAGGAGAATAGCTTGAACCTGGGAGGTGGAGGTTGCAGTGAATCGAGATTGCGCCACTGCACTCCAGTTTGAGCAACACAGTGAGACTCCATCTCAGGAAAAAAAAAAAAAGATTAAATTTGACATTGCCTCCAATGGCAGAGGGTGCACTGCTGTTGCTGTTCTTGCTACTGTTTTTATTTTTCCTAATTGTTCATTTAAAAACAACTTATGAGACAAAGCCTTTGGCTTCTGTTATGTGGAGGCTGAGACAGATGCAGCCCATGGCAACATCTCACCACAAACCACAAATTTTAGGACATGGGCTTATCTGTGGTAGTCAACAGTTTATCCCGGAGTCATTCTCAAACCACGAGAGGATGTGAAAGGAGTAGATATGTTGTCTGTCCTCCATTATGCTCCTCCCCCGCCTCAAGTGTCCCCAAGCGATTAGACTCAATGACATGGGTGTCATTTTTTTGAGATGAGCTGTCATTCTTACATGAGCATCTGTCCTAACACGTAACAAATAGCTTGTGTGGCTCAGTTTTCTGGGATGTGGGTAGCTGACACAAGGCTTCCAGAGGACCTGGGCCAGGATATTTAGGCACCAGATGTTTTCCCAGAACTCTGGGGACAAGGACCACAAGTATGGGCTTCCCTGCAGTGCAGCTGGAGGTAGGAGGTAGGCTAGTCTAGGTTAACTTACCACAGATCAATCCATTAAATGGAAAATTCATCATGTTTCCTGACTCTACCAATGTCCTACAAAGCTTTTTTCACTCAACCGTTTATGACGATAACAGGAACTCACGTTAGAAGTGTTGGTAAAGATCAGTAGGCTATGGATGTTAGGGCACAGAGTGTGTAGGCATAGGCATTTCTCCCTTAAATCCAATTTTCACATCTCTGTCCTAACCTCTGGCCCTGCTTCCCCTCTCTGTTTCTCATTTCTCTCTCAGTTTTCCCTCTTTCTGTCCTTTATCTGCCTAATTCCCTGTTTGACCCTAGGAATCTCCTTTTCCTGTGTGACCCATTAATCCCCAAGGACGGTAATATAGGCATCCTGATCCCTCATAGGTCTCCTTCTTATAAATCTACTTTAGAAAAATATGTGATTCAGCCTCTGTGCTAACATCCATCCCTGAGTCTGAGGATAATTAAAAAAGAGCCTCCTTGTTACCTTGTAAATCACACTTGGAAAAGGATTATTTGATCTATGATCTTGCTAAAATCATGAATGACAAGCAGATGTACCAAATGGAGCAGTCATTATCAGAAAAAATTATCTATATCAATTGTGAAGAAATACTGTATAATTATTTTTCTTGTTAAAAATCGATTAAATAGGGTGCTTTGGGCTCTAAGGAAGAGAAACATGATTCATATTGGATTGAGCAATAAGGGATTTCATTGGTTCACAGCACAGGAAGTGGCATGGTCGGTTGGAATTCATGTACAATTTCATCAAGGGACCTCTCTTGGCTCTTCTCAGTCTGGATTCTTCCCCTTTGTTTTCAGATGGCTGCAGCAACAGCCAGGGTCCCCAGCTTTCCAATATATTCAGAGCAACAGCCAGGGTCCCCAGCTTTCCAATATATTCAGAGCAATAGCCAGGGTCCCCAGCTTTCCAATATATTCAGAGTTCCATCTTAATAGTAAGAGACTTTCCATCCTGCAGGTGGACACAACCTAAATTACCTGTTCCCTGGGGCTGTCCATCTTCCTGTCTCAGTGCATTCAAGGTTGGGATTTTAGATACAAAGACACTTTTCATTGGGCTCTGCTGTTCCATTCAGACCCATGCCTCTCCACACCCTCTCCCTGTGCTCTGTTCCTCACACACCCCATGCCCACCAGCACCCTTTACTCAAGTTCTACTGTGTCCTAAATTCCCAAGGGCTTCTACTCATCACTGTAAGCAACACAAAACAAACACAGCAAACAATCCTAGCACCAAGCTGATTTGGATGCTTTAAAGTATAGGTACCTCACCCAATAATTTGCTGCCACACTTATTCTTATTCTAGTGGCTTTTACTATTTATATTCTGTACTATGCATTGAGCATGTATTACATTAAATTGTAGCACTTTTGTATCCTAAAGTGTGTGTGTGTGTGTGTGTGTGTGTATTCTGTAGGGTTTTCTATGTACAAGATCATGTAATCTATAAGTAGAGATAGATTTGCTTCTTCCATTCTATCTTGATGCATTTTATTCCTATGATTTTCTTTCCCAATTGCCCTGGTTAGCCCTCCAGTACATTGTGAGGTGGACGTGGCGAGAGGGGACATCTACGACTTGTTCCCATTTTTAGATTTAGGTTTTTCATAGAGTCTCTTTTTCAAGATGAGGAAGTTACTTTCAGTTCTTACTATTGCATCTTTTGAATCTCAACGAGATTGTGTTAAATCATTTTTATGTATCTATTGGGATGAATATATGGATTATGTCCTTATTCTATTCTTATTATTTCTTAAATTGACTTTTCAGATGTTATACCAAACTCGCATTTCTGAAGAAACTGCACTTCATTATCATCTTTTTATATATTTCTGGATTCATTTTGCTACTATTTTGTTGAGGTTCTTTGCATTTATATTCATGAGACATTGGTCTGTAGCTTCCATTTCTTATGATGTCTTTGTTTTGTTTTCATATTAGAGTAATACTGGTCTCATATAATGAGATGGAACGAGCCCTCTTATTTTGGAAAGAGTTTGTGAAAGATGGGGATTAATTCATCTTTGAGTGGTGAAATTCACCAGTGAAGCCATCTAGACATGATCTTTTCTTTGTGGGGTATTTTAAATTACTTATTCTGTATCTGTTGTAAATTTATTTCATTTTCTCTTTTTTCTTGAGTCAGTTTTATAAGGTTCTTGAGTCAGTTTTGTAAGTTAACTCTTTCTAAGAATTTGTTCATTTTATAGGCTACCCTTTTTTTTTTTTTTTTGCCAGAGACTTCTTCATACTACTACTTCCTTATAATCTCTGTTTCTCTAAAATTTTATTTATTTAACTAAAATATTTTAGAGACAGAGTTTTTGCTGTGTTTCCCAGGCTGGCTTTGATGTCCTGGGCTTAAGTGATCTTTGTACCTCAGCCTCCTGTGTAGCTGGGTCTACAGGTACCTGCCACTTAGCCTAATCTCTGTTTTTGCTTTTTAAAGAAATGTCTGTAAAGTTGGTAAGGATGTCCTCTCTTTTATTCTTAATATTATTATTTTGAGTCTGTCTTCTTTATTCTTGATCAGTCTTGCTAAAGAATGGTTAACTTTGATCTTTTCAAAGGTGCAGTTGTTGATAGTGTCGATTTTCTCTACTGTTTTTATGCTCTCTGTTTCATTTAAACCCAATCACATATTTATTATTTCCCTCCTATGCTTGCTTTGGGTTTAGTTTGTTCTTCTTTTTATGGTTTCCTAAGGTTGAAAGTTAACCTGTTGATTTTACCTCTTTCTTACTTTAAAATTTCTTATTATGTACATTTAAGGCATACAACATGAGGTTTTGACATAATATAGTAAAAATGATTGCTACAAACAAGCAAATGAACATATCCATCACAAACACAAGGTTACCTCTTTTTGGTCTATGTGGGCGTGTAGTAAGAGCACCTAAAATGTACTTTCTTAGCAAATTTCCATTTGCAGTACAATATTATTGACTACAGTTCTCATGTTGTACATCAGATTTCTAGGCTTATTCATCCTGGAGAAACACAGCTTTATACACTTTGATTTACATCTTTCCATTTTCTTGTGCTCCCATAACCACCATTCTACTCTGTTTCTATGTATTTGACTCTTACTTTTTTAATATGCATTTACAGTTATAAAATTCTCTCTTAGCTGCATTTTATAAGTTTTGGTAAATTTTTCTTTCATTGGCCATCCATTTCGAAGTATTGTCCAATTTTACTTCTGATTTATTGTTCAATTTGTTGGTTATTTAAGAGTATGTTATTACTTGCCACATGTTTGTGAATTTACCAAATATTCTCCTGTTATTGATTTCTGATTAATTCCTTGTGGCAGGAAAACATATTTGTATAATTACAGTTCTTTTACATTTATTGAGGCTTTTATGTAGACTAGCATATGGTTTATGCTGGAGAATATCTCATATGTTCTTGAAGACAATATATATCTTGCTGCTATTGGGTGGAATGTTCTATCAATGTTTGCCAGCTCCATTTGTTTTTTAATGTTGTTCAGGTCCTCTATGGTGTTGTCTTTCTTTGCTGATCTTATGTTTAGTTATTATAGCTATTATTGAAAGTGGATTACTGGAGTCTCCATCTGTTGTTAAATTGTCCATGCCGTTCTTCAATTCTGTCAGGTTTTTCTCTCTTGTATTTTGGGATTGTACTATTTGTTAAGTGCACATATATTTGTAATTGTTAGATCTTCAGTCAATCAATCTTGACTGATTTTTTTTTTGACAATTGTTATTTAGTTTTTATTTCATAATCATAAACTTAACTCTGCAATCCAGCTAGGCATGGGAGGGAACAAGGAAAACATGGAACCCGAAGGGAACTACAGTGAGAGCACAAAGATTCTAGGATACTGCGAGCAAATGGGGTGGAGGAGTGCTCTCCTGAGCTCCTGAAGGAATGATCTGTGGTGAAGATAAAACACAAGTCAAACTTATTCGAGTTGTCCACAGTCAGCAATGGTGATCTCCTTGCTGGTCTTGCCATTCCTGGACCCAAAGCACTCCATAGCCTCCACAATCTTCATACCTTCTTTCATCGTGCCGAAGACCACATGTTTGCCATCCAACCACTCACTCTTGGCAGTACAGTTGGAAAAATGGGAACCATTTGTGTTGGGTCCAGCATTTGCCATGGACAAGATGCCAGGACCTGTGTGCTTTAGAATGAGGTTCTTATCAAATTTCTCCCCGTAGACGGACTTGCCACCAGTGCCATTATGGCACGTGAAGTCTCCACTCTGACACAAACCCTGGGATTATTCTGTGAAAGCAGGAACCCTTATAACCAAATCCTTTCTCTCCAGTGCTCACAGCACGAAAATTTTCTGCTGTCTTTGGAAGTTTGTTTGCAAACAGCTCGAAGGAGACATGGCCCGAGGGCTTGCTGTCAACAGCAATGTCGAAGAACATGGTGGGGTTGACCATGGCTGATAGTACAGGGCTACTGGCAGCGGCGGCATCTAAAAAGTCTTTAGTAACATTTTTGTTGAAGTCTATTTTGCCTGTTGTTATTATAGACATTTCAACTTTCTTTGCTTATTGTTGGCATGTTACGTTACGTCTCATGCTTTTACTTTCAATCTGTTTATTTCTGTTAATCTAAAGTGTGTCTCTTGTAGAAAAAATATGCATAGACATTGCTTTCATTTTTTATGCATTGTGTAAAACTTTTTTAATTAGGGTGTTTCATTAATTTGCATTTGATGTCATTACTGATAAGGTAAAATTTACTTTTGTCATTTTGCTATGTGTTTTTTATGTGTCTTATTTCTTTGTTTTTCCATTGCTGCCTTACTGACTTCTTTTGTCTTAAGTAAAAATTTTCTAGTGTAGCATTTCAATTTCCTTTTTGTTTCCTTTATTATGAGTTTTGAGTTAGTCTTAATGGTCACCCTGGATATTACAATTAACATCTTAATTTATAGCAAACTAACCTGAATTAATACTAACTTAATTCACTCGTATATGGACACTTTGCTCCTGAATGATTGCATTTCTTCTCTACTACTTAGTGCTATTATTGTTCTACAATTACATCTTTATGCAGTCTAAATTAATCAACACAGCATTCTAATAACTGCTTCACACTGCTGTCTTTTATATCAAACAGGAGAAGAATTACAGAAAAATACATTTACTTCTTTCCTTCGGACATGCATGACTTTTATTTCTTTCTCTTGTCCAATTGCTCTGGCTAGAACTTCCAGTATATGTTGAATGGAAGTGGCAAGAGTTAACATCTTTGTCTTGTTCCTGGCCTTAGAAGAAAAGCTGCTGGATTTTCACTGTAGAGTAGGATGTTAGATGTGGCTTGTGATATATGACCTTTATTGTGTTGAAGTATATTCTTTCTGTACCTAATTTTTTGAATGCTTTTTTTTTTAATCCAGGAAGGATGTTGAATTTCATCAAAAAATTTTTCTGTATCTTAGATGATCATATAATTTTTTTTGAGACAGAGTTTTTTTTTTTTTTAACATTCTTTTAATTTGATATATCACATTTATTCATTTGCTTATGGTAAACTATCCTTGCATCCCAATGATAAATCCTACCTGATCATGATGTATGATCCTTTTAATGTGTTGTTGAACTTGGTTTGCTAGTATTTTGTTGAGGATTTTCTGCATTTTGAATCTCACTTTTGGGTGTTTATCCAAACAAAATAAAATCAGGATCTCAAAGAGATGTCTGCACTCCCCAGTTCATTGAAGCACTATTCACAATAGCCCAGATAGGGAAACAGCCTAAGCATCAGTTGATGGATGAATTGATAAAGCACATGTGATGTGTATGGAATATACATTCTATTCAGCCTTAATAAGGAAAGAAATTCTGCCATTTGTGACAACACAGATAAACATGGAGGATATTATGCTAACTAAAACAAAGCAAACACAGAAAGACAGATACTTCATGATCTCACTTCTACGTGAAAAAGTCGAACTCATGGTAATAGAATAGAATGGTGTTGTCAGGGCCTGGGGGTGGTAGAAATGGGGAGATGTTGGTCAAAGGGCATAAACTTGTAGTTATAAGATGAGTAAGTTCTGGAGGCATAATGTACAACTGGGTGACTATAGTTAATAATAATGTATTGTCTACTTGAAATTTGCTGAGAGTAGATTCTCACTACACACTCAGAAGAGACAACTCTGTGAGGTGGTGGATGTGCTGATTAGCTTGATTGTGATAAGCAATTCACAATGTATACATCTATCAAAACATCACACTGTACACCTTGAATGTACACAATTTTTGGTTTTAAATCATACCTCAATAAAGCTGAAAAATACATTTATGCTGTTCTTTATATTTACACATAAAATGTAGGTATTTTGCTGGTGCTCTTGTGTCCTTTGTGGACATTTGAGTGACTTTATAGTATCCTTTCAAAGTAGTCATTATATTAGAAAGATTCTGGCCACTATTCCTTCAAATATTTTTTCTGCACTCCTATCTATCCACCCCCCTGCTGGGATTCTGATTATGTGTATCACACCTGGTGGATGATGGACTCTTACCTCAGCATCCTAATAGAAAGTATCTGTTGACTGCTCTCCCCATCCCCATTGGTGGCCCATATTGTCCTGTTTCCTTGTATGTTTCATATAGTTTTGTTGAAAATGGGACATTTTAGATAGTGCAAGGTGGCAGCTTTGGAGATCAGATCCCTCTCTCTCCCACTCCAAAAAACAGTTTGTTGTTGCTGCTGTTCTCGTTTTGTTTCTGTTAATGCTGTTTGTTTATTAAGTAACTTTCTTTGCTCAGTTACCTTAGTGGTCAGGCAATAATTGAACAGAGGTGTCCTTAAATCCCTTGAACTGATAAGCCTTTGCCCCTCTGCGGAGGCACCCTGTGCGATTGCTGAGGCACACTGGCAACATGAAGACAGTCTGTAACGGCCTGTGCGGGTCCTCAAGGGTAGCTGCAGATGAGAGCCCAGGGGTTGGTCAGGTCTCCCCTGGGCATGCTCATAGCGCCCCCACAGAAGCCCTTCCCGGACCCCAGGAATATGTCAGAGCTCCTCAATCCTCTTCATCCTCAGCCCAATGCTGGGCCTTTTGCTCCCTGTGTCTCCCTTTTAATGATTTGGCAGGATCTCATTTGCCCCAGCTGGCATTGCAGCCTCGGGCAGCTGTGATATTTAAGCACATGTCATTCATGGTTTGAGAAATGGCTTGTGAATGGGATTTTTCCACAGACCTGTGAGACAGGCAAGTTAGTGACAGAACTCTGAGGATGGGACTCTTTGAGACACTCCAAATACAATTTCCCCCTTTCCGATGGTTCCACGGCTGCTGGTTTTCACAGGCACTGTGGCTGTGAGGCTTTCCAGGCCCCCTGAGCTGGGCTAGCAGAATGAGGTGTGGCAGGTTATGTCGCCGCAAGCCCCACTGTTCTGACTGAGGTGCAGTGTTCTCCTAGATAAATTCTCTTTCAATTGTTGCAAACATGGTTAATTTCCAGAGCTCTATGAAAGTTTATTTGGACAATTTTTGAGAGTACTTTTGTTGCTTTATGGAAGGACTGATTTACGGCAGCTCTCAGGAACCGTTCCAGAATTCCTGCTTTTTTTTTTAACCTCATTTCTCCTATAGCACAGTGTCATGGGTGCCCGACCAGTGCCATGCACGCTCCTGTGACTGAGGGAGCTGTGGTGTCTCGGCGTGTGCTCAACATCACCAGCTGGTAGACGACTGGCTCTCATATCTGCCTGTCCATCCTCTTTAAAATGTACGACTTGGCCGGGCGCAGTGCTCACACCTGTACTCCCAGCACTTTGGGAGGCCGAGGCGGGTGGATCACCTGAGGTCAGGAGTTTGAGACCAGCCTGACCAACATGGAGAAACCCCGTCTCTACTAAAAATACAAAAATTAGCCAGGCATGGTGGCAGGCACCTGTAATCCCAGCTACTCGGGGGGCTGAGGCAGGAGAATCGCTTGAATCCGGGAGGTGGAGGTTGCAGTGAGCTGAGATCGCGCCACTGCACTCCAGCCTGGGTGACAAGAGCAAAACTCCGTCTCAAAAACAAACAAACAAAAAAATGTATAATTTGCCCTTCACAGACCAAGAGAGTCCCGTGTCCTTCACCCATGAGCTGCTCATATCCCTTCAGGTCCCTGATTCACTTTTGGCTGCTTTACTGGGCTAGATCCAGCCCATGACTGTCAATCATGGAGAATCCCAGAAGCAACGGCACTGGCTCCTCCTCCAATTTATGTATCTGTTCTAGCTGGTTCTAGTATTCCGGGTAACTTTTTCCTGCTTTTTTTTTTTTTTTTTCCATTTTTCCTGTTTCTTTACCAATTATTGGAAATGATGAAGTCAGCATTGTGGTACAGCCATGCCTACAGCTAAAGTCATGGAAATATTATCCATATTTTATCTAGTAAACACATATTTCATTTCACTCCTGACCTTTCCTTCCCGGGGAACAAAGTCTTAGTGATGCCATACTGCATATTCAGCAGAGTTCCGAGCTGTCCTCAAAGGCTGTTTGCTTCCTACTAATAAAAATCCTGAAACTAATGCTATTTATCTGCGTCATTGTCCAAGGAGGTTGCTATGCCTCTGCCTGTAGGTTATTCCCCTGCACTCCAGCTGGCCAGCTTTTTTATGAAGTGGCAAGACAGGAGGCTCTCACATCTGTGGGTTTCAGGTTTGTGGATTCAGCTCTCGGTGAGCAGGCCTGAAGCTCCCTGACAAGGAGTGACAGTGATTCTGCTGAGCCCAGGGGAGAACCACAGTGGGCATGGGCTACAGGTTGGAAGGGATTCCTTTGGATCTGGTGGGGGCTGGCCAACCTCAGGCCCCCAGGCCAGCTTGGCTGTGCTGCCCTCTGCTTGTGGTCAGGTGTGCCCCACTTTGCTGGTGCTAAGTGTCCTTGCACCACGGAGGAGACAACTACACTGTCTTCAGCCATAGCTGTGAACCAGGAGATTTGTGGGGGTTTTGGCACCATCCTTCTCAGCCACCAAAAGTCCTGCTTTCTGCAGGTGATCTGATCAGTGACAGGTGGTACTGTCCTGCCACACCTTTAGTAACGTGGTCTTACTTTGTTTAGCATTTGATCTCATGGGATCACCCACCACCAAAACCAGCCTCATCTCTCATTTTGTGCTGAAGATCCAACTTCAGGCCCAAGGTCCATCTTTCAAGACTCTGCCTTTTATCGTAGGCTTCCAGGCCATATTGGAGCAACATCTGTCACCCAGTGGGCAGCGAATGCTGCATGCTTTGAGCCCTCTATAGGCCTGGCAAGCAGGGCTTCATAAGCCACTGATACACATTTCGGGTAGGTGAGTGCAGAATCCAGAACCCGTCTGGTCGCAGAGACAGCCCTCCCTGTCAGCTCTAGGGCGAGTCTTCAGGCTGGTTAAGCACACAGGTATTTGAGGCCATCTCTAATCAGAAATATCAGGCATTTTAGTCAGGAGACTTGTCTCCTCCTTTCCTTCCTCCCATTCTCTCTTCTTTCCTTCTTCCTTTCTCCCTCCTTCCTTCTCTCCGTTCCCCTCTTCCTTCTGCTTTCCTTCTCTCCCTTCCTCTTCCTGCCTTCTCCTAGAATTTCTGATTCTGTGAGGGTAACTCTGCTAAATAATTGGGCACCAGGATGAATAGCAGAAGGACTGATTTTAAGGAGCTCCTAGTCTCATGGGAGAGACAAGCAGGCACACACTTGGTGGAGACGCAGTGGGATAGGGAGACCTGCTGTGGGGGTGGCCTGGGGTGACGTGGTCCCCGAAAGGGATCGCAGCTCACAGGCAGGGCCAGGGCATGTGTAGCCCTGGGCAGGACCTCACCTCACAGAATCAATCCTGAAGAAGGAACACAGTCCATCACACAGGTGATGGGATAAGGAAGAATCAAAGGTGGGGAGGAGAGTGATGTCTCAAAGGAAAACAAGAATTTGTGTTCGGGGAAAAAGCAGGGTGATCCGGGGTGGGGCTTGTGGGGAGAGTGGCAAGGTGAGGCCTGAGAGGTGGGGCTGGCTGCCAGGAGACTTAGATACTGTGGAGCGTGTGTTTCCCTGGGGATCTGAGGGAGGTCTCTTCTGGGAGGTAGCCTGATGGGATTTGTATTTTAGAATGAGCACTCATTGGCAGTCTGCAGGGTTATGGGGAAAGTCATCCAAACAGTTGCTGAAATCGTTAGGGGTTATGAGAGCACAGTGCTGTGGGGGATACTGGACAAGGGTCTGTTCAGCATTGCATTTGTTTCCTGAAGAGTGCCCTGGCTGACCTGGGCGCCTGCCTGGGCTTTGTGAGAGAGGACAGGACAGGACAGGACACGACAGTACAGTCTTTTGGTGAACTTTGCATTAGGATGCAGGGCAGAAGCCCAGCTGTCAGGGAAAGAGAGACTAATTAATTCAGGATATTCCCCTCCTGGTTGGAATGGCCTCCTTTCCCCTCCTCTCTGACCTGGGGAGCTGGTGTTACTCAGGCTCTGCTATGGCCTCTCTGACAAGCCACAGCTTTTACAGGCGGGCTCTTCCCCAGGCAGATTGAGTTCTTTCTCTAGAAAACAGTACTTGGATTTAATTTTGAGTGCAAACATGACTGGTCCCTGCAGCTGAGGGAGTGCAAAGGAGGAAAAGGGTCTCAGCATCTGCTCAAGTAAATACCTGCATTAGACAGAATAGACTACCCTGCAGAGGAACAGATTCAACCTGGCCACCTGTGTGGCTTCGTATCAAGGGCTTATTTCTCACTCATTTAAATTTGGATGCAATTTTCTGGGAAGCTGTGGCCCATGCAGACACAGAAATCCAGTTGGCTCCATCTCGTGGCTCGGCCATGACAACCCAGGGCCTCACTGTTGCAGCTGTGAGAGGGTGAGGGGGACTCAGGCTACTCTTCTGTGCCTCAGCCTGGACTGGCACATGGATGTTGGAATCACCTCTCCTCATGCCCCGCTGCACAGAAGCGGTCCCGTGGTCCTCCCTCGTAGCACGGCTAAGAGGAGATGTCTCTCCATGTGCCCAGGAGGAAGAGGAATGTCCATGCGGCCTAGCACAGAAGCCTTATGGCTCCACCCCAGGGTTCGCCATGGCCTTGTTCTTTGACTCACAAACTCGGCTCAGAATATCTGTGAGATTTGACACCACATCACTCCGGGCACATTTTAGGCTAAGATTCTCTTCCCTCTGATTTCTTCTCAGTATGAGCCTCTCTATTTAGCATCTTCCAGGAATCTAAACAAATTTTGGTTTGCTAAGAACTCCCTTATTTTTTGAGTAGTGTTGTGACCTAAATAAGGCCCACTGAGGATCTTTTCCTTATTTTTAATTATTTTCCTTTATTTTCAAGTGATTTTGGGCAGATAGGGGAAGGAGTTCACTCTCTTGTATAACTACATTTGTACTTTGAGGGTTGCTTGGTGCCTGTGCCCCACCAAATTCTAGAACTTCCTGGGTACACGGACCACATCCTTTTCGCTGACACAGTGCTTGGCACACAGAAGGCATCTGGTGTTTATCTGCCGAATGAACAACTATCTATGGCAAGAGACATATGGAAAGAACCCCGAGACAGACCACAGAGCAGTGCAGTCGGCTTCATGGCATTGATGCCTCAGGGCTTCACCGTTAAAACTGTGAACTCTTCCCATGCAAAGTGAGAATAGCACACAGGTAAACATGTGGTCATGTGAACAAAATCTTGAGGTCCAACTTAAAAATCATTAGAGTTGAAAAGGAGTGGCTCAATGAATAAAAAAAAAATAGAGTTACCAATCCCACTATGGGGTATATCTCCAAAGAAATGAAATCAGTATGGGAAGAGATGGCGGCACTCCCATATTGGTTGCAGCACCATTCACAGTACCCAAGATATACACTCAGCCGGCCAGGCACGGTGGCTCACACCTGAAGTCCCAGCACTTTGAGAGGCTGATGCGGGCGGATCACCTGAGTTCAGGGGTTTGAGATCAGCCTGGCCAACATAGTGAAACCCTGTCTCTACTAAAAATACAAAAAATAAAAAAATTAACCAGGTGTGGTGGTATGCGCCTGTGATTCCAGCTTCTCGGGAGGCTGAGGCAGGAGAATTGCTTGAACTTGGGAGTCGGAGGTTGCAGTAAGTCAAGATCACACCATTGCACTCCAGCCTGGGTGACAGAGGAAGACTCCGTCTCAAAAACAAACAAACAAACAAACAACAAACAAGCAAACAAACAAACAGATATGCACTCAGCCTAACTGTCCATCAATGAGCGGGAGGAAAAAGAGAATGTGGTATAAACACATAACAAAACACTACTCAGCCTTATAAAAGAAGGAAATCTTGCCATTTGTGACAACGTGGATGAACCTGGAGGACATTATGACGAGTGAAATGAGCCAGGCACAGACACGTGCTGCACAACCTCATTTGTGTGTAGAATCTCGAAAAGATGAACTCATAGGAGCAGAGAATAGAATGGTGGTTGTCAAAGGCTAGGGGGAGATATTGGTGAAAGGGTACATTTTAGTCAGACTGGAGGGATAAGTTCAAAAGATCTACAGTCCATCGTGGTGACTGCAGTTAATAACAACATGTTGTATACTTGAAAGTTGCTACAAAGTAGGTTTTAAGTGTTCTCACCAAAAAAATTGTATGTGAGTTGATAGATATGATAATTGGCTTGGTCTCGTCATTCCACAATGTATATATACTTCAAAATATCATGTTGTATACCATAAATATATACAATTTTTATTTGTTAATAAAAACACTACTACCATTTCTCCTCACACCCCCAAAAGGAAACAAAAGGAGTGGCTGCAAAGCACACTGACTTCAGAACACGGCTCTGGGTTGACCCCGTGCTGCATGTGGGTCATGTGACCTTAGGCCACTCAATGAATCGCTTTTTGCTTAGCTTTCCTGTCTGTACAGCGGGTGGACAAACATGGTCTCTGGTCTCTGTATATCCCACAAGTGTGTTCTGAAGATCAAACCCGCTGCCTGTGGTAGGGCAAGTTCCTTCACAAGCTTAGCATCTCTGCAAGTATCCAGGGCATTGCAGGCGCCCCTACTCTGTGGAAATCCATCAGTACTTGTGGGAGTATCTTGTTGCTAGCTCAACCTACCACCTGTCTGAACTCGCTGCCCGAGTCAGGAAAGCACAAGTGGCGTTTCCACCAAACTAGATTGAACTAGAATTAGCTGGCTTAGTTGTCGGCTTCGTTTCATTTCAGCTCAGGTGAATGAAGCTTTTAATGAAATCAATTCTTATAGTCTTAATGTCCCCCACGGGCACTCAGAGTATTATTGTTCCAAACAGAACCATTTAGTATGAGAAATAGAATTAGTGGCATTTTAGAATTATGGGGAATCGCCAGCATTGGAAGATACTGAAAGGAAGTCAAAATGAAACCAGGCAGAGGGTCTCGAATCGTCTGGGGAGGAACAGACATTTCTGATGCTCTGAGGAGTATCCCAGCACCAAGACTAGGAGGCAGCTGGAAGGAGGGAGTTGGTGGCACCATGAATAGAACCTGAACTGGGGTCCCCAAGTCCTAATAGTTGTGAAGTAGATCACATGCGGCCCTCCTCAAGCAGGCCTGAATGTGCACTGTGTCACTTAGCTGGGGCCTGAGCAACAGGTTCTGGATGTGGCCATGGAAAGAGAAGTCCAAGCGCCTGTAGAGATGGTCTGAATTTTTCTCCTACTTAGGGTGCAGCTTTCCACCTCTTTTGCAGGTCCTGAGTGCACAGGCAGCTCTGCCAACCCGCTGGAGGCTCTGGAACACACCTCTTGCTTTAGCACCTGCACCCTCACTATGAGGATCTGTGTCCACTTCCCTTCCTTTAAGGCCCAGCTTAGCCATCCCACTCCGGGAAATGCTTCCCCTAGCCCACTAAACAGAAACCACCAACCACTGTTGTCGTCTCCCAAAGGAGAACATCAAGTCTCAAAGAGATCAAGACTCTTGCTCTCAAAGCTCCTTTATTCACACTGCACAAACTCAAGTGGATGCTGAAAGCTCTAGAAGTTTTTTAAAATTTCAATGGCATTAGGGGTACAAGCTAAATTGACTTGTGCAGCGGTAAAGTCCGGGCATTCAGTGTACCTGTCACCTGAAGAGTGTTTATTGTATCAAATAAGTCCTTTTTTGCTCCCTGTCCCCCTCCCACACTCCCCCTTTTGAATCTCCAATGTCCATTATATCACTCTGTATGCCATTGCGTACCTATAGGTTAGCTCCCCCTTACAAGCAAGAACATGCGGTATTTGGTTTTCTGTTCCTCAGTTACTTCACTTAGGATAATGATCTCTGGTTCCATCCAAGTTGCCACACAAAACATAATTTTGTTCTTTTCTATGGCTGAGTAGTATTCCATTGTGTGTGTGTAATACACACACACACACCACCCCCAACATTTGCTTTATCTTCTCATCTGCGGTTGTGAATTCTGCTGCAATAAACATACAAGTCCAAGTGTCTCTCTGATATAATACCTTTTTTTCCTTTAGGTGGGTACCCAGTAGTGGGATTGCTGAATCCAATGGTAGTTCTACTTTTAGATCTTTGAAAAATCTCCACACTGTTTTCCATAGAGGTTGTACTAGTTTACATTCCCACCAACAGTGTACAAGCATTCCCTTTTCATCCACGCCAACAGCTGCTGTTTTTTGACTTTTTAATAAGACCATTCTGACTGGGGTAAGATGATATTTAACTTTGTCTTAATTTGCATTTCCCTGATGATTAGTGATGCTGAGCATTTTTTTCATACGGTTGTCGTCCACTTGTATATCTTCTTTTGAAAAACGTATGCTCATGTTGATTGTGATTATTCAGTTTTTTCTTGCTGATTTGACTTCCTTATAGATTCTGGATATAAATCCTTTGTCAGATATATAATTTGTGAATATTTTCTGCCATTCTATCGGTTGTCTACTCGGTTGATTATTTCTTTTGCTGTGCAAAACGTTTTAGCTTGTCTCATTTATTTATTTTGTTGTTGTTGCAATTGCTTTTTGGGTATTAGTCATAAATTCTTCGCATAGGCAAATGCCCAGAAGAGTTTTTCCTAGATTTTCTTCTAGGATTTTTATGGTTTCAGGTCCTACATTGCAGTCTTTAAGCCATCTTGAGTTGACGTTTGTATATGGTGAGAGGTAGGGATGCAGCTTCATTCTGCATGTGGCTATCCAGTTTTCCCAGCACCATGTGTTCAGTGGGGTGTTCTTTCTGTAGTGTATGCTTTTGTCTGCTTAAAATCTATAATTTTTCTGAGTCTTGCCTATAGACCTGTGTCATGTGAGCCTCTTGCATTCCTTTGGAAGCGGGTCTCACACTGTTCTTGTACCAGCTGTGCCCTTCCTATGGTACAAGGAGCCTGTCGGCCAAAGAAATTCGTCTGCTTGGAATGAAGGCCTCCTTCCTTCTAGACACAGACTCCTTTCCTGACCTAGGCGAGCCTCTGGCTTGGGCCTATCCTCCTGAAGGTTGCCTCTGACACCAAAGTGTGCAAGTGTGCACCTGATCCCTGACTGGAGCAGGAGTTGAGTGATGCAGAGAGTGTGAGTGGAGCTTGGACAGGCAGATTCAAGTGTCTTCCCTGCAGGAGCCCAGCCCCATGATGCAGGACAGTGCCGGTGTGGGGAGAGGATCAGTCAAGCTGAGCCTCAGGGCAGATGGGACCAATCGCTGGTGCTCACCCTGCTGCTCTCTTCTGGCTCAGATCTCTGAGGAGTCCAGGAATTTTAAATTTGAATCTCATATTCCAGGTTGTTATGAAGGAATACTCGTTAAAGACGAAAGGTAGAACATAAATTGCTCAGCAATTTATTAACTTGACTTAGCATTTTAAACTATTTGGACATATGGTTCCTGAACCTCCCTGTGTGCTTGCCCTGAACCCTACAAATGTCAGGATGCCTGTTTCTAACACAAAACACCATCTCTCAGGGAATGATGGCTCTATCTTGTGCATTTTAAGAGGCCTCCATCTATTAACCTCTTAGGCCCATGAGCAAAGGCGCACATGGCCTAATTCATTGTGCATTCCAGCACCTGGCCCTGGGGACTGCCGTATGCTGTTCTGACTGAATGGATCCAGGCCTGGAGGGTCCACAGAGCAGTTGCTTTTTGTTCTCTACTTTTGAAGAACAATGAACAAAGAATGGAGCTATTAAATGTTTGCTCAAAACCCTAGGAAACAAAATGGCTCTGTATGGGAAGAATGAAAGGGCCTGAGTTTGTAGAAGGCTCTTGACTTAGGCCGAGCATGACTTCAGGGAGAGACAGCCCACTGGCGAGGAGGCTGCTATGGACAGTCTTCCGTGAGAGCCCCTCTGCTGTCACAGAGCACCCCTGAGTGTGGTAGAACTTACTGAAGCAATTGTGGCTATGAGTCCCGCCACTCAGTGGCCTTCCATTCCATCCTCCCTGCCTTCCTCACCCGCTCTCTGGACTGCCCAGGAGATTCCTGATGACTCTCCCTCCCCATCTCCTCTGTCCACCCTTACCTGCCTGGCCCACCATCAGGCCTTCCCACAAAAGGAGCTCTTCCCATCAACCCTCCAGCTCCACCCTCCACAAAGGGAGCTCTTCCCATCCACCCTCCAGCTCCACCCTGCACAAAAGGAGCTCTTCCCATCAACCCTCCAGCTCCACCCTCCACAAAGGGAGCTCTTCCCATCAACCCTCCAGCTCCACCCTCCCCTCCACAAAAGGAGCTCTTCCCATCCACTCTCCAGCTCCACCCTCCAAAAGGAGCTCTTCCCATCAACCCTCCAGCTCCACCCTCCACAAAGGGAGCTCTTCCCATCAACCCTCCAGCTCCACCCTGCAAAAAGGAGCTCTTCCCATCAACCCTCCAGCTCCACCCTCCACAAAGGGAGCTCTTCCCACAACCCTCCAGCTCCAACAAAGGGAGCTCTTCCCATCAACCCTCCAGCTCCACCCTCCACAAAAGGAGCTCTTCCATCCACTCTCCAGCTCCACCCTCCACAAAAGGAGCTCTTCCCATCAACCCTCCAGCCCACCCTCCACAAAAGGAGCTCTTCCATCAACCTCCAGCTCCACCCTCCACAAAGGGAGCTCTTCCCATCAACCCTCCAGCTCCACCCTCCACTCTTCCCATCAACCCTCCAACCCTCCACAAAGGAGCTCTTCCCATCAACCCTCCAGCTCCACCCTCCACAAAAGGAGCTCTTCCCATCACTCTCCAGCTCCACCCTCCACAAAAGGAGCTCCCCATCAACCCTCCACAAAAGGAGCTCTTCCCATCAACACCATCAACAGCGTGGCTGTGTTCTTTGTTAACAGATGCTGGCTCACAGAACAGCAAGCACTCAAAGGCTCACTTGCGTGGGACTTCTTAGCAGTTCTTCCTGCCTGACTGTTCTTACATAAACCTTCTGTTTATTACATGTGATCACATATCTCTACCCTCTGTCATGTGTGGTGCTGGGAATATCCTATCAGGTCCCAAATTTTATTTCCACAGCAACTCTGTGAGATACACACTGTCATTACCTCTGTACTGCAGGCAAGAAAGCAGTCTCAGTCTCAGAAAGGTCACAGAACAGCACTTTAAATCAGCTGGTAAATAAATAAATGGCAAGGGGCCGGGCGCGGTGGCTCACGCCTGTAATCCCAGCACTTTGGGAGGCCAAGGCGGGCGAATCATGAAGTCAGGAGATGGAGACCATCCTGGCTAACACAGTGAAACCCCATCTCTACTAAAAATACAAAAATTAGCCAGGCGTGGTGGCGGGCGCCTGTAGTCCCAGCTACTCAGGAGGCTGAGGCAAGAGAATTGCTTGAATGCAGGAGGTGGAGGTTGCAGTAAGCCGAGATTGCGCCACCGCACTCCAATCTGGCAACAGAGCGAGACTCCGTCTCAAAAAAATAAGTAAGTAAATAAATAAATAAATAAACAAAATGGCAAGACCGGGCGTCAGCTGAATCCACACGTTTAGTTACTACCATACCTTGTCTGGCGCTCTTACGGAACTTTTCGTTTCCATCAGTTTTCCTGTTTTGACTCTCAGTGACTTCCTGAGGAGCAAGGGCTGGATGGAGCTGGTACCTCCAGGATCCTCGTGTTTATCCTCCTCCCTAGTGTCACAGGAGCTCAGGATATTACTTGGGTTATTTTGCTAACAACGAGTAGGTTAGAGGCATGTCTGATCATTTGACAAGGGGCAGAAGTCCCAGGACTCTTCGGCTGCTGTTCACACCGCTGTCACCTGCACACACTCAGAAGGACACGCTGCAGTGAGACTTGATTCTGGGGATGCTACTGTGATCTTCCAGGGCCATGTAGATCGGTGGAGCACATGCATGTGCCATTAAACACACAAAGGAACACTCATGTCCATTTGAAAGAAAGGCTATTGCCTCTGCATCACACAGACATGGATTTGACAGGGCTTGGCTCTGCCCCTTAACAGCTGTTTGACGGGGAACAGGATTCTGAACATTTTTTGCATAGTATCCTCTTAAGAGACTTCTAGAAAAACTGTTGATTAGGTACAGCTAATTTATTAAACCTAGTTGCAATAAGGGAGAGCACTCTCTTGACGAAGTCAAAGCAGAAAGAGGAAAATGGGGGAGGATTCAGGCTAGGGCTGATTGGGATCAGGCAGAGGGAAGGACAGAGTAGCTTTGAATTGATGGCAAGTGGAGGGCCTGCAGTGAGCCTGGGTGACAGAGCTAAGTAACCTGTTTCAGCCGGCTGACAGTCCTACCTCCCAGGAGTCTGTATTTCCTGGAGCAAGTTGCTGAGCAACTTCTGCTTTTTTTTTTAAATTTTATTATTTTTTTTAGTATGATTTTTTAACAGAGGAACAGGGAAGGATGCTCAGCAGAGTTTAGACGGGGCTGGGAGTTACACTGTTTTTGGTTCCCACTTTCTAAAATGAGTCCCTAGCAGGGAGCCCTACACATGGCAGGCATGTGGTCCAGTGCCTATCACAGATAATCATAGTGACTGTGTCATGTGTGATGGTGCAGGCAATGAAAGTAGGAAGTGGTGCAGTTTCATGCTGGTGCAGGTGTTAGTTTGGGAGTATGGTCCAAGCACATCTAGACTGGGAGATGCCATGAGGGGCAGCTCCTTCATCTGGGAGATGTGATCTGGAGGAAGAATGCCGAGAGTCTTCATAGAGGGATTATTGGCCAAACAAGATTTTGAAGGAAGAGTGTGTCCGGTTGAAAAGAGGAGGAAAGACCTTCAAGATAGAAATGGCAGTTTACTCAAAAGCACTTGGTGGGATCTAGGATGCCACGGACTAGAATGGGAAAGGGTATTCTGACTAAAGCATAGCAGAGGAGTGAAGCAGGAATGTTGGCCTCCTCAGCACTCAGTAACAAGTTACTTCGCAGGAAATTGTTCCCTGGAGGTCACTGCTGTGGCCTGACATGCAGAGATGTAACCAAGGCGAAGTGAGAAGCACGTTTCTCCTTTTGCACCCAGGACGACAACAGCCCGGCTAAGTCTGTCCTTGAGTATACTGGACCTGAGAGCACTCCTTTCTTAGAGAACAGAACCCTAGAAGGGCAAGGTCAGGTTTGGGGGCAGAGAGGCCCAGTGTGTCTCCGTCGGCCTGGGCAGATGCTACAACTATGCAACAGCAGACTCTTCAGACAAAGCCATCCTCCAGGACATGGTAATTTCGTGGTGGTCTTGGGGTTGCCGTTTCCACGGGCCAACCCTGCACTGGGACAGTTTCTTCCCCAGACTTGTACTTGCACCAAGTTAGGCAGGGGATTGGCATAAGCCTGAGAACGTCAGTTTCTCCATCATGTTTGTAATTGATGAAAGATTGCTGGGGCAGTGGAGATGACAAACCACCCATAACTCTCAGTGGTTCCTGACAGGGCAGGAATCCTCATATGTAATAGACAGTTAGGATTGCTTTCATTACTTTTTTGCAAATCTGTAAAAAAGGGAAAGCATTTTCTAGCCAGGTCTAGAGGGAAAGGAAAAGATGGACTACGAAAGCAGAGACCTTTTGACTTAGTATGGGGATTGAGAGAGGAGGGAGAACTCGTTACAGAATGGAGACCATGGGAGGGGATGCAGGAAACTCCTGTGATGAGCACGTGCCTGGCTCAGTGGTGACAACAGGTACATGAGAAGGTTGTTAAGGACTGCAGTGGGTGGTCACCTCCTGTCCTGGTCAGACAGGCTCCTGACTCCGGAAGCACTAGCTGTGATGGGCCGTTCCCTGGGAACCCTCACCCTCCCTGCTGTTCTCAGGTTTCCTTCAATGGAGACACCAAGAAGCCCAGGCAGAGAGCCCCAGGCATTGGTCTTTTCTCTCTTCTTTTTCCTTAAAAGACAGAAACTGGCTCTGGACTGAAGATCCCTGAAGGTCAGAACGGGAGGCTCCATCCCGGTGACCATCATCCTTTTCTGCTTTCATCAGAAATTCTTCTAACCGATAGGGATTCACACATTGCCCTGCATGTGATAAATGTCAGATTCACTCTGCAATTCCCATTCCCACCGTAGGCTCCGCAGGAAATTGGCAGCACAGCAAGCAGGGACTTCATTACATGCCTGTCATCACTGTTAATGGAAATGGCACAGCAAAATCTTCAGGCGCCACTTTGAAACAGCCCCCCTGGTGTTATGATAACCTTCCTTCCCATTCCTTCTTGAAGAGCGCAATGGAATGTCAAAGGAGATATGACACTCCAGGAGGGAAGGTCTGTGCCTGCTCAAAACCAAATAGTGTGTTCACTTTGCATTGACGTAAACTGTTGTATCTGATTTAATAAATCTAAATTGATTATGTATAGGCACACGGGGGATACAAAGAGAGAAGCTATTGTGTTAGGTAATACTGCTTATGATGGCGAACCCTTCTTCCTCGCCCCTACATTTTCTTTCAACCTGAGAGGAAGATGATGTCTCTCTTTTGGAAGGAAGCTTTCTGTGTTAATGCTGCTCTTCAGGGACAGTAATAATACAGGAAGTTTGGTTCAAAAGCACCTTGAATGCTTAATTCTCCTTAATAACTCATAGAAGGAGAGAGTCCCACCTGGGGTGGAGGAGTACAAACTAATCAAAGGGCACAGTGGCAAGAATGGCTCAGCCATGCATTTGGGCAAATTCTTCAAAATGTCTCCTCTCCAAGAAAAGGCTAACAGCATCATTTCCTTGGCTACAGAGTAGGAAATATTCCTCAGGATGCTGACATTGGGAATGTCAGCCTCCTGATCTATGGTCTGATTTAGCAATAACTCTGCCTTCCCGTCAAGCCTGGGGAGAAAAGGGACTTTTCATAAGCCCACACTGTAGTTTGATGCGATGTCCTCTCCCTGGGAATGTCATATGGCCTCATCCTGCAGCAGTGTCTCTTGAAATGAGATGCTCTGAAGATTTCTCTGCTGCAGGATCAGGGATGCCAAAAACAGCATATGCACCGAATAAGTCAATCTGGTGCAAGCCGTTTGCACCTTGTAGTGCTGTCTGACAACCCATAGGTCATGATCAATGCACTCTCATCCCTTAGCATCAGGCTCAAGCTCCTGAGAGACAGCAGGACTTAACTCACTCTGCCTTCACAGTCAGCAGCCACTCTCTCAGAGCTGGTGTGGGAATGCAAAGTGAATAAATCAGAGTCCTCAAGACACTGAACGCCAAGAACATGGTCTTTGTACAGTGTGCTATAATAGAGATACATATCGAGGAAGCAGGGGAAGAAGGAGCAGATTGTGTTTGAGAATGGCTTAAGCAGAGTTGAAGCTATTTCTCAGGGTTATCACCTTCCACCAGAAGAATTGGAACCTGTTGTATTTCTCCTAAAATGTTGGTGATGAAACATTTATGTCTAGAAATCCCCTCTTAGTGCGTTTACATCATTAAACCTTAAGAGATGATTGAAAGGAAAATGCACTTTAGACCAGGTGAAATTATGGCATCTTAGACCTATCCTGGGGGCCTCTCTCCTGGGGCTCAGATTTACTAGAAAAGACTTGTTGGAATTTAGGGGAAACACTAACATCCTGTGCCCGTCTGCCTTCGCATGAGTTGCGTCTGTTCTCCCACCTTTGGGGGAGTTGGTGAAATTAAGCAGTAAGACTATGGCCACATCAATCCTTCACCTCTCTGTAAGGAGAGGAAATGTCCTCTGGGCCCCTCTGGGATTGATCTGGCTCAGGCACCTTCACATACTATGGATTCCCCATTGTACCCAGCCCACCATCAGGGCATGTAGCTGCCACATATCTGTGTCATCAGTGTGCCTTATCTACAGTCAAAATCACCTGAGATGCTCTGGGATGATGCATTTAAATTGAAAGTCAGATATTTCAGTGGGACCAGACTGGATAAAGGAATAACGACCATTTCACCTGCCTGTTTATGGCATGCAACAAATAGTGAGTATGGACAGGTGGTGAAGATAGCCAATCTGCGCAAAGGGAAAGAGAAGGGGCCAAAATACTGAGAATTCTATTTATCCTGGGATTCTTATGCTTGCTGCCAGTTTTCACCTGCCTCCTTCTTTAAATCTGGAATATTTTGTGTATGTGCCCAAAATGCATAAAGATGTATTTAAATAAACTGTTTACATTATAACGGTTTCAGGCTTACAGAAAAGTTGCAAAATTCTCATCTATCCCATACCCAGCTTCCTTTATGCTTAATATCTCCCATTAATATGGTATATTTATCACAATTAATGAACCAAATTTGATGTATGATTATTAACTGAAGTCCATACTTTCTTCACATCTCCTTAGTTTTTAACTAGTGTCTTTTTCTGTTCCGGAATCTCATTCAGAAATAATACTTAGTTGTTATGTCTTCTTAGGCTCCTCTTGGCTGTGACGATTTCTCATATATTCCTTGTTTTTGATGACCTTGACAGTGTTGCAAAATACTGGTCTGCTCTTTTGTAGCATGTCCTTTAATTGGGATGTTCTGCAGTGATCAGATCTATGCACACATATCCCCACAAGGCTAAAGGAACTGAGAAGCTGAAGAAAGAAGCTGACAAATCCAGTTTCTCAGAAGGAAACGCTTAATAGAGATTTACAAGCAGACGCCATGTCTCAGGCAGCTGCGAGATGGTGGATCTCCACTCCTGCCCTCCAGAAAGTATCCTTTATACAGCAAGCTTTTAGGATAAAACACGGGCAGCTGGTCATGTCTTCAGACTTCCTTGATAAACTCACGACCACAGGGAAGTTAGATAAACTTTTTTTTTTTTTTTTTTTTTTTTTTTTTAAATGATGGAGTTTCACTATGTTGCTTAGCTGGAGTGCAATGGTGTGATCTCAGCTCACTGCAAGCCCTGCCTCCCAGGTTCAAGCGATTCTCCTGCCTCAGCCTCCTGAGTAGCTGGGACTACAGGCATGCACGACCATGCCTGGCTGATTTTTGTATTATTTGTAGAGACGGGGTTTCACCATGTTGGCCCAGCTGGCCTTGAACTCCTGACCTCAGGTGATCCACTGGCCTCAGCCTCTGAAAGTGCTGGGATTATAGGCATGTGCCACTGCACCCAGCCTAGATAAACATCTTTATGAGGGGTTATCTATGCTGCAGACATTGTTTAAAGATCTTGCTGCAGAGCACCTTGGGATGTGGAATTTTGCTTGAAGATGGTATCACTCTTGCCATGCCACAGGCTATTCTCCTACATGGAATTTGTCTGATTTTTTTTCATGCTTAGACTGAGCTTTGGATTATTGGGAGGAAACATACAAAAGTGCACTTCTTATCACATCATATCAAGGATAAATACGATCACATGCAAAAGTGCAATTCTTATCACTTCGTATCAACGATAAATACTATCACATGACGTACTGTTTATGTTGATCTTGATCACCTGGCTCAGGTGGTATTTGTCAGAATCCTCCACTGTAAGGTTCCTCTGACTTCCTCATTTCTAGACGGTGGTTACTCTTTGGAAGGAAGTCACTACCATAGTCCATACATAAAGGGTAGAGACTTGTATGCACTCTCTCTTCTTGAGCTGAAGTATCTACATAAATTATGGGAATTTTTCAGAGTAAGAGATTTGTCTATTGCTCCACATTTATTCATTTATTTATTCAATCATTTATTTATATCAGTATGGATTCTTAGATATTTATTTTATATGTTGGGTCATATACATAAATACTACGTTATTTAGTTTGTTGCTCAGATTGTTCCACCTTTGGCCATTGACAGCTTTTTCCATTGTCTTGTGGGTTCCTTTGACATAACCCCATCATTTTATTTTTTAAAAGCATTTCCTTACTTTCTGTCACTACAAGGTGACCCAGGCTCATCTGGTGTATTTCCTGCCTCCATCCTAGAATCAGCCATTTCTTCAAAGATTCCTGGTAGAAAGCAAGAGCTGGTCACTGAGTGTGCTCACTGCTACTGGGATGTCATTGCTTCTAGGTCTTCTCAGTTACCAGAGCAAGAAAATATATGTATACTGACTCACTTACATAGATATCATTAAATATTTCTAAATGTTTTCATCTGTATACGAAAATAAACACAAATTCATCCTCATGTCTCCAATTATGCTCCATTACTGTATGAATTATTCTAGCTTTTGCCCTTTGCCACACCTCCTACACTAACAATAACAAACTTAGCTCTCACCCTTCATCATCCGTTTACATGATACAGGTTGGGCATCGCAAATCCAAACATTCAAAACTCCATTTTGTTATCATCAACATGACACTCCAAGAAAATGTTCATTGGAACATTTGAATTTTTGGTCTTCAGATTTGGGATCTCGACCCATAAATGTAGGGCATATATTCCAAAATTCCAAAAAAATCAAAATTTCAAAATACTTCTGGTTCCAAACATTTCAAATAAGGAACACTCAACCTGTAATGTGGTATACTACATTGGTTGATTTTTGTATATTGAACCATCCTTGTACTCTAGGAATAAATTACATTTGGCCATGGTGCATAATCCTTTAAATATGCTGCTTAATATACTGCCAAGTATGGATTGCTCTTTCGTACCAATATTCTTAAGGTATATTGGTATATAGTTTTCATTTCTTGTAGTGTCTTTGTCTGGCTTTGGTATCACGATAATGCTGCCTTATAGAATGAGTTAAGAATTATTCTCTCTTCCACAACATTTTGGAAGAGTTAGATAATAATTGAGAAGGGCTAGTTAACTAATTAATCCTTTTAAATATTTGATAGACTTAGCCTGTGAAACCATCTTGTCTTCGGCTTTTCTTGGTTGGCTGGTTTTTGATTACTGATTAAATCTCTTTGCTAACTGAGTTGTTCATATTTTCTCTTTCTTCCTGAGTACGTCTTGGTAGGTTGTGTATTTCTAGGAATGTGTCTAGGTTATCCAATTTGTTAGTGTACAATTGTTCATAGTACTCTCTTCTAATTATTTTTATTTCTATAAAATTGGTAGTAAGATTCCCATTTCAATTACTGATTTTAGTAGCTTGAGTTTTCCTCTTTTTTTCCTTACTCAATGTAGGTAAAGATGTGTCAACTTTGTTAATATTTTCCAATAATCAATACTTGGTTTTGTTGATTTTCTCTGTTGTTTTTCTATTTCTATTTTATTTATCTCCTCTCTACCATCTAGTATTTTGTTCTTCTGTTAGTTTTGGATTCTGTTTGCTTCTTTTCCCCTAGTTCCTTAAGGTATAAAGGAACCTAGTTCCTTAGGTTATTGACTTAAGATCTTTCTTCTTTCTCAGTGTAGGCAATTACAGCTGTAAATTTCCTTCTTATCTCTGCTTTACCTCATCCTATAAGTTTTTGTTGTGTTTTTATTTTTATTTGCCTCTAGGTATTTTCTAATTATTTTGTGATTTCTTCTTTGACCCATTGTTTGTTTAAGAGTGTGCCAGTTAATTCCTACAAATTTGTGAATTTTCCAGATTCATTCTGTGATTGATTTGTAGTTTTACTATAATTGGGAAATATACTTTACATCATTTCAATCTTTTCAAATTTATTGAGACTTTTTTGTGGCCTAACATATAATCCATCCTGAAAAATGTTCTATGTGCATTGAGAAAAAATGTTTTTAGTGTTGTTCACTAAAAATGTAAGTTTAAAAAAAGAACCCTGACAATACTAATTGCTAGTGAGAATGCAGAGCAACAGAAACTCTCATTCATTGCCCAGACTCAGTGGAAGACAGTTTGGCACTTTCTTACATAGCTAGACAAAGTCTTATCATAAGATCCAGCAATGACACTCCTAGGTATTCACCTAAATGATTTGAAAACATAAAAACAAGTACTTGAATATTTATAGCACCTTTATTAATACTGAAAGCACTAAGACTCAACAGGTAAATGGATAATCAGACTGTGGTATATCCATACATGTGGTTCTATCTATACACATGTACTATTCAACAATGAAAAGGAATGAGATTTCAAGCCATACAAAGAGGCAGATAAATGTTAAGTGCATGTTGTTAGGTGAAAAAAGTCAGTCTTTGAAAAGGCTACTTTCTTTATGATTCCATTTATATGGCATCCTGGAAAAGACAAAACTATAGAGCCAGTGAACAGATAAGTGGGTGCCACCAGTTTGAGGAGAAGAGAGGGTTGAACAGATGCAACACAGGGGATTTTGTTAAGGCAGAGAAACTATTCTGTATGATGCTATATTGGTAAAAACATAACATTATGCATTTTTAAAATAAAACCTTAGAACTTTAACAGCACAGAGAGTGAAACTCAATGTATACAAATTTTAAAAAATCATTGAGGAGGAATTAATTTTTAAAATATCAGCAGATCCCAGGGTGGAAAGTAGACTATGACAAAGAAGACATCTATTATAAGTGTATAAAGTGACCTCAGTAGAGGAGGTGAGAGAAAAAGGTGCTAACCTAAGTAACTTTGGAAATGAATGGGGACTGTGAGGCTAAATGCAAAAGACACTGCAGTAAGTACTGCATGCTTGTTGTTCACTTCTTTCCTACAGTGGTATAAGTTAACAGGGCAACAGGCTAATGCTTCTGAAATGTTCATATGCGTACACTGGAATTGAACTATGCATAATAGAGCATAGGATAAAAAACAACATGATTATCTTAATTGATGCTAAAAAGGCATTTGGTAAAATTAAACTCCTTTATATTCAGTAAACTAGGACTAGAAGGCCACTTTCTCAACATGGTAAAGGCCATCTGTGAAAACTCACAACTAACATCATACTACTTGATGAAAGACTGAGAGCTTTCCCCTAAAACTAGGAACAAGAATGCTCTATTTTGCCATTTCTATTCATCAGAGTATTGGAAGCCATATAGCAATTAGGCAAGAAAAATAAATAAAAGGCATATAAACTAGAAAGGAAGAAGTAGAGTTATTTTTGTTTGAAGATGACATGATCTTATACATAGACTCTAAGGGTTCCACAAAGCAACTATTAGAGCTAATAAGGAAATTAAGCAAAGTTGTAGGATACAAAATCAACATGAAAGAATCAGTCATCTTCTATACACTAGCAATCGATAGTCCAAAAAGGAAGTTAAAAACAATTAAATTTACAGTAGCATTAAAAATAATAAAATATGTAGCAATCAATTTAAGCAAGAAGGTTAAAGACTTGCACACAGAAAAGGCCAAAACATTGCTGAAAGAAATTGAGAAAGGCATACATAAATGGAAACACATTCTGTGTTTCAATCCATGGATTGAAAGACTCATTGTTAAGGTGACAATACTATCAAATAAAAGTATAGATTTTTTGCAATCCTATCAAAATCCAAACAACATTTTTTTTATAGCAATAGAAAAACCCATCTTAATTTTTTTATTATTATTATACTTTAAGTTCTAGGGTACATGTGCACAACGTGCAGGTTTGTTACATATATATACATGTACCATGTTGGTGTGCTGCACCCATTAACTCATCATTTACATTAGGTATATCTCTTAATGCTATCCCTCCCCCCTCCCCCCTCCCCACAATAGGACCCAGTGTGTGATGTTCCCCTTCCTGTGTCCAAGTGATCTCATTGTTCAGTTCCCACCTATGAGTGAGAACATGCGGTGTTTGGTTTTCTGTTCTTGTGATAGTTTGCTGAGGATGATGGCTTCCAGCTGCATCCATGTCCCTACAAAGGACACAAACTCATCCTTTTTTATGGCTGCATAGTATTCCATGGTGTATATGTGCCACATTTTCTTAATCCAGTCTGTCACTGATGGATATTTGGGTTGATTCCAAGTCTTTGCTATTGTGAATAGTGCCGCAATAAACATACGTGTGCATGTGTCTTTATAGCAGCATGACTTATAATCCTTTGGGTATATCCCCAGTAGTGGGATGGCTGGGTCAAATGGTATTTCTAGTTTTAGATCCTTGAAGAATTGCCACACTGTTTTCCACAATGGTTGAACTAGTTTACAGTCCCACCAACAGTGTAAAAGTGTTCCTATGTCTCCACATCCTCTCCAGCACCTGTTGTATTTATATGGAATCTCAGTGGAACCCAAACAGCCAAAACAATGTTGGAAGGAAAGAACAAAGTTGGAAGATCGCACTTCCTTATTTCAAAACTTATTACAAAGCTACAGTAATCAAAAGGGTGGGTTACTGGCATAAGTACAGGCGTATAGATCAATGTAATAGAATAGACAGCCGAGGAAGAAATCCTTGTCAATAGATTTTTGACAAGGGCATCAAAACTCTTCAATGGAGGAAAAGAACAGTTTTATCAGAACTGGCACTGGGAAAACTGGATATATGCATGCAAAATATTGATGCTGGACTCTCACATTATACCATATGCAAAAATTAACTCAAAATGGATTAGAGACCTAAACATAAGAGCTAAACTTATAAAACCCTTAGAAGAAAACAGGGGAAAAACTTCATGACATTGGACTTGGCAATGATTTCTTGGATATGACACCAAAAGCTCAGGCAACAGAAGAAAACAATATGTAAGTCATATTTCATCAAAATTAAAAATGGTTGTGCATCAAAGAACACTATCAAGAGGGTGAAAAGGCAATTCACAGAATGGGAAAATATTTGCAAATTGTTTATCTAATAAGATATTAATATCTAGCATAGATAAAGAATTCAACAATAAAAACCCAAACAACCCAATTCAAAATAGGCAAAAAACTTGAATAAATATTTCTGCAAAGAAGAAATACAAATGGCTAATAAGCACATGAAAAGATGCTCAGTATCACTAGTCATTAGGTAAATGCAAATCAAAACTGCAATGAGATGCCACTTTATACTCATTTGGATGATTTAAAAAAAAAAAAAAGAAACACATTCAGGAGAAATCTGAACTGTGGTGAATTTCTGATGGGAATATAGTATGGTACAGCTGTGGTGAAAAGCAGTTTGACTGTTCCTCAGAAAGATCAATGTAGGATGACTATAGGATCCAGCAATTCCACTGCTATGTGTCTTACCCAAAAAATGGAAAACAAGGTCTCCACCAAATACTTGTTCACCAATGCTCATAGCAGCATTATTCACAATAACCCAAAGTCAGAAAGAACCCAAGGTCCATCAACATGCATAAACAAATAGTGCTGTATGCATACAATGGAATATCACTCAGCCTTAAAAAGAAATGAAATTATGATACAAGCTACAACATGAACAAACCCTGAAAACATTATACTAAGTAAAATAAGCAAGATACCAAAGGATGACAAATATAGTCTCATTCCACTGATATGAGGTACATAGAATAGGCAAGTTCATAGACACAAAGTAAAATAGAAGTTACCAGCGGCTGGGGAAAGGGGAATGGGAGTTACTATTTACTGGGTAGAGATTCTGTTTAGGGTGATGAAAAAGTTCTGAACATGGATAGTGGTAATGGTTGCACAACATTGTGAGTCTACTTAATGCCACAAACTGTACAATTTTGTGTGCATACACACACACACACACACACACACACACACGTATTTATTTACCAGGACTGACACTCTGTCACCCAGGCTGGAATGCAGTAACATGATCTCGGCTCACTGAAACCTCTGCCTCCCAAGTTCAAGCAGTTCTCTTGCCTCAGCCTCCGGAGTAGCTGAGACTACAGGTGCACACCACCACACCTGGCTAATTTTTGTATTTTTAGTACAGATGGGGTTTCACCATGTTGGTGAGGTTAGTCTTGAACTCTTGACCTCAAGTGATCCACCCATCTCGGCCTTCCAAAGTGCTAGGATTACAGGCATGAGCAACCGTGCCTGGCCTATGTTATATATATTTAAAACACTACCCCAAAACTTCCCAGGTGATGCTAATATGCACAGGGGTGATAACCTTCCTTTATTTTTATTTTATTTTATTTTGAGATAGGGTCTTGCTCTGTTGCTCAGGCTGGAATGCAATGGCGTGATCATGCCTGGCTAATTTTTAAATTTTCTGTAGACATGAAATCTCCCTATGTTTTCCAGGTCTTGAACTCCCGGGCTCAAACGAACCTCCCACCTTGGCATCCCAAAGTGCTGGGATTACAGGCGTGAGCCACTATGCCAGGCTGATAACCCTCCTTTAAATGAGCTTCTTCACATTTCACCGTCCATGTGGTATCATAGACGTAGACTTCAAATTAAATAATGTAGCATAGGAGCCTGGCTTTTACCATATGTACTGGGGTAAAAAGTTTAAAAAGTTGTTGTTTTTTTGTGTGTTTTTTTGTTTTTGTTTTTGTTTTTTTACTGGGGTACACTTTTTAAATTCCCTAATAGTCAAATCTTTCATCTACAAACTTGGTATGTTTCATAATGTTATTTTGAAAATTAAACAAGATACTTCTCACAAAGGGGTTGGAATAGTATATGGCACCTGGACATGCAACGGAATGAGCACATGCAGATACCGCGGCATCAGAAACCAGCAGGGAAAAGGACTCAAGCCCCTTTCCTATAAGCTCAGTGTATTGTGTGTGAGGCCTGAAATTCCTGCTATGGACTGTAGGTACATTGACAAGTTATTTGATCTTTCTTAGCATTTGTAATCCCATCTACAAATGGGGAGAACAATCTCTACTTACTTTGAAAGGCTGATGTTATACTTGGCACGTGATAGAAGTCTGATGAATGATTGCTGGTGTTAATAGTTGTTCTTGTTATTCAATGACCCCAGGAGTAGAGATTTAGTCTGAGACTCAGTCCTTGCAGATCATGAAACAAACTATCATGTTGATTCTGTTTTCTCCTCCTCTTCCTCTTCATCTGCCTCCTCTCTCACATAAACATATTTCATGTTGGCTAACTTTTATAGGCAAATTTCTCAGCAGGGCTTTCTGGAATGTGCTTGTATATTGCGCCCTCCTGCATTTCTCCCTTCTCAGACCCCATTAGGAGAGGCAGCATTCTAAAGAGCTGCTCTAATTCCACTTGAACATCTCTAAAATCAGCTAAGCCAAGGCAAGTAGCAGCCCATGCAGCCTCATTGGTATGCATTCTACTCGCAAGTGTGGGCAGTGTAAATGACACATGAATTATGTATGCCAGCGTTCGGTACAGCATTTAACATGCCTAAAGCAGCGTGCATTTTGAGGGAAAGCTGTTTTGATTCTGTGATATATTTCACATCCAAATGCTTAGCAGGATCCAGGGCCTGCTCACTGGTTGGTGTCTAGAGCTTGCTGGGTTGAGAACACAGGTGGCTGCGGCTCCTGCTCCAGTTCCTCAATCCTCTGCCCAAATTGGGAAGCCTCTCTCCCATTGATGTCTCCCATTGTGCTAAATCTTCAGATTTTAGACTTTCTTATCCCCTGCTATGTGCTGACTTCTCAAGCATTAAGTTCAAGCTCAGTTAAACCCAGCCTCTCCTAAACCTCGTGGCCGACTCGATACCCAAAGACCACTTTGCTCTGGGCTCCCCAGGGCTGTGGTTCTGCAATCCTTCTGCAGTGATGCCAGGACTCACATGAACCGTCCTTTACTCACCGGGTACAAGGAGTAGAGATGGCATTCTTGGCAGAGGATCTAGTGAGTGCCTCTGCACAAGTGGGGAACTGATTAGGGAACTTTATCTACAGAAGTGAAGCAGATCACTCCTGAACTGTCTGTGGCGCCCCGAATGTGCCAGTACACTCTGCCTCGGCACTCTGTCTCTGCCGTCTTTATTTGAAAAACTCCAGGCATCCTCTAAGGATCTGTTCCAGCTGAAACCTCTATTAAGTTTTCCCTACTCCTCCTCTTTGCCGGACCCCGCAACCATCCCCTTCTCCCCACAAAAGAAGCACCTAAAACAAAAACAAAATATCAAATGGACAGTTACCCTGTCTAGTAAAAGCCCATTGTTGAACACATTACATTTACTGTCATTCTTTTGTCCCCACTAGATTCCTGGCTTCTTGAGACACAGAACCATGCTCTCTTTTTCACCAGCCTCTAGCATCACGCCTAGTGCTGGAAAGTTGCAAAATAAGCTACCATCTTGATTTTGTGAAAATGCTATTTATTCAAGAGATAGCACTTACACAAAGCATTGCGTGGCTAGAGGTATAAGGGGGCTTAAAAATCAGTACTCTTTGGCTTCAGTACTGGCCTTGTTCCCTACCAGATTCCTGACCTTTGACAGCTGAACCCAAAGCTGCAAGGCTTCTTTGGCCAAATCTAAATAGTTTCGGACATCAGCCTTGTTTAACCCACAGGGTGGATGTCAAGGGCTTTCCAACGTATGTTACCTGGAAGAATGTGTTCCAGGTAACCATGTGTTACCTGGAAGAATGCATTTCACTTCCAAAGCATTCTTAATTTCATCTGAATTATTTGAGGAAAAGTTCTTAGAAAGTTAGATATGGTATCTGAAAACTGTCGTCTGCATCTTTCCTATTGTCTGTACTTAACAATATTGGACCAAGCAAAAATGACATAGTTACTTTGTTTTGGAAAGCACTTGTTCCTGAAAGAAAGCAACAATGTTTGCCAAACTGACTGAAACTACTCATTCAAGGGCCGGGCGCGGTGGCTCACTGGCACTTTGGGAGGCCGAGACGGGTGGAACGAGGTCAGGAGATGGACCATCCTGGCTCCCCGTCTCTAAAAAAATACAAAAAAAAAAAAAAAACTGCTGGGGCGCCTGTATCCCACATCAGGCTGAGGCTGGCGTAAACCCGGGACTTCAAGACCCTCTGCCTCCAGTCTGTGCCACGGACTCCTAATCTAATCTATTATGCAAAAATCCTGTCCAATCCCAGTCAGTTTCTTTCCTCAAAAGGCCAGGCTTAAAGTAATCTGGCTTACACCCTAAAATCCTACAGATATCCTCCTAGGGGTCTCCTTTTCGAGATGCTGCCAGAATTCTGTCAAGGTAATATTCTTCCTTAATGCAGTAATTTGATAAACTCAGCCTTAGTCAGCTTTCTTATTTTTATCTTTTTGAGACAGGGTCTCACTCTGTTGCTCAAGCTGGAGTGCAGCAACATGATCACAGCTCACTGCAGCCTCGACTTTCTGGGCTCAGATGATCCTCCCAACTCAGCCTCCCTAGTAGCTGGGACTACAGATGTGTACCACCACGCCTGGCTAATTGTTTTTGCAGGGATATGATCTTGGTATGCTGCCCAGGCTGGTCTCATACTCATGGACTCAGGTGATCTACCCGCTTCAGCCTCCCAAAGTGCTGGGATTGCAGGTGTGAGCCACCACACCCGGCCCTCAGTCAGCATGTTTTAGTGGTCTTTTGGGCAGCTGTCAGCCTGTGGCCCAAACAACTAAAAACATCATACTTATTTGGATGTCACATGATCTCTCAGCTCTTTAAATCATTGAAGATCAGGACAGCAGCAACAAAACCCTTAAGGTAGGAAAGCCAAGACAATATCCATGCACTGTATTTCATGCGTTTGACTCACTAGACAGAGAATAGAGTTTTTCCCCCTCCAGTCTAGTTGTTTCTGGTCTCAGAGCTATTCTATAGCCTTGGTGGCCTGATTTCCAACCCTACATCAAAAGAAAAACCACTGAGCCTTTCCAGAAGTGTGGACATGGAGTCTCTCTTTTTAGAGTCAGATAGCACAGGGCCCCCCAGCTTGCATCTGGCCTGGAGGGTGCCTGCCCAGCACACTGCCTCAGAGACTGAGCCCCGCTGCACCCCAGGACAGTGCTTCCCCAGACTTAGCACCAGTGCCGTCTGCCCCAGCTCTGACTCCTCACCTGTCCTGTGGATCCTATTGTTTTGTCCCTGTTATTTGCTGCTGTGGGTGACTCCCCAGGCCAACTCCCTCACAATCGAACTGGACTCTGGTACCTCTCCAGAAACTGCCTGTCTTATCCATGTCCGAGCTGGGGTTTTTGACCCAAAGATAACATTTCCTCTACCTCCTGAACTAATTCAATTTAATGTGAATCTTCTAGAGCCAGGGCCATCCTCACAGTTGGAGGCCTGCAGGCAGTCTGACCCGCAGGAGCGTGTCCAACTTGGTGGGGAGGATGAGAGGTTGGCTGAACACAAGGTGCAAGGGCCTTGTCCTCCAGCAGAGTCTGCAATTCCACGTGTGTTAAGCTTTCTTTCTCACATGGCCCGCCACCTCCAGGCATCTCCTGCAGGCCGCCCAGGACTCCTCCGATCAGCCTGCACCAGGTAGAACCATCCCAGCTTCTCCCGAACCTTCCCTTGTCCTGCACTATCCCAGTGAATGACGCTACTATTCTTCTCGCCATTTAAGGGAAAAACCTGGGCTCTGCTCTGAACTCCCGTTTCTCTCTCGCCAGCCCCGTCTCAACACCTGTCACCACGCCAGGAGATTCTACTTCTTCAAGTCTGCTTCTCATTCTAACCACCCACTCCCTCTTAGATTATTTCTGTAGTTTCCAAAAATGTTGTTTCCATAAATTGGTGTCCAGCCTCAAGTCTCTGCTCTCCCCTTCGCCCCATCCAAGTGACTCTGCCTAGCTACAAATGAAATGGTGCCACTTCTCAATTAAAACCCATTAGCCCAAACTTGGTTGCCCTTTAGAATCACTTGGACTTAAAAATACGAAGCTAGCCTCACTCCTAGAAACCCTGATGTGATGGATCTGCATCAGGGAGTCCGAGCTTCCCAAATTCTCCAAATGATTCTAATGTGCGGCTGGAATTGCAGACTCTGCTGGAGGACAAGGCCCTCGCACCTTGTGTTCAGCCAACCCCTCACCCTCCCCTCCAAGGTGGACACGCTCCTGCAGGCCAGACCCACCACATGCAGGCCTCCAACTGTGAGGATGGCCCCGGCTCTCAGCGTCTCTCTTCCTCCCTCTTCTGCCGGCACCATGTGGCAGATGCTTATCTTCTGGGAAGAGTGGAGTGAAGGGTCACCTTCTCAGGTAAGTTTTTGGTCCCTTCTGGGTATGATGGCGGCTTCCTCCAAGGTGTCCTGACCTCATTGGTCAGATTTCTTTACTGGCTCACCTGGCACACTGAAGGGCACTGATTGCCACATGTACCCAACGTGTATTTACCGACAGCCAGCTCTAGTGAAGGCTGTCTCATAGAAATGACCCTCTAGTGAAGGAGGCAGGAATTAAGAAAACAAAAAGAAACACAATTGTGACGTGTGAGAAAATAAAAGAAGCGCATACTAAGAAAGAGGACATGGGAGTGGGTTTGCCCCCGGTCTGCTGGGTGCTTGGGGGAGGGCGTCTTTAATCTGTAGCACTGAGTCTCCCTGATTCAGGAGGCTGAGAGACCAGGTTGGAAGGCAGGAGAGCAGCCCCCAGCCTGAGCTAGGCAAAATGACTTGTGAAGGCCGGGCCTGCGGTGCAGGTTTTAAATTATTTGCAGTGCATTGCACAGCCTGAACTCCATTATAGCCCTCAGCTATTTGTTTTTTCAGTAAATGTCATGTCCTGTGTGCTCAAGTCAATCTGTCTGGTGGGAAGCGATGAAGAGGCTGGGGGATTCCACGTGGGGACTGATGTGATGGGAACAGCCACGTGCACCTCAGGGCACTGTCTTAGTCTGTTTTGTGCTGCAATAACAAAAGGCTTGGGATGGGGTAATTTATAAACAGCAGACATTTATTTCTCACAGTTCTGGGGGCAGGTTTGGTGTCTGGTGAGGGCTGCTCGCTGCTTCAAGATGGTGCCTTGAGCACTGCATCTCCCGTGTGGCAGGTAGAAGGGTAAAAGGCCAACGCTGTGTGAATCCTCTTTTAAAAGGGCCTCCGTGGCTGAGGCGTGCGGATCACGAGGTCAGGAGATCGAGACCATCCTGGCCAACACAGTGAAACCCCATCTCTACTAAAAATACAAAAAATTAGCCGGGCGAGGTGGCGGTGCCTGTAGTCCCACCTACTTGGGAGGCTGAGGCAGGAGAATGGCCTGAACCTGGGAGGCGGAGCTTGCATTGAACCGAGATAGCGTCACTGCACTCCAGCCTGGGTGACAGAGTGAGGCTCCCTCTAATAATAATAATAATAATAATGATAATAAGGCCTCCATTTCACTCACATGGCCTACACCTCCTAAAGGCCTCGCCTCGCTACACTTTTGCAGTGGAGATTGTTCCCACATGAATTTGGGAGCGGCACAAACATTCCAGCCACAGCAGGTGTCCAGGGGCCGTGCACACGCAGCACCCAGCCCTGGCTACCCTGAGGAGGGCTCCAGCCCCCCAGAGACCAGAAAGGGGCAGAAGGCACCTCAGACCAGTGCCCTGAGGACACTGCGCTTCCCCCACCCCTCAGGCTTGGTCTGGACGATGGGGCTGGGAGGACCGGCTGAAGGGAGGTCAATAGCGCTCTTATTTTATATTTTGCGCACATGCCCTGTCTTTTGTCCAGGTTGGAAACAGTGTGGCCCCTTGCCTCCTGCCCGTACAGGGGCATTTCCTCACCGTAACAGCCTCACAGCTGTCCACACAATCAGACTCTGTTCCACACGAAGCCCAGGCTCAGCCAGTCTGCACGGCCTGTGTTGAGACCATTTCGCAGTAGAAGTGAGTGATGAGCAGGCTTTGATGTTGGCCTGGCAGTGGCTCGGCCACAGCCCACATCCACAGAGTGAGCAGGCAGGCACCGCTGAAATGTCACATTGATCACAGCACTCATCCAAGGATGTCATCATAGGGCAAGAATGGCCATGCTTACTGAACCATGAAAGTCTCTGGCAAGAAGAAAGGCCCTCCTATAGCCAGCGTGGGCATCTTGAAGGAAGGTAGTGATGGGCATGACCCCCTGAGAGGGTTCCCTGGCTTCCCACTCTTGAGGGTGGCAGTGTGCATGAGGCGTGGGGATAGGGGAGGCCCAGAGGGCCGATCACTTGGGACCAAGTGACCACATCAATGAAACTTTCATCCTGGCCTCGGGGCCGAGCCTGTGTGCAGGGTGGAGCGGGCCAGGCTGGGGAGTCCTTCCCCACAATGTTACCAGGGAGTGGCAGGGACCTGGAGAAGAGGGCAGGGTCCTGGCTAGGAAGGGAAGGATAGCGGGAGGCCTGGATGGCCGTCGCATGTGGACTGGTGGAGCAGGGGCATTGGTGTGGAAGTCACTGGCAAAGCTCACAGTGGGAGGGGTCTGAGGGAATGAACAGAGGGAGCAGCAAGAGGTGAAGGTCAGCCAGGTGAAGTGCACTGTGGGCGTGAGGAGGGCGTGAGGCTGAATGTGGCCCTGGCTCTGCCCTCTGAGACACGAGGATGGGTTTCTTCAGGAGTGGTTCTGAGTTCTGTCCACCATTTCCATCCACAATGCAGAGACTGGCACAGAGAAGGCCCAGAAAATGTGAACCAATACATGATGTACTTCAGGCTTCTCAAAGTCTCTGAGAAGTCACCACTGCTGCTCATGGACAAGAGGAACACCAACTGCACAAGTCATTGAGGGGTTAGGCTGCTCTACCAGCTACACAGTTGTGCGAGGACTCCAAATTTGCATCAGGCAAAGCCGGGGAAATGCGCCCATGCTGTGGTCGGCTGGGGGTTTCAGTTCTTCCATCTAAGGCTCGTAGAATTTTGTCTCAATTCTAAAACCTAGGTTGAAGTAACTGACATTTTCAAAAAGTAGAGGTATAATCTGAAACAAAAACTCACACGCAGCTGGCTTATTTCGGGATGGATTCCAGGTATTAAGGGAAAGAAACAGGGAGGGACAGTGGTGAAACCCAAGGTAAGGGGTGAAATGCACTTGGCAGTGGCTACCCTGGACTTGGGCTCGGACCTGCAGGTCTTCTGAGTAAATTTATGGTATGAACTGTCCACTCTGGGGATCAGAGGGTTTCTAGGCTTCTGTAGGTAAGTGTGTCCCCAAGGTCCTGGGCTGTTGTGGTGCCTAGAACTTGAGGTCTGAATTCAGTTCTGGCCCCACCAGAAGAGCACTGGGGTATGAAGGTGGTTTTTGGCAGGTGAATTCCCTAGTGCTGGTGGGACGGGTCCTAACATCTCCCCTGCTTAGCTCTCCTGCATTTTCAGAGGGCTGGTGTGGGACATGGGGAGCATCTGGTCACCCCCGCCAGGTGAGGAGTGCATTGCGGGAGGTTGTGGACTACTCCCAACAGGCCAGCCGTAAGTAGACCCCATGCCCAGAATTCTTTTTTTTTCCCTGAGTTGAAGTCTTGCTCTGTCACCTAGAGCTGGAGTGCAATGGTACCATCTCAGCTCACTGCAACCTCTGCCACCCAGGTTCAAGCGATTCTCCTGCCTCAGCCTCCCGAGTAGCTGGGATTACAGGCACGCACCACCACACCCGACTAATTTTTGTATTTTTAGTAAAGACAGGGTTTCACCATGTTGATCTCAAGTGATCCACCCACCTGGGCCTTCCAAAGTGCTGGGACTGTAGGCATGAGCCACTGCACCCGGCCCCCAGGCCCAGAATTCGGTTGTCAGGAGAAAACAGTGGACCATTCAGCACAACCTCCATCACCACAAAGGGCAGAACCCAGACCCAGTGGCACAGGCCCAAGGCAGCGGCTGTCCCTGGGTGGAGGCCCCGCTTCTGTAGTGTGGGCACGATCTCCCTTCACAGCCTGTTCTGGCTGTTCCCTGAGTCACATCTAGGAAGCCAAGGACTACCCAGTGGCCGAGAGCACATTCATTCCTAAACCTAGACGGAGGTTTAGGGAAACAGATCCTTTGCCCTGATGCCTTTGCAAGGACCCTTGTATATGCTAAACCTCACAGCAGCTTCAGGCAAACACCAATCCTTGTTCCCACCCAGTTCTCAACAAGAAAGTTCAGGATAAAGATAAAATGGAGCTTCGGGGAGCTGACCGGTCTTCCCCTTTTTGTGCTCTCTACCATGAAAGCCTTGGCTACTTTGCAGAGCCATTTCTTCTTTGCCTGCTTTGTCCTCCCTGAGGTCCCTATAGTAATGGCAAAGGGAACTCTGAGGCTGAATGTGTATGTAGAATGGTTATTAAGATGAACACTCATCCGAGGAAACCCAACAGTGGTTTCAAGATGCTGCTTCATTCAGCACTCCTGGAGCAAACCTTCATCTACACTATTAAACTATAGGAGAGCCAGGCTGGCCTGAGCCTCACACACCTGCCTAGGAAACCCTTAGAAAAGCATTCCCATGCAGGACTCGATTTATCTGGCTCTTGCTCTTGTACCCAGAGCTTCAGGACAGAAGCAACAAACATGCAGCTAGGACCCTGAGAGAAAGAGGAGTCACCTAATTGTGTCACTCTCTAGTTTCTACTGCCTTTCAGAAAACGTCCACATTCCTAACATGCCCCATCCAGTTCTCTGCCCATTTGTGACTCCATCACACTGATGTGCTGAGGTTTCACAGGCACCCACGTTCTTGTTCTTGCTACCTGACTTTGTGTGCACCTGCCCCTCGGCTGTGTGCCTGCAATGGTCTGCTGACTCCCCACCTCTTCCTGGGCCCACCCTGGTTCCCAGCCAAGCTCACTTCTGCTCAGTTTTTGGGCCCTGACTTGGCTATCATTCCTTCCAAGAATGGCCACAGACCCCTCTGACTGCGTGGGTGACCCTCCTTAGTACCACCAAAGCACCTGACCTGCTCTGTCCTGGCACTGAGCATACCTCATCGTGCAGGTGCATTTCCTCATTCACCCTTCCTCATCCACCCCTGGCAAGGAGCAGCCTGAGGGGAAAGATGCTTGCTGTTATGTCTCCAGCATGAACAGGAACTCAGCAAAGTTCAGTTGAAATGTGTCAACCTATAAAAAGAATATGAGAAAAGAATCTCCAAATGTGTTAAATTTATTGATAAATAGAAAAGAGGATTATAATCTGGAATATACTATGGCATGCCATAGGCGTGACCGGTGACGACCACTAAGAGGAAGCTTTTATTGGCCAAAAGGGAGGAATTCATGTAAGCTGCTGGGAAATACACTTCACTGGTTCTGGAGGCCCAAAGTCAGCAGTGGCGTCGGTCCATTGGTGCAGGTGCTGTTACTGAGCAGGTGCTTTCTCAAGGGCATTTTATCTGAATGACTGCCACCCCAAAGAAGGTCCAGTGATGACCCTTATAGTAGAAATACATGCGTGCAAGTGAAATGCGCAAGCGGTGCAGAGCGGGAGATGCATGAACGATGTGAAGGGCTTTCTTGTGAGGTTTGAGAAAGTCCTTAGAAACTGTTCTTATCTCAGACAGGCAAGCATGAGCACCCTCCTTCATGCCTAGTTTGCCCTGTTTTCTCTGGGTCTGTCTGACAACAGTGATTTCATCCTGGTGTCTGTAGCTTTCACTAATGCATAGAAGATAATTGGTAGATTGCTCCTCTGGTTGAACACACCACTTCCAGAGCTCCCGAGAGGAGGAAGCATTGAATAAAATGTCTGGCAAATGAGGGCGTAAATGCCCACCTGCAAAAAGTCAATGAGTAGATGGTCTATCCATTTTTCTCTGTTCTCCGTAGTTCTGCACTGCCTGAAGGCATAGAAACTGCTGCTACCACGTAATCTGGCTTCCTTTTCTCTTCTTCCTCTTGGTTCTGGGCTTCAGCGCTGGCTTGGGGGATGCTCCAGCTTCCCTCCCATCCATGCTTCAGACTTCACTCTGCAAGGTTGGCACTCGGCCCCAGGCTGACCCTTATTGTTTCCATTAGGGCCTTGCTGTGGTCTCTGCTCCTCCATTACCACACTTGTGCTGTGCTCTGGGGAGAGACTGGAGGCCCTGCCACCTGCCAGCTCCATTCCTGGTAGCCCTCAGGCCATTGCTGCCTTACCTGCCCTGGGTGGGCAGACGTGATGTGCCCGCACGGCAGCTCTGTAGGTTTCCTGCCTGCAGGAGAGCATGTGCTTTGGCAGATTCGCAGGGCCTTACAAGAAGAGAGCTCGGTGGGGCATATTGGGTTCTCTCCCTGCAGAGTGACTGGGGGAGGCCCAGAGGCTCCAGGTGCTCACCAATGCCTGGCCCCTTCTCCACAGCCTATGCCAGTGGTAGTGGAAGTGGGGACATGAGAAAGGAAGAGACAGTGAGATAGAAGAGAGACAGTGAGACCAAAGCTTCCTGTAGCTGAGCAAGTCAAGTGCCTACAACTGGAATAATCTCCAAGGTCGTCATATACAATCCATCGTTTGACTCTGGAATCGCCACCACACCCTGTGACATGGTCATCTGGACAGTCCCATTGCATCCTGCCTAATGCAATAATTGCATCATTACTATTCCCCAGTGAGCATCCTGGCACACTGCTGTTTTTCACACTGGTGTGGGTATTTCTGAAAGACAGATGTCTGTGGAACGGCTGGGCAGGGGTATGCACACTTCACGTGATGCTGCCAATTACCCGCAGGTTCACACACACACACACATAGCAGTGCACGGCAGTTATGGGCTCAAATGAAGAAAGGCCTTTCTCATAAACTGTCCCTCTGCAGATTGGACTGCATGTTTTGAATGAGTGTTCAAGAATCTGGATGATTAGGATGCTGTAGTGGGGATTTCCACCCTGAACTCAGCTTGTGGGAAGCTCTGGAGAAGCCCCAGGGCCTCCTCCTAGGTGGCCGGTCCCCAAGCGGGGCTCACTTGTGAAGGCAGTGGATTCTCCAGGCCAGCCTGAGACAGCATCTTCTCCCAGGTCTCTGTGAGGCTTTCCACTGGACCCTGCTTGTCCTCCCCTTAAACTCAGGCTTGTCAACTGCAGTCTCAGCTGGAGGTCTGGGGCGCTGCCGTGACCCTGTCCCGTTTGTCTCAGGAAAACAATGAGTCTTTTTCCCACTAGGCAGGAGAACTTCCTGGGTGTCCTGAATGTAGAAAGAGCAGCCAGGGGCAAGCATGGGTATTGGATGCTCTATACTGACTCTGAGGGAAGGACCTGCTGGCTCGGAGGCCTTTGCCGGCTGTGGCCACTCCCTCTGGTGCCGGCCCGGCCTCACCTGGCCTGCTCCTCACAGCCAGGACAGCTGATGGCATTGGGGCAGTGCCTCCCACCCCACCCTGCATTTATTGCTGAGCTGAGAAGGGGGAGAGCTCAACAGGGGGTGTTATGAGCTACACTGTGTCCCCTAAATTTGTATGTTGAAGCCCTAACCCCCCAGAACCTCAGAATGTGACTGTATTGGGAGACAGGGTCGGTAAAGAGGTGATTAAGTTAAAATGAGGCTGAGGGTGGGCCCTAATCTAATATGATTGGAGTCCTGATAGGAAGGGAAGGAGACACCAGGGGTGCACAGGCACAGAGGAGAGGCCACGCCAAGACGCGGCAAGCAGATGGCCACCTCCATGCAGATGAGGGAGGCCTCGGGAGAAACCAAACCTACATGCACCTTGAGTTTGGACTTCCAGCCTCCAGAGCTTGAAAAAATAAATTTCTGTTGTTTAAGCTGTGCTGTCTGTGGCAGTTTGTTATGGCAGCCAGAGCCGACTAATATGGCAGCAGTGGGAGCAGGAGCATAAAATGAGTGCAGCCGAGAAAGTCAAAGGGGGCTTCGTCTCACAGAGCAGGCAGTGATTCCTACAGATCCACATGGGCTTGGCTACGCGGCTGGAGCTAGTGACCCTGACACGGGCATCCCCTCCCTCCCTGGACACCATGTCTGTTTTTTCTTATATTCCTCACCCTTCGGTGTGGGGCAGGGAGCTTTCATTATCCCCAGTCAGCGGCTGAGAAAATGAAGTTCAGAGATTGCCTGATTGACCTGTCATTTTATAAATGTTTTGGGGGCAGGTCTCCTGACCTCTTATTGAATCCCCCAGAGTAATGCTCCCAGGTTACTCTATTGAGCAAGGTGATTCTGAAACTCCAGGTTGGAGCCCATTTGCAGCTGCTACGGTTATTACAGCTTTGCCACATTGGTCTGGCCTGATAGAGCAAAGCCAAGCACATGCTTCCGTCCCAGGTGATGCACACGTCACGGCGTCCCCGCCGCCAGCATGGTGGCTGCAGCTGGCAGGAGCCTTTGGGAAGGCCATTGAGGGTGGTGGTGAGCTTCAGGCTGGAGCCGCGATCTGGGGGTGGAAGCTGTTTCCCTCCCAACCAGAGAGGGCCGGGGAGAGCTCAGGCCTCCAGGAGAGCAGACGTGGCTGAAAGGAGTTGATTACCCACATGGCTTAGACCTGTGGCTGGTGGGGAGAACCCCTCACTGCTTTCCCCTGCAGGGTCTTCAGCCAGTGTGTGGCTCTGCACTATTTGGTGCAAAGGTTTGCTTGTGTTTGTATGCCTGTGTGTGTGCACATGCGTTTGCTTCCGGAGTGACAACTGATGTTTAGGTTACTCTGGAAGAAAACCAGCCTCACAGAGGCAGCAACACTAATTCTGCTAGCTCCCGCCTCTTTAGGGCTCCCTCTTGCTTGAATACCCCACTCCCCATCATCTCACAACACCAGACATGTATTGTGATCCCTCCCCTGGGCCTTGCCTGGGCTTGGCCATGTCTTATGTGTCACCATAGAAGACACCTTCTGTGTCTTCCCTTTCTGGAGCCAGAACTTTCTTCAGAAGACTTCCTTTCCATGGTTGGCCTAAACACTGCCTTGGTCGTTTCATAAATCTTAGCAAAATGTCCTCTCTTACCTTGGCAACTCTCCCTGCCCCAACCAAGTCATGGCCAGGACATGGTTGGAGCTGTCTGGAGCTGTTGGCAGCTGTTTGGAGTGGCTCCTACTTTCTTGGAGCCCTGAGCCACAGGGCTAGGTGGCAGGTGTCTGGGGTGGATGTAGTGAGGAAAGAGATTCCTTTGCTTCCTTGTGTATGTGGTGAGAGGGTCCACAGCTCTCTGCCAAGGTCCTCTCTGGGTGAGAACAGGGTCTTGGGGAGTCCCTTGATTCATGGGTGAGAGCTGGATCAAGTGTCACAGGTAAGTGAGTAGCTACAAAACCCAGATGCATGGTGGGTGGGTGAGGCCATCTAGCCCCTAGCCACAGCTGCAGTGTTTGGGAGCAACTTTTTAATGACTCAAACTCATTCCTTGTGAAAAATGGCAATTGGAACACATCATATTTGAGAGGAGAGCAAATGTGCAAAAATAAGATAAGGACCTGAACTGGAAGCCGAGAGAATTCTTTTTTTTTCCCCCTTCCAGAATTACCAGTATAAGCAATCCCATTTTACATTACAAGCCAGCCTTGACACTGAGCAACTTAATTGTATATTTGTTTTTCCAAAGCGATGTTCATGACTGGTAGAACTGCAGAAGTTAATTGGGGAGGGAGAATCAAACAGCACCTGTGTCAAGCCAAATGAACATTAGCTACAAGTGCCTGCCCACACCTGGAGCAGCTGCACTGCCAGCACTTAGCCCAGGGCTCGGTCATTCTGTGGCCAAGCAGAGCACTGTCCTCCCTGGCTCTTGGCTGGGCTGGGGTCTGCCAGCTATTGCACAGGATGCAGGGTGGGTCGGCCTCTGCTCAGGTGCCAGCCCTGATACGGTGTGTCCCCTTCTTATTCTTTTGCAAAGATAATCTTTGTTATACTTGGGCCATTAAGTTTCTACATAAATATTAGAATCAGCTGGCAAATTTCAGGGAAAACTCTGCTAGGATTTAGATTAGAATGACATTGAATTTTTAGATGAGTTTTGGGAGAGCTGACATTTTAAGCTATTGGATCTTGGCAGACATTAGGCTGATGGAGTTCTTCATTTGTTCAGCTCTTTGCTGTGCCTTTCAATCAAATTGTCATTTCTATACACCGAGGTCCTGCCTGTGTTTGTTTGGAATTATTTTTATATGATTTATTTTCTGTGCTATCATGACTGGAATCTTCTATTTTATTGCCTATTCTTATTGGTTATTGCTAATCAATGGAAATGTTTTTAATTTTTGCATATTCATCTGCTAATCAACCATTTATACTAAGTAGTCCTACCGTTAGTTCTACCATATTTAACCATTTATTCTAATTAGTTCTAATGGTTCTAATAAATTTCCTGAATTTTCTAAGTAAGCAATTATAATGTCTCTGACTTCTTTGTCTTGTTTTGTTTTAGCTGATTTAGTGTGGTTGTCGTGACTTCTGTGTTAAAGAAAAAGTTTTTAATGACTCATTATTAAGTGTTCCTTCTAGATGTTCTTTATCATTTTAGAAATGCCATCTATTTCTTACTCACTGAAATCGCCTATTTTTAAACCATGAATAATAGGTGGTAAACTTGATTTAAGCCCTTTTAGTATCTATTGATACAACCTAAATATTTTTCTGTGTTAAAGCATGAGTAACGTATTCCATTTTCCTATGGCTTATTTTAATTACTATTTGTCATCTGAGACATGCATATCAATATTTCCAAAATAGGGATTTACCTTAAAATCAATAGTCTGTTATAGGTTTGGAAAAGATGTTTTTTTCAAATGGAAAGTCTTTTCTGCTTAGTGTTGCATTAAATATCCATGTGTTATCATCAATAGCATTTCAGATAAACAAAATGCACTAATAGGTTTTCTAATGTTTAAATATTTAGCAGTTCTGGCATCAACTCAATGTATGTTATATAAGATCTCTGTATTTATTTCATAAGAATGGGCTGTCATTTTTGCCTTCTTTACTGTCTTTGATTTTGGTATTAAGGGGTTACGCTTGCTTTATAAAGTAGCTGTGGGACATTCCTTATAATTTCTTCTCTGGGAGGGCTTTTTTAAAGAGTTGGTTTTATTGAAATGTAATTGCCATTCAATAAGCTCCATGTATTTAATGCATACGTCTGTTAACTTTTGATGCAGGTATGCACCTGGGAAGCCGTCACCACGGCAGGGTAATGAACATACAGGCCAACACAGAAAATTCTGCCTCTTTCTTGGATTCCCATTCCCTCCTCCGAATTTTCCCAAAATAGTCCCAGGCAACTACTGCTGTGCTTTCTATTACTGAAGCTTAATTGGCATTTTTGTAAATTTATTTAAATGAATCATAGATTATATACTCACTTTTGTCTGGCTTCTTTCAGTTGGTGTAATTATTTTGAGCTTCCTCTATATTTTTGCCTGTGTCAAAAGTCCTTTCCTTAAAAAAAAAAAAAAAATGCTTTTTTTTTTTTTTTTTGAGACAAAGTTTCTCTCTGTCATCCAGGCTGGAGTCCTGTGGCGCTGTCTTGGCTCATTGCAACCTCTGCTTCCTGAACTCACGCGATTCTCCTGCCTCAGCCTCCTGAGTAGCTGGGGCTACAGCCACGCACCACCACGCCTGGCTAATTTTTTTTAATTTTTTGATATTTTTAATGGAGATGCGGTTTCACTATGTTGACCAGGCTAGTCTCAAACTCCTGACCTCAGGTGATCCGCCCACCTCAGCCTCCCAAACTGCTGAGATTACAGGCGTGAACCACCGCGCCCGGCCCTGCTTTCTATTTTGAAACACAGGCTCACAAGGAGTTGCAAATAAATGTTCTGGAGTCTCCATTTATCTTTCACCCTGATTCTTTCGATGGTGACATCTTGAACGATTATAGTACAATGCCAAAACCAGGAAATTAGCAATCCACAGAGCTTATTCAGATTTTACCAGTTTGACATCGTTGCCTGTGTGTGTGTGATTTTGTCACATGTGTAGATTTGCATCACCACCACTATATTCAAGAAACATGGCTGTGTCACTGAGCAGCTCACCCTGTTACCCCCTTATACAGCCACACCTGTTACCCCCTTATACAGCCCCCTCCCTCACACTGGACAGACACTACTTTGTTTTCCTTTCAATAATTCTGTTGTTTCAAGACTGTTTTATAAATGAAATCATATAGAATGTGAACTTTTGAGATTGGCTTTTCTCCCTTAGCATAATATTACTAAGGTTTATTCAGGTCACTGTGTGTAGAAATAGTTGTTTCATTTTTGTTACTGCTAAGTAGTATATACCTTGGTATGGGTGTACCTCTCAGTTTTTTAAATTATTCAGCTCTTGAAGAGCATTTGGGTTCTTTAAGGGTTTTGGCTATTAAGAATAAAGCTACCATTAATATACCTGTACAGGTTATTGTGTGAACATAACTTTTTATTTCTCTGGGATAACTGCCAAAGAGTGCAGTTGTATGGTAAGTACATGTTTAGTTTTAAGAAACTGACCATTTTCCAAGGTTTGGTCTACATTTGGCATTCTCACCATCATTGTATGAGTTCATTTTCCTGCATCTTCACCAGCATTTGGTGCTATCATTTTCTTTTTTAAACCTTTGTGATAGATGTGAGGAGATAGCGCATTGTTTCTAATCTGCATTTCCCTAATGGCTAGTGAGTTGAACATCTTTTTGTGTGCTTATTTGCAATTTGTATATCCTTTCTGGTTAACTGTTTCTGTATGTCTTTGCCATTTTCTCATTGGATTATTTGCATTTTTTACTGTTAAGTTTTGAAAATGTATTATGTCCTCTCTATATAAGTCCTTTTTAGGATATGTGTTTTTTTTCCTTTTTAAAAAAATTTTATTTTTATTTTAAGTTGTGGGGTACACGTGGAGGAGGTGCAGGTTTGTTACCCAGGTAAACATCTGCCATGGTGTTTGCGGCACCTATCAACCCATCACCTAGGTGTGGAGCCCAGCATGCAATAGCTATTTTTCCTAATGCTCTCCCTCTCCCAACCCAACCCCCTCGAAAGGCCCCAGTGTATGTTGTTCCCCTCCCTGTTTCCATGTGTTCTCATTGTTCAGCTCCCACTTATACGTGAGAACATGTAGTGTTTGGTTTTCTGTTCCTGCATTAGTTTGCTGTTAAACACCATGGAATACTATGTAGCCATAAAAAGGAATGAGACCATGTCCTTGCAGGGACATGGATGGAGCTGGAAGGATATGTGATTTGAAAACATTGTCTTCCACTCTGTAGCTTGTCTTTTCATTGTCTTTAAAGGGTCTTTTACAGACCAAATGTTTTTAATTTTGATGAGATTCAATTAAATTTTTTTGTGTGTCTCAACTTTAATAACTTCAGCTAGCTCTAAGTCCCAAAGATTTCCTCCTACACTTTTCTAAAGGATTTGTAGTTTTAGGTGTTACATTTAAGCATATCTTCTTTATTTTTTTGCCTATGGATGATCAATTGCTCCAGGACCATTTTTTGAAAAGCTCTTCTTCCTTTCCTTTATTGAACTGCGTTTGCATCTTTTCAAAAATTAGTTGGGTATATTTGTACCAGTCTATTTCTGGGCTTTCTATCATGTTTATTGGTCTATGCATCTATTCGTGTGCCAATACTACATTGTCTTGATTGCTGTAGCTATAGAGTTAGCATTAACATTGGGTAGAGTTATCCCTCTAACTTTATTCTTCCTTTTAAAAGTATGTTTAGCTATCATAAGTCCTTTTGTTTTTCCTGTACATTTATGAATAAGCATCTATGTCTGCAAAAACTTCTCTGGGAATTGGATTGAGATTCTGTTAAACCTACTGATCTATTTGGGAAGAGTTGATGTCTGTACCATGTTGAATTTTCCAATCCATAAACATGACATATGTCTCCATTTATTTAGGTCTTACTTGATTTCCTTTTTAAGCATTTATAATTTTCAATATACTAATATTTTCAATTTAGTTAATTATTGCTTTTATGTATATGGTGTGGGTTGTATGTTAGTTTTTTGGTTAAATAGATAACTATTTAGGTAATATGTTTTGATGAATAAAAATTTAATTTTGATGAAGCCCAACTTATCTACTCTTTCTTTGGTTGCTCATGCATTTGTCATATCTAAGAAATTGTTCCATAATCCAAAATCCTGTAGATTTATACCTATGCTTTCTTCTAATAGTTTTATAATTTTAGCTCTTGCATCTAGGTCTTGATTCCCTTTTGAGTTATTTTTCGTATATCATTTGAGGTAGAGGTCCAAATTCATTCTTTAGCATGTATACATTCAGTTTTACCACCATCATTTGACAAAAAGGTTATTCTATATCCCCTTACATGATTTAGGCATAAGTGCCAATCTTCAATTAACCATATATGTACAGGTTTATATTGGGACTCTCAATTCCATTGTATATATCTACATTTCTAACATAATGCCAGCACCACACTTTCTTGATTACTCTAGATTTACAGTAGGTTTTGATTTGGGAAGTGTGAGTCCTCCAACTTTTTTCTTCTTTTTCTCGACTTGTTCAGCTATTTCGACTGTTTCCTTGTTATCCCTGTCTATTGGGCTATTCCTTTGCCCACATTTCCATATGATTTTAGTTTCCACTTACCCATTTCTGTAAAAATGGCACTTGGTATTTTGATAGGTATTGTATTGAACCTGTAGATCAATTTGGGGACTCTTGCCATTTTAACAACATTAAGTTTTCTGATCCATTACATAAGATATCTTTGCATTTTTAAGGTCTTGTTTAAATTTTCAGCAATGTTTTGCAGATTTTAGTGCACGAGTCTTCCCTTTTTCTGGTTAAATTTTGTTATTATTATTCAACTTTTATTTTAGAATTGGGGGTATACGTGCAGGTTTGTTACAAAGATATATTGTGTAATGCTGGGGTTTGGAGTATAACTGAGCTCGTCATCCAGGAAGTGAGCATAGCACTCGATAGGTAGTTTTCAACACTTGCCTCCCTCCCCTCTCTTGTATCCCCCAGTGTCTACTGTTCCCATCTTCATGTCCATGTGTACCCAGCGTTCAGCTCCCACTTACAAGTGAGAATATGTGGTATTGGTTTTCTGTTCCTGCACTAGTTTGCTTAGGATAATGGCCTCCAGCTGCATCCATGTTGCTGCAAAGGACATGATTTTTTTATAGCTGTGTCATATCCCATGGTATGTATGTATCACATTTTCTTTATTCAGTCTGCTGTTGATGGGGCACCTGGGTTGGTTCCATGTCTTTGCTATTGTGAATGGTGCTGCAATGGAAATATGGGTGCTCTGTGTCTTTGTGGTAAAATGATTTATTTTTCTTTGGCTGTATACCCAGTAATGGGGTTGCTGGGTTGAATGGTAACTCAACTCTTAGTTCTTTGAGAAATCTCCAAACCATTCTCCACAGTGGCTCAACACATTTACATTCTTATCAACACTGTATGAGCTTTCCCTTTTCCCCACAGTCCGGACAGTGTCTGTTATTTTTTGACTTTTTAACAAAAATCATTTTGACTGGTGTGAGATAGTATCTCGTTGTAGTTTTGATGTGCATTTCTCTGGTGATTAGCGATGTGTATTTTTGTTTTATATGTTCTTTGTCTGCTTCTATATCTTCTTTTGAGAAATGCCTGTTCACGTCCTTTGCCCACTTTTTAATGAAGTTATTTGTTTTTTGCTTTTTAAGTTAAGTTCCTTATAGATTCTGGATAACAGGCCTTTGTCAGATGCAGAGTTTGTGAGTATTTTCTTCTATTTTGTAGGTCTTCTGTGCATTTGGTTGATTTTGTACCTGGGAATTGTTTTCTTAATTTTATGTTTAGATTTTTCATTGCTAATATATATAAATGGAGATTATTTTGTATATTGATCTTGTGTCTACTACCTTGTTGAATTAGCTTATTAGCTCTAATATTTTTGCAGGTTATTCTTTTGGATTTTCAGTATAAATTCATGTCATCTGCAAATAGAGATAGCTTTACTTTTTTTCCTTTTCTTGCTGAATGTCTTTTATTTTACTTTATTGAGCAAAGGACTAGCTAGACCTCCAGTACAATGCAGAATAGAAGTGGCCAGCGTCAACATCATTTACTTCTTGAATTTAGGGGAAATTTTTCAGTCTATCACCATTAAGTTCTATATTAGCTGTGTTTTCTTTATAGATGCCCCTTTTCAGATCGAGGAAGTTCCCCCCCTCTTCTGTTCTTAGTATTTGGGTGTGTGTGTGTGTGTGTGTGTGTGTGTGTTTTAATGAAAGGATGCTGGATTTTGTGAAATTATTTTTCTGTGTCTATTGAGATGATTATGTGTTTTTCCTCCTCTTATTCTACTAATGTGGTATATAACATTGATTTTTATATGTTAAACCAATCTTGTCTTCCTCAGGTACATCCCAGTCAATCAAGAACACGTAATTGTTCTTACGTGCTGCTGGATTCCACTGGATACTATTTTGTTGAAAATTTTAGTGTTCATATTCATAAGCATTATTGGGTTAATAGTCAACCTCTGTGATTTCAGATGAGAAATCAGCTCTTATTCAAATTGTTGTGCCCTCATAAGTAATCTATTATTTATGTCTGACTACTGTCAGGATTTTCCTCTTTAGTTTTCAGAATTTTAATTTTGTTGTATCTTGACTTAAGTTTCCATGCATATATTCAGTTTGGAATTTGCTCAGGTAGGGATACAGTGAAGGTTTCCGTATGGGAAGGAGTTTGCATGGTTTAAAACTCCCACTGGTACCAAAGGGGGAGTAACCTAAGGTTCTCATTAGCTTGCCTAGATATGGTGCAGAAAGGAAAAAGGAGTGAGGCTTAGAAGATGTTAGTAGTGAGTCATCACAAAATGCAGTCAGACTCTTTATTTTAGTTAAGGTGTGTGTTATAAACCTCAATGTGGTTCTCTCTTGATACATGTTTCATGTGAGCTTGAGAAGAGTGTTTATTCTGTTGCTGTTAAATAGAATATTCTACAAATGCCAATTAGATCAATCTGATTAATAGTGCTGTTCGAATAAACTATATCCTTATTAATTTTCTGCCTGTTTGATCTAACAATTATTGAAAAGGGGGTGTTGGGAGATCCCAACTATATTAATGAACTTGCCTATTTCTGCTTGCAGTTCTATCAGTGTTTTCCTCATTTATTTTGACTGTCTTCTGTGAGGTGTTATACACCATGAATGTTGTTAGGTCTTCATGGAAAATGGACTCTTTCATCATGTAATGCCCCATTTTACAACAGACAGTTTTTCTGTTCTGAAGGCTGATTTGTCTATACATATATCTATTTTAATTTTCTTTTATTAATGTTAGTATGGCATATCTTTCTCCACTTCTTTACTCTAAACCATCCGTGTCTTTATACTTAAAGTGTATTTCTTGTAGATAACATATATTTGGTAAAATTCTCTTTGACAGTCTCTGTCTTTCAATTTATGTATTTACACCATTCTTTTTTTTTTTTTTTTTTTTTTTGAGACGGAGTCTCGCTCTGTCACCCAGGCTGGAGTCCAGTGGCACGATCTCGGCTCACTGCAAGCTCCACCTCCGGGGTTCACACCATTCTCCTGCCTCAGCCTCCTGAGTAGCTGGGACTGCAGGCGCCCACCACCACTCCCGGCTAATGTTTGTGCATTTTTAGTAGAGATGGGGTTTCACCGCGGTAGCCAGGATGGTCTCAATCTCCTGACTTCGTGATCCACCTGCCTAGGCCTCCCAAAGTGCTGGGATTACAGGCGTGAGCCACCGCACCCAGCCCACTATTCATATTTAAAGTAGTTATTGATGAGAACAGGCTTTGAAATTGAAGCAATAATTAATAGCCTACCAACCAGAAAAAGTCCAGGACCAGACAGACTCACAGCCAAATTCTACCAGAGGTACAAGGAGGAGCTGGTACCATTCCTTCTGAAACTATTCCAATCAGTAGAAAAAGAGGGAATCCTCCCTAACTCATTTTATGGGGCCAGCATCATCCCGATACCAAAGCCTGGCAGAGACACAACAAAAAAAGAATTTTAGACCAAGATCCCTGATGAACATTGATGCAAAAATCCTCAGTAAAATACTGGCAAACCAAATCCAGCAGCACATCAAAAAGCTTATCCACCATGATCATGTGGGCTTCATCCCTGGGATGCAAAGCTGGTTCAATATACGCAAATCAATAAATGTAATCCAGCATATAAACAGAACCAAAGACACATGATTATCTTAATAGATGCAGAAAAAGCCTTTGACAAAATTCAACAGCCTTTCATGCTAAAAACTCTCAATAAATTAGGTATTGATGGGACGTATCTCAAAATAATAAGAGCTATTTATGACAGACACACAGCCAATATCATACTGAATGGGCAAAAACTGGAAGCATTCCCTTTGAAAACTGGCACAAGACAGGGATACCCTCCCTCACCACTCCTATTCAAAATAGTGTTGAAAGTTCTGGCCAGGGCAATCAGGCAAGAGAAAGCAATAAAAGGTATTCAATTCTGAAAAGAGGAAGTCAAATTGTCCCTGTTTGTAGATGACATGATTGTATATTTAGAAAACCCCATCGTCTCAGCCCAAAAATCTCCTTAATCTGATAAGCAACTTCAGCAAAGTCTCAGAATACAAAATCAATGTGCAAAAATCACAAGCATTCTTATATACCAGTAACAGACAAACAGAGAGCCAAATCATGAATGAACTGCCATTCACAATTGCTTCAAAGAGAATAAAATTTCTAGGAATCCAACTTACAAGAGATGTGAAGGACCTCTTCAAGGAGAACTACAAACCACTGCTCAATGAAAAGAGGACACAAACAAATGGAAGAACATTCCATGCTCATGGATAGGAAGAATCCATATCGTGAAAATGGCCATACTGCCCAAGGTAATTTATAGATTCAATGCCATCCCCATTAAGCTCCCAAGGACTTTCTTCACAGAATTGGAAAAAACTACTTTAAAGTTCACATGAAAGCAAGAAAGAGCCCGCATTGCCAAGACAATTCTAAGCCAAAAGAACAAAGCTGGAGGCATCATGCTACCTGACTTCAAAGTATACTACAAGGCTACAGTAACCAAAACAGCATGGAACTGGTACCAAAACAGTGATATAGACCAATGGAACAGAACAGAGCCCTCAGAAATAATACCACACAGCTACAACCATCTGATCTTTGACAAACCTGACAAAAACAAGAAACGGGGAAAGGATTCCCTATTTAATAAATGGTGCCGGGAAAACTGGCTAGCCATATGTAGAAGGCTGAAACTGGATCCCTTCCTTACACCTTATACAAAAATTAATTCACGATGGATTAAAGACTTAAATGTTAGACCTAAAACCATAAAAACCCTAGAAGAAAACCTAGGCAATACCGTTCAGGACACAGGCATGGGCAAGGACTTCATGACTAAAACACCAAAAGCAATGGCAACAAAAGCCAAAATTGACAAATGGGATCTAATTAAACTAAAGAGCTTCTGCACAGGAAAAGAAACTACCATCAGAGTGAACAGGCAACTTACAGAATGGGAGAAAATTTTTGTAATCTACTCATCCGACAAAGGGCTAATATCCAGAATTTACCAAGAACTCAAACAAATTTACAAGAAGAAAACAACCCCATCAAAAAGTGGGCAAAGGATATGAACAGACACTTCTCAAAAGAAGACATTTATGCAGCCAACAGACACATGAAAAAATGCTCATCATCACTGGCCATCAGAGAAATGCAAATCAAAACCACAATGAGATACCATCTCATACCAGTTAGGATGGCAATCATTAAAAAGTCAGGAAACAACAGGTGCTGGAGAGGATGTGGAGAAATAGGAACACTTTTACACTGTTTTTGGGACTGTAAACTAGTTCAACCATTGTGGAAGACAGTGTGGTGATTTCTCAAGGATCTAGAACTAGAAATACCATTTGGCCCAGCCATCCCATTACTGGGTATATACCCAAAGGATTATAAATCATGCTGCTATAAAGACACATGCACACATATGTTTATTGTGGCACTATTCACAATAGCAAAGACTTGGAACTAGCCCAAATGTCCATCAATGATAGACTGGATTAAGAAAATATGGCACATATATACCATGGAATACTATGCAGCCATAAAAAAGGATGAGTTCATGTCTTTTGTAGAGACATGGATGAAACTGGAAACCATCATTCTCAGCAAACTATTGCAAGGACAAAACAAACACCACATGATCTCAGTCATAGGTGGGAATTGAACCATAAGAACACTTGGACACAGAGTGGGGAACATCACACACCGGGGCCTGTTGTGGGACTGGGAGAGGGGGGAGGGATAACATTAGGAGAAATACCTAATGTAAATGATGAGTTAATGGGTGCAGCACACCAACATAGCACATGTATACATGTGTAACAAACCTGCATGTTGTGCACATGTACCCTAGAACTTAGAGTATAATAAAAAAAGTAGCTATTGATGTAGTTGCATTAATATCTACAATGTTTGCAACTATTTTCTGTTTTTTATACTTGTCCTTTGTATTTTTTCTTCCCCTCTTTTTTCTTACCTCTCTGATTTTGAATGTTTTATGATTCCATTTTTCTTTTAGCATATTAATTAAAACCCTTTTAAAAACTGTTTTAGGCTGGGCGCGGTGGCTCATGCCTGTAATCCCAGCACTTTGGGAGGCCAAGGCGGGAGGATCATGAGGTCAGGAGATCAAGACCATCCTGGCTAACACGGTGAAACCCCGTCTCTACTAAAAATGCAAAAAGTTAGTCGGGTTGGCGGCGGGCGCCTGTAGTCCCAGCTACTTGGGAGGCTGAGACAGGAGAATGGTGTGAACCCGGAAGGCGGAGCTTGCAGTGAGCCAAGATCGGGCCACTGCACTCCAGCCTTCCAGCCTGGGCGACTGAGTGAGACTCCATCTCAAAAAAACAAAGACAAAACAAAACAAAAAAACCCAACAAACTGTTTTAGTGGTTTTCTTAGAATTCACAATATATATTTAGAGCTAAGTCCACTTTCTGTAACACTATACCATTTTATGGGTAGTGCAGGTAACTTAGCACAGAGTACTCCAGTTTCTCCCTTCTGTCCCTGTGTTGCTGTTATTCCTTTCAGTCATCTATATGCAATATTTTAGGTTGAATTGTGATTCCCCCTGAAACAAAGGGATATGTTGAAATTCCAACCCTCTTACTTCGCAATGCGAACTTAATTGGAAATAGGCTTGTCTTTTCATTCTCCTGACAATATATTTTGCAGAGAAGAAACTTTTATTTTAACAAAATTCAAATGATCGGATTTGTTTTCATGGATCATACCTTTGGTGTTGTATTTACAAGGTCATCGCTATACCTATAGACATGCAGGTCTTCTGCTATGTTATCTTTTAGGAGTTTCATAGTTTTGCATTTTACATGTAGGTCTATAATACACTTTAAGTTTTGTGAGAGGTTTAAGATCTATGTCTAAATTCATTTTATACATTTTTTTGTATGTTGATGTCTGGTTGTTTCGGTGCATATTAATCATGGTTATTTTAAATTTCTTGATTGATTAATTCCAAAATTTGTGTCATATACAAGTCTGGTTCTGATTCTTGCATTATTTCTTTTTGTTGTGCATTGCCTAAAGTTGATCATTCTTTGTAGTTTTTTATTGAAGACTAAACCATGACATATCAGGTAAAAATATCTGAGGTAAACAGGTCTTCAGTGTGAGATTCTATGTAATCTGGCTACGAGTTGGACTGTTTCTAAGAGTTGCCGTTGTTACAGGTGTGAAGATCTTTAAATTACTCCGTTGTCTTTGTTTCTGTCTTCCTTGTTGTCTTTGGTTTCCCTTAAGCACACTTTGCTTAATTAGAATCTGTGCCATTCTTTCAGCTGTAATCACCTGTTATCCCACAGCCCCATTAATGTAGGGGTAAAAAGTGGGAATGGAGAAGTGTTCTAGAATCCTGTGGTTAAATAGCAGCCTTTTAATCGGTCTGTGTCATCAGGACGAGACCTTTACAAATGTTTCTTAGCTTTTCCCCCCTTCCCACTTTAGGTTAGACAGGAAAGTCAGAGGGAGCTCAAGTAAGGCAGACACCTTTCTCTCTAGATGGGATAAGTTTCTGGTGAAGTTTTCTCATGAAGAAGATAACTTTCCAATGAAGAATGTACTGATCATTTATCAAAACGGCTACTTTCTCCTTCCCCCTGCCAGAGACATAAGGTAATTTTTTCCCCAGCTCTTCACAGTGAGAATCTGATGGGGTTTCTGGAGGTAAAACCTATGAATGTGTGGGCCCTTCCCCAAGACTATGGCCTCAGGAGTTTCTCCCTCTCCTGCTAGTTTTCAGCCTTCAGCAATTTGTCGAAATTACCATTTAAGTGTTTCTATTAGCTTAGGACTTTAGGCTTTAGCTCCTAGTAAGCCGATCTCAGCTCTGAATCTCAGCATTCAGCTGTCTATCCAAATTTTGAGGTGGTTTCCTCTGCAACCTCAATTCTCTGATGGGTCCAAAGGTCATTGATTTTCAGTTTGTTCAGCTGTTTTCCTGTTGTAAGGAAGAAAGTGATAATTTCCAAGCTCTTTTGATGTTGAATTTGAAGCTGAAAATATCCAGTAAATTTTCCACCTCCTAGGATACAGATTTCATTTCAGCAAGTTTGATTTTGGCCTTTATTATATCTGTGTGCCTCAATTCATCTTTTTGAACATATGCAGTACAGTTATAATAACTGTTTTTACATCATTGTCAGAGCTGACATCTGTGTCAGTTCTGGATTAGTTTCATTTGAAGGATTTTTGTTCTCACTTGGAGGTTTTGATTAGATGCCAAATATTGAGAATTGTGTTGTTAGATCCTGGGTATTTTTGTGTTTCTATTATCATCCTTGAGCTTTGTTCAGGGATGCAGTTACCTAGTTTGAAACAGTTGGATGCTTTCAAGTTTTTCTTTTACTGTGTTTTAGCTGAGTGCAGAGCAATGCTCAGCGTGGAGCTGATCCTTACCCACTACTGAGACAGGATCCTTCTGAGAACTCTACCCAATGATCCGTGTGTCCTAGATATTTCCAGTGTGGCTGTTGGAACAGACTCTATTGAGTTCTGTGTGTGTGGCAGGTATTCATCATTCTAATCTTTTGGGGTTGTTCTTCTTCAACCTCAGTTTTCTCACACATACGTGCTGATCACTAGTCTACTAAATACATGTTGGGGACCCTCTAGGATTCTCTCTATGTAGCTGTCTTCTCTCTACTACTCTGCTTTTGGAAATCTATCTGCCTTGGTTTCCCCATAGTCTCAGTTCTGTCTTCTTAATGCAGGGAGTCTAAAGGACTCCACTGGGATTTTTCCCTCCTGTGCCATGACTTTGAAACTGTCTCAGTGTAGTAAGTTGTAGCAATTTTAGGGCTCACTTCATTCATTTCCTGTCTCTCAAGGATCTTTGTCCTTTGTTGCAGTGTCTTAAAAACCATGGCTTTACATATTTGATCTACTTTTCTGATTGTTTTCTCTAGATAAATATATTCAGTCTCTTTTATACCATTTTGGTTGGGAATATAGAATTTCCTTCCAAAACTGCCTGAGCTTGAGGCTTGTTAATTTTTGATGGGTGTATGTGCCCTCCTAAAATTCATATGTTGAAATCTAATCCCCATGACAAATCTTAGATTCTTGATTTGAGCACTGGAAAATATTCATGATCAGGCCAAAACATGTATTTACCAATTTAATTTTTTTGCTTAATAATTATTTCAAAAAATGTTGTTGTTATATTATTAGAATCCTTGACATTATGCTAGATATTTGAGTATAATTAGTCTAGGTTGGCAGTGTCCCAGCAGCCATGGAATGGACTGTGTACGTTTTCTGCAACCCCAGGGGGACACAGTACCACTTCTCTTCTCTTTATATTTTTTGAATTAGTCTCTCTGCTATTTCGCCCTTAACCCCTGTAAACCCCAATTTTCCAACCACCTATTTAAAGAACATAGGATGCTGAACTGGAATTGCCCATGGTTAGCCTCCAATTTTTCATCCTAAGGACAGGGGCTGAGACTCCGGCAGGGGAAAGAATGGCTCCTGCTGGTCAGTGCTAGAGACCAGTGTCCACCTGTCTATCATGTGCTTTCGCTCCCACAGCCCAGCGGTGCTTCCGACTTCCTCCTGTCGGTATTCACCCAACCTGCTCTTCACTCGGTAGCTCCAGCTCTGCGTCTTCCACAGTCTTTTCCATCGCCATGACCTAGAGCACTCGTACCATCCTTCAGTCTCATCTGGAGACCACACATGGCCTGCACACACTATAAACCTTTCTTCATTGTTGTCCTGTGCCATGAGCAAATTTCTCTTTTGTAAATTTGTGTGGGTTTGTGGACTGCTTTTCAAGTGGGTTTGTGGACTTCTTTTCAAGTGTGCTGTGAGCTGCTGGAGGAGAAACCAGCCTTCTCTGCCTCTCTGGGTTCACCAGGGCCCTTCAGATATTAGGTCACTAGACACGTTTTCATAGGTTCCTGCCTTGAGTGCTGCATCCCACAGTGAGCTCCTCCTGGGCATGAGTGGGAGGGAGCACAGGCAGGTCCTTGAACCTATTTGTATTTCCCAAGCTTCCAGCTCAGCAGCTGCCCCTGGGAGTGGAGGCTACAGTAACTATCTGTCGACTTGAGGAGCTAGTGTGACCATTTCCTCTTCTTCTCCTCCACCTCTGCATAGAAACTGCTCTTTCCCCAAGGTGCTTGCCTTCATTATGGCTGTAGCATTTCACAGAAATGCTGTTCTTTCTGCACCAAGCTGGGGGAGGCCACTTCAGGGATGAATACACCCAGTGACCCTTCAAAATTGCTCTCCCGAACATTTAAAACGTTCTCCACATTTTACATCAAGAATTGTAATTTTTAATGCTCCTCTTTCAAGCCCCCTCATCAAATATAACCTTTTCCTAGTTTTAGTGAGGAAATCTCCCCTGGTTCATTTGAGAGTCTGACAAGCTCTGCATACAAAATTGACAGCTGAAGATTTTTTTTTTTTTAAATAGTAGTCAAGATTAGAGCTGTGTTCTGGCATTTTCCTCCCCACTCCTCTCTCAGCTTGAGTCATTTTGCCTTTTCCTCCAGCTCTGGCACCGCACAGGCTTCTCCGAATGGAGCACCTGAATTATTAATGCTGCCCAGTCCCTCAGAGTGCCGGCGAAGCTGTGCACAGTTCAATCTGAAAGGATGCACGGAATCATTAGATGCTGGCAGCCCACTCTCGGCCCTGCGATCACACCTGGCTAGAGACATTAACTGACTAAATGATTTTACCACTGCAAGTTTTTAGATTACTGCACATTTAGCTCAATTAAATATATTTTAACACACATTTATTAACCACCTACATTTTCTCAAGAGACTGAGGTGGGAGTTATGTTCTAAGTAGATCTCATAAATTAGCGGGGGAGGCAAACAGACAAACAACAAGGCAGGTGGAGGCAGGTGTCTGTAAAGAGGCACAAGGGGCATCAATACAGAGCCCAAGTCATCATCTCAGAATACAGGGTGGGAAACCTCCCGTCCCTGAATGATGAGGACCTAGAGAAAGGTGGGGAAGGGATAGACATTCCAGATGAAGGGATGGTCATAAACAACATAGCCCAAGTGAGACTGAGTGAGGAACGTTAACCATAAAGTCCAAGTTGCTGTGGGCAAGGGGAGGTTTAATAGTGCAACACAGGAAGTGTCACATCATCCTGTTCCTCTAATTGCTGGGGGCAAGGGGAGGTTTAATAGTGCAACATAGGAAGTGTCACATCATCCTGTTCCTCTAATGGAGGTTTCTCAGTCAGACCCACACTGGAGATTCCTTTAAAGATAAAAGTGAACTGACTGAATACTTACTTGCTGGTGTGGGAGAGAAAACTGCATGCAGATGTTGGAAAACTCAGGACGGAAAACTCCAGGATAAGTCAGGGGTGAACTGGCATCCAATGGGGGCTTCACTTCCACGGGGCTAAGTGAGAAACAGAGGATATAAGTCAGTCTTAGTTCTGCAGAGGCCAGCAGGAGGCCAAACCTCCTTGGCAAAGCAGGTTATATACTTGAAAATTACTCTAGACTGATAAGAATTTAGGATGAAAGACCAAGAAGATATTTGTTGAAATCTGACTAGAAGTATATAGAAAATAAATGAAAATTCAATGTATGGCTCTGGGGACCAGCAGAACCTGGTGATATGAGGGAGAAGAACCAGAGCCGATCCAGACAGACTCTTCTCATAGATCCATCTGCCTCACGGCGTGTACCAGTCCTTTCCTGAAGAATGAGGGGAAGTGTTTGTTAAAATACACTGTCTGTCTTTGTCTTTCAAAGTTCCCATTTCAGAAAATCCTACCAAAATTGGATTGACTTTGCTGGAATTGTTGCAGGACTCACAGGTTTGCATGCCTGCTGCACGGTAATGGACCAATACACTGAGACCACAGGGATGCAGCAGAGAAACAGTGTAATGATCGCAGGCCACCAAGCAAGGAGGTGGGAGGATACCCTCAAATCCCTCTCCCCAAGGAACTTTTGCCTGGGGTTTTTAAGGGGATCATGGAGGCCGAGGGCCTAGAAGACTGGGGTCGTTGATTGGTTGGGGGAAAGAGGATGAAATTATCAGAATGTGGAAACTGCAGTCTTTGGTGAGTCAGCTCCTCCTGGGGTCCTCAGACACCTGGCATCAGTGGGGTCCTACAGACTAGCTGGCATCAGTGGCATCCTTCAGACCAGCTGGCATTGGTAGTTTCACTCTTATACAGGACCTACAAGAATTTCTCAAAGGGAAAACTTAACCTTTCATGATATTCAAGTTGTTGTCTACAGAGCTGGTAAGGAGAACTGGAATCTTGTAACAGAGTCTACATGATTCTAGGACAATAGGAACCAAGCAACTCTGAGGAAGCAGGTCAGAGCAGCCCGATCTGGTGAGGAATGCTGAGTGTGCGGCAAGCCAGCTTTCCTTCATTTCCCCCTCTCTTCTTCCTTGATTAATTTTATACAATTTACAGGGATGGTTTCAGAATAACTGAGCAGTTCAAGGCCAGGGCAGTGTGGTCATGTCTGAATTGAGCTCGGTGGTGTGTCAGGATGTGGCTTCTTCATCTCTTGACCCTATTCTTCTCTGCCAGCCTTGCCCTCTTGGGGTCACCCAGGGCTCCAGGCCAACATGTTCCCTCGTGCACATCCAGCAAAAAGAGAGCCTCTCTGGTGCCAATGGCACCAGTATGAGGCCCACGTGTCATTCTCATTGGCTGTTATTGGGACATTCCAGGACAAGCCACTGCGGTAAATGAAATATACCAATGGGATAAAGGGAGTTACCTAAGAGAAATCAGGGTGCTGGGAGGGAAGATGAGTGCTAGGTGTTCAAGCAATTACCTACTGAGTGAGAGTTTAAGACCCAATTCGAATCTCACCACCTCTAGGAAGCCCTCTCTGATTTACTGAGTGTCTGCTTATTCTGTTTACCTCCTTCACTTTTTACAGTCCTATTTCTACCTCCAAACTGTGCATTCCTTCAGTGCCTGTAATATCCTGCTACATAGCACCAAACCCATGGGAGAGGTGCTGACATACATGTACACAGACATGGGGTGCACATATACATACCACATAAGTGCCAGAGACATGCGTTTATTGGTATCATTGCACAGGTTCCTTTGAGGTAAAGTTGTAGACACTCCCACACTTCTTACCAATACTCATCGTATAGCTATAATTTATTGCAGATAATCTCATTTAATAAAACAGTTCTCGTCACATGGACGATGCTCAGTAAATAGTTTCGGGATGAGTGAATTCAAGCCCTAAATAATGCTACATGATGGTGGATGAGGGACTTAAGATGAAACAAAATGTGTCTATGTCCAAGGGCAGTGCTTTTATTGTAATGACTCACATGGCAACAACCTTGCCCAAAACACAGACTTCAGTAGAGCAGCCAAAGGCAAACGTGCTGTGGTGAAGTAGCATTGTGAAGTAGGTGTATATCCGTGTGGGAAGCAGGTGTATATCCGTGTGGGAAGCAGGTGTATATCCGTGTGGGAAGCAGGTGTATATCCGTGTGGGAAGCAGGTGTATATCCGTGTGGGAAGCAGGTGTATATCCGTGTGGGAAGCAGGTGTATATCCGTGTGGGAAGCAGGTGTATATCCGTGTGGGAAGTTGTTGCTCCCACCCACACTGCCACCCTGAGGTGCTCCCTGGAACCATCTGCATGTCACACTCAAACGCACACTGCCTGGTCTGAGTTCCTCTGACTGTCTTCCCAGTGTCACCTGGTTGGCCAGAGAGCTGGAAGGGGCAGTTAGACCCTGATGTCTCTGGGAGAAAGACGCCCCAAGAAGCAGTGCTCACTCACCAGCTTTGAGGCTTTCCTCAAGGAAGTCCCCCTACACCCAGCTCCAGGATCCCACAAGCTGAGGCTCCATGCCTCGGGGACTGAAGAGCACGGGCCCCACACAGGTGACTCCAGGGGGTTCGGAGGCCTTGGTCGTGTGACCCCAGACAATGAACCGTGGCTAGGTTGGACCTTGATGCTCCTGGCCTGCTTATCTAGTAATACAAAGTGTTTCTAATTTAAATGATAATAACAAATTGGAAAAAAAATGCTTGCATGCGTTCAGTGAGCCATGACCATCATCCGTGTTGCTGCCGGTTCTGGTGTTGACGGAACATTATTAAGCCCTTATCTACGACGCCCACACTGAGCATGTTGCTGATGGCATTAACAGAACATGTGTGCTATTCTATACCTTGTGCTCTTCAGAACATATGCCCTCCTTGTCTTGTCAGAGCGATAACTGAGAAAATGTTCTCTTAAAAGGAGAGAGCAGTCGCAAAGAAGTTCACATTCTTTCTTAAGGTAAGTTAAAAGAACACATGTTTTCAGATGGAAAATTGTGTCTCCTTTTTACTCTTTTCTGTCAAGAGTCAGGGATGTGGAGTAAATAAATCCATCACCAGGAGAACAACTCTCTCTTCTAGAATTGCTGAGGAATCATTCGGTAAAGCCGGGGCCACCAGCAGAGTGGCCTTCTGGCAGATGGCTGGGGCTTGGGAAATGCAAATCTTCTCTCGGCTCAGCTATGTGGTTCTTTTTTCTTCAAGAAGCCAAAGTATTGGGTGTACCCCACAAAGTCAGAACTGGGCACAGACAGGGAAGGCTGGCTGTCAGCACCTTGCTGGCCACGGTCGTGGACCCCGGGGTGAGCTGACAAAGCAGTCACTCCAAGCATGGCTGCAGGAGCGCCAGAAGGCGCTGGGTGCTAACGTTTAGGAGGCAGCGTGGACAGTGGAGGGGTACAGAGGAGGCCCCACATGAGGGACAGAATGAGGGCCTGCTGGCTGCCTGCACTGCCTGGTGCTCCTGCTACGGCGGAGGAAGGCCAGGCCCCTGGCAGGACTGCTGCTGTGTAAATCCTGATGCCACTAATGATTCGTCGTGCATCTGGGCCTCTTTGACTCTGGGTGCCTCTTAGGGCTGAGATAAGGATGAGGGGAGAGAATAAATGCGAAATGCCCAGGCTCACTCTCAGCACCGGGTGGTCGGTGCAGCCCAGGAGCCAGGAGGCAAGCCTCCGCAGGAGTCCAAGGGATCCAAACCGAAGCACCATTTTCTGACATCTTGCATTTAAACCTAACGTTTTGCATGAATTTCTTTTCCACCACAAGCTTGTATGAATAAAAACAGACGACTTCCCCTCATAGATAAGCAGAACTGACACGTCCTGGTGGCTCCTGGCCCATGGTGCACACTGAGGAGGAAGAACAGTAACGTTACCGTGAAAGGTGATAACGGGTCCTCTTAGAAAGCTGTGGAATTGGGTACTGGAAGATATGTTTGCCTCAGCTACAGATGGGTGCGACACATCGAGGGAGCCCTCCTGGCCCATCCTGCCCTGTACTGAGTTTCACCTGATACTCACTCTCCCACGTCTTCTGCTTCAGGAAAACCCGCCACGCCTCTGTCTGGGAAGGTGGCCTGTTATCCCAGCCCCTTATCCTTTCCTCTTGCCACTCAATGTCCCCGCCCACTCCCACCTGGACGCTGACAGGACTCCAGCACTGCCTGCTCCAGGAAGCCTTCCTGGACTCTATCAGCCCACACTGGGTTTGTTAACATTGATTATCTGAGGAATTCGGGGTATCACCTTATGACATGCTGTGCTATATTCCGTCACCACCTTGCCCAGGACTCACAGCAGCAGGTGACAGTCCAGATTCAAATCTGGGTCTGCCTGGCTGAGCACCCGTGGCTTCTCTGCAGACTTGGCCCCAGCTGCAGCCCCCCGTCTGCACCATCTGTTTCGTCATCTCCTCACCCTGTCTCTGGGTGCTCCTGATACTGTTCTGTTTGTGAGGCTGGACCCTGAGAAGGTACCCAGAAAGCCTTAAGCATTCACGGAAATGAGCCCACAGACTGTGTGATCCAGCAGACAAGCTGATCGAGCAGCAGAGTGGTCCACAAGAGCAGCCGTGGCACAGCCAGGCTTTAACCTCCCTCTGCTTGGGCTCATGCTCCGCTGAACCACGGAAGTCTTGTGATAGAGTAAGGACCGGGTGGTGTGGGAGGCAAGGAGGATGGGTACACATGTTGCCATTAGTCAGCCTTGTCTTAGCCACCAAATCGGGGCAGGGCCTCCTTCATGGGAGGGTCTAATGGTTTTCCCTAGAATGTGAGTGCTCAGAAGGGAAAGACTGTTCTATTGTACTCCTGCCCGTGTCCAGCACAGTGCCTGGAGCACGGTGAATGCTCACTCCCAGTGCGGGGATGAGCGGCTGATGGGCTAGACAGGGAGCCTGGGGTTCTGGTCTGTCCTAGCTGGGAATCCTGAGGCTGTTAGGCCCACTTCAGTATCTATACAACAGGGCATGTCGCTGTTCTTCAGGCTGCTGGGAGGAATCGTGATTTCACAGACGAGAGGCCCGACCCAGCCCTGGACAGCAGGTCCTTCAGTTTTGTCTCAAGGTGGCCGAGGATGCCTGGGGGTGTCCCAGGAGCGATGCTGAGGGCAGGTCTGGGGTATGGAGAAAGTTGGGCGGTGGTGATGTGCATGCCCTGGGTGTGCCTGTATTTGCCATTTTGTCTTTGCAAGAACTCAGAAGAGTAATATTTTGTAGTTCTTCTCATGGAAAGAGTGAGGGGAGCCCCATCATGCCCCGTGAGGCTGCTCTGCAGCTGGCTCTCCTGTTCTGTGGCCCTGCCTTCCACGATGTCAGAATAAATCATCTAGTTAACTGGCTATAACGTGGGGCACCAGGAGGGAAACCAGGTGGGGAGATTGGCAATGAGACAGAAATGACTCGTTTTGCCATTGGTTGTGTTGGCATTTTGTAGACACAGCCCTGGGCTCGCTCATTGCATCACCTCCCACATCAGCCCATTAGGAAGGGAATTTTTTTGTGTAGAGTATAAAATATTGATTGTCCATCGTCCTTAACATTTTAATTGCATTTCAGAGAACACTGAGCTGCAGTCAATGTGGGGCAGCCTGATTTCCCTTCGCCCTCAGGGGAACAGATTATCTGGAGAAGCGAGAATGCAGAAAGCAGCCTTATAAATAAACCAAAAGAATTAGAGTGAGGACAGCTCTACCCAGCCCGGTTGGCAGCTGTCCACACTGCAAACCTTCTTATGGGAAAGCTGTTTTTTGGGGTGCAAGAGAAAAATACTAAAATCAGCCTTCTGGTGTGGAAACTCAGGCAAGTGCAGGCACAGACGCTCACCGTGGCCGTTCCCAGAAGTGCTTAAGCTGCCACATGCTATCTAGCTGTGTCCCAATGAGCTGCCTGAGCGCGGGGACCACGTTCCATCGCACAGGTCATGCAGATGGCAGCAGGTGTCAGGAGCCCAAGTGGCAGAAGGTAGAGGTGAGAGAGCCCTGAGGGGCTGGCCCTTCAGGGCTCATGGGGAGCCATAGACAGTTTCTGTTCCATGGGGAATGTGTGTGCTGGTGACTGCAGAGAGGCAGGAGACCCTCCCGGCCTTTTCTTCAATGCACCCCATCAGTGCTGTTCTTGGAGTTCTGAGGCCCTGGCTGAAAGAAGATGCATCGATCCAGTTTTAAACCATAGCTAAATAAGCCTGGGGTTGTAAATTAAATATAACCAAGCAAAGTGCCTCCAGAAACTGCCCCAAGCTTGGTTGTGTTTAGAAAGCTTCCCAGCTCCCTCCAGGCCATGCGGTCTCTCCAGGTTCTGACTGAGGGCAGGAGTCGCTGGCTCCATTTACTTGGTGCCTGTCACTTTCTGCTTTGTGATTTATTTTGTGCTGGCATCTTCTATAGCTGTTTAACTTTCCATGAGTGTGCATGTCTCATCTTTCTGCCTATATTGCAAAATGCCTCAGGGGTTGTGACTGCACCATATGCTTCAGAATCAGCATTTGATCTCCATTTTGAAAGGTCCTCTTCTCCCAGGGCCTCACTTTGAGGGCAAAGGACCCTGGCCTGAGAGTTCAAATGAGTCTCCTGGGCTAAAGGAGGTATGGGGCAGGGCTGGGCTGGAACTCGGCTCTCCTGAGGCTTAGGCTCCCCAGCACTGTTGCAAAGACTGAATTCCTGCTTTTCCACAGTAGGTGAGAGGAGTATGCCCCTCAAAGTTAACATGCACAGTGGGTCATCTTTCCTTCCATTATTAAACAAAATCATTTTTATCGATAATCATGCAATAACCTAATGGTTTCTTGAGTCATTCTTTAGTTTAAGACCATAAATTATTAAAAAAGAAAAACTTTCCATTTCAAATATATCATTAAATTCAATAAATTATTTAATGTGTGAAATAGAGTTTGCACTTATCAAACAAAAGATATCTTGTGATCTCTGCTGCTCTGCCGTGTTGGATTTTCAACATAAAGGGAAAGTCCATGTGGTCACCTGCAGCCACAGTGTTGGGATAGCTCTGGGCACGTGTGATTCCCTTTACAACCACTGGAAGACCATTGCTTCTTCTGAGTGTACTGTTAGAATATAAGAACATGAAGTACCACAGGGCTGGGGTCACAAGCTGCACCTGAGCAGGATTTGAATTTAAAAAAAAGAAAAGGTGAAAAGCTGAATTGCTGTGAGTTAGTGGCATTCCATATAACTCGGCGCTCTCTGAATCAACTGCCCTGCAGGGTATAATATTTATTAAAGAATATGTAGTGTCTTCTTTTGAGAAGTGTCTGTTCATATCCTTCGCCCACTTTTTGATATTTTTTTTTCTTGTAAATTTGTTTAAGTTCCTTGTAGATTCTGGATATTAGACCTTTGTCAGATGGATAGATTCCAAAAATTTTCTCCCGTTCTGTAGGTTGCCTGTTCACTCTGATGATAGTTTCTTTTGCAGTGCGAAAGCTCTGTAGTTTATTTAATTAGATCCCATTTTTCAATTTTAGCTTTTGTTGCCATTGCTTTTGGCGTTTTCATCATGAAGTCTTTGCCCATGCATATGTCCTGAATGGCCTATGTCCTGAATATGAAAAGAAGCTCAATTATCCCTGATGATTAGAGAAATGCAAATCAAAACCACAATAAGATACCATCTCATGCCAGTCAGAATGGCGATTATTAAAAAGTCAAGAAACAATAGATGCTGGTGAGGCTGTGAAGAAACAGGAACGCTTTTACACTGTTAGTGGGAATGTAAATTAGTTCAACCATTGTGGAAGACAGTATGGTGATTCCTCAAGGATCTAGAACCAGAAATACCATTTGACCCAGCAATCCCATTACTGGGCATATACCCAAAGGAACATAAATCATGCTACTATAAAGACACATGCACAGGGATGTTTATTGCAGTACTATTCACAATAGCAAAGTCATGGAACCAACTCAAATGGCCATCAATGGTAGACTGGATAAAGAAAATTTGCAGAACATGCACTTTTGTTACATGGGTATACATGTGCCATGCAAACCACCAAGGCACATGTATCCCTATGTAACATGTCCCATATACACCATGGGACACTATGCAGCCATGGCCAGGCGTGGTGGCTCACACCTGTAATCCCAGCACTTTGGGAGGCGGAGGCAGGAGAATCATTTGAGGTCAGGAGTTTCAGACCAGCCTGGCCAACATGACAAAATCTTGTCTATACTTAAAATAAAAATAAATTAGCCAGGCATGGTGGCAGGCACCTGTAATCCCAGCTACTGGGGAGGTTGAGGGAGGAGAATCACTTGAACCTGGGAGGTGGAGATTTCCGTGAGCCGAGATTGCACCATTGCATTCTAGCCTGGGCTACAGAGTGAGACTCCACCTCAAAAAAAAGGAAACAAACAAACAAACAAAAAACAGAATACTATGCCACCATAAAAAGGAATGAGATCATGTCCTTTGCAGGGACATGGATGAAGTTGGAAACCATCATCCTCAGCAAACTAACACAGGAACAGAAAACCAAACACCGCATGTTCTCACTCATAAGTGGGAGCTGAACAGTAAGAACACATGTATACAGGGAGGGAACGTCACACACTGGGGCCTGTGGCGGGGTGGGAGGCAACGGGAGGGAACTTAGAGGACAGGTCAGTAGGTGCAGCAAACCACCATGGCACACATACACTTATGTAACAAACCTGCATGTTCTGCACATGTGTCCCAGAACTTAAAGTAAAATTAAAAACAAAAAGGATACGTGGTGAAGATGTGCTAATTTGAGACCTACATTTATATTATTAAAACTCAAGAGTAACCATGGCAATTGTTCAGAACTCAGACCGACACAAGATGTTTGTGGAGAGAAGCATGTTATTGCCAACATTCTTTAGAATGATGGTAATAAAAACTTGGTGATAATCAACTTTTAGTAAGTTTTCATACTGTTTTAAAATCCCCTCCAGGCAATGCACCCCCTATTGCCGACCCCTGAGTGGGCTGTTCCCACCACCGCAGCCTCAGCATAGCTCTGTTGCTGTGGATGGTTTGTGATAATTGTATTTTGCCTGAGACATGGGAATCTAGACACCCTCCTAGTCTAGCTGTGTGCATCAGAAGGTCCTTCGTGGGTGACAATAAGGATCAGCAAAGGAGCACTTGCTGTTTAGCTCTGGCGCTAATACCCTGAGTGGAATCTCAGAGAGCGTGACTGATCCACATGGAGGCTTCCTGTATACACCAGAGGGGCTACAGGACCTAGAACGAAGCCAGATGAATGAACCACTCTTCCAACGAGGCTCACATCTGTGACTTTCAATTCTGTTGCCAAGGAACATGCTGGCATTGGTAAGCAGGTCAGCCTGTAGGGGAGGGAGAATCACTGAGACGGAGATGGGGTGTCCACCCACATCTGGAGCTTCCCCCATTCCCTGTTCCCCGTCTTAGGATTCACAGGTCAGTGTAGCACATCAGGACCACCAGACCCTGCCACTGTCATTGAAGAAGGAGTTCAAATAGAGAATAGAGAGAGGAAGAGCTTAGGCAAATGACAAAGCCTGCATTTTCAGAGTCATCAACAACATTACATTTGGGGCAAATAAATTAATCCATATTTCAAATTTTAGACAATTTTAACAAGCCTGAGGCGGAATAATGCATACAGGGGCCCCCATGCCAAGTGAGCCCCACCAGCCTGGGAGAGGCGTTGGCTTAGAATGAGTCTTGGATGACACCAGTGGTAGTCCGCCTAGGAAGGCACCCATCTTGCAATTATGGAGGTAGTATCTTTTTTGGCAAATAAATGAGAGTGGAGATTACAGGAGCTACTCTTTTCACGCAGAGAACAGATCTTGATTTATTTTTCTCATGCTGTAGGATATTGTTGGTTCTAAATGAACTGGCTCTGACTCTTTAATTCTCTGTCGAGATCATGTAATAACAATTCTTTTTGATTCCTTGGTTGATTGCAAAAGTTCTTATTTTTTTAATGATCTCTTTAAAATCCCCGAGAGTTGCCTGTGGCCAAGGTGATTTGAATACTCACTTTAAGAGGACTTGCTTTGACACCTTCCACGAAGTATCATCGCAGGATCTCTCCACTGAGACTGGAGAATACTGGGGGAGCTTTACGCAATTGAACAAGGACACCTGCAGAAGCTGCTCTTGGCTCCTTCTGTCCCATGTTATTTTTGCCATTTCTGAGTACATAGAGTTCAACAAATGTTTCACTACTGTTTGAGGCTTCTTTCCTCAGCACTTAAACATGCAACTTAGTAAGCTGCTTTTGCCGAAAGCCTCTTGTAACCTCAAGCTTCTGTGTCCTTGAGCTATTATTGACAAATGTCCGACATGTGACCGAGTGCATGGTCATGTCTGGTTGTGCTGTTCTGGTGGAAATAGTGCAGTAGCTTCCATGGTATAATACTGAGGCTTGAAAATAACAGCTCAGGGCATGGAGCCTTCATTGAGTTCCATCCACCATCCTCTTACAAGAGGTTTGACAATGAGCAAGGCATTGATGGCTTTATTTCTCCAAGAGACAGAAGAACTGGAAGAGATGGTACTCACGGCACTGACTCTTAGCAGCCACGTTACCAGAGCTGCCATGCTAACCTGTTATCACTTACACACGTGTCAGGACACAGCATCCTATGTGGTGGTACTAACTCTGCTCTCTGCTCTGAACACAGGACTCTAGTGAGCCTCTCACCACTGCTCAGCTGGGCCCCACATAGGAGCAGCCCATGGTGCCCCTAGAAGACATCACTCACCAGAGATGGTCACTCTGTATTCTAAAATCCAAAGCACCAATGAACCTCGCATGGCCTGAATATGAGGGAGACCCAGCATGCACTGGTGATGCACGCATCAGTAAGTGTCACACCGGCCAGTGAGGCAGGGACAAGCAGGCATTTTTGCTTTCAGCTGGGCTGTCCTGGGTGCATGTGCGTTTGCCACACTTAGCACCTACACCATGCAAGCACACTCATGGCCCCAGAAAGGATGGCTGTCATTATGGGGGCGATTGTCTCAGAGTGAGGACCAGGGACTGGGATCAGGCCCACAAACCCAGGAGTTTGCAGCATGAAGGTGAATGCAGATTCCAGCAAAACCTCCTCCCTCCATCAGACCCAGTGAGAGAAAGTGCTGGTCCTCTCTTGCATGTGTCCCATGGGCACAGGATTCTGGAGGACACTAGCTTCCCTCTGGGGCTGGCAGCCAGCATGAGTGATGTCACTGGCTGCTGGGTAGTGGGGTGACAGCATACATCAGCCTCTAAGCGATGAGGACAAGTGTGGGCCGAGGGACCTGGGGCAGGCAGGAAGAGCACTCATCTGGGGCAGAAGTAGAGGCCAGCCGAGTCCTGGGAGGCCGGTATGCACGGGCCTGTGGCACTGCAACACAGCGGTCAGCTCCGTGCCTGGGTCACCCCCGTGCCTGGGTCACCCCCGTGCCTGGGTCACCCTCTGAAGAGAAGGAGCTGGAGAGCAGCCCCTCTGCCCGGCTTGCCCTCCTGACTCCTGGATGGTCTCTCGAGAAGCGGAATCTCGGGTCTTGGCGCCATGGCAGGTGCTATCAGACGACTCTGGTCTCCTTCCTCTCAGCTCTGTTCTCTGTGTGTGGAGTGGTTCAGTGCTATTTCCCTGCCTGTGACAGCAGAGATTAGATCTCCCCTGGTGCCAGAGCTGCCCACAGTGCACCTGGCTCACCCCTCAGGTTCTGCTCAGCTAGCACGCTCCCCCGCTGCACATCAGGGGTTCCTAGCGAGTGCTAGGCTCCTTTTTGCTCTCGCAGGACCACAGAAGGCCTCCCCCTGCCGATCCAATCCTGCGTCCCCACTCCCCGGCCAACTACCATTCATGGAAACCCAGCTCAGTCCTCAGCCCCTGAGGACACTCCCTTGACTTACTTCCCAGGCACTCTGTGTGAATTTGGACTTTGACCACAGATCCTGGTTCTGTTTCCATTCACCCCACCGCTCACAGACTGCGGGACTCCTCAGGGGAAGGGTAAGGTGTGATTTGTCCATTTTCTCTAACCTTTAGCATCTTCCATTGATATTAAATGTTCTGTTTGTGTTTGTGATGGAATTTGAAGATTTTCTTTTTCTTTTGACAATTTGTTTTTCCTTAGTAGATTGTGAAGTCACTAGAGAGGCATGCAAAAGCCTTTTACCGATCATAGTTCTAAAGACCACGCAGGAAAGTGTGAAGTACGCCCATTGAGGCCAGTTATAAAACCCAGAAGCAAACTAGAGCATCCTTCCTAGAGGTGTCAAATCCCTCCTCGCCTTAGGGCTGAGTATGGGGGATTCCTCTGCAGGTATCAGGAGGTACGCGTGGGGCAGATGGCGCCTCTATCCTGTGCTCCGTGTGCTGCCGGGCTGGCTTGGGGTGCAGCAAACTCTCCAGGGGCCTATTAATCAAGCCCTGGGAGACAGCTTCTCCAGTTCTGAGGGATTAAGCAAGAGGATAGGGCAGCTCTATTTTTTTTAAAAAAAATTTTTATTAACTGTGTTCCTAAGCCTGGCTTGTAGTCAGGTTCAGGCATGGAGGGCATCTGCGGCTTGCACTATAATTTATTGCTACTTGCCTTAATCCCGGAATCCCATCCCACTCCGGTCCAGGCCTGGAAGGCAGAACCTTCCCTCAGCCAGGAGCATGAGGCCTGGTTGTTGTGGAGATGCCTGCCCTCCCCTTTGGCATGGGCTGGAAAGCTGCCTGCACTCCACTCTTGAAGGCAAAAGTGTTGAAGGAAGGAGGAGACTTTACTTGCCAGTCATTTCATCTTTGGCACCAGTTACCTAATGACAGAACCCAATGCGCTCCCCTGGTGGGAGGTGTGTTTGCATCCCATTTGTCGCATCCATTAGACAAAAGACAGAGAATGTGTCTCATGCATCACTTCATTCCCTTCCATGGGCGCAGGGTAAGTGACTAAGAAAGGGTAACTATATGGATAAATGAACTTAGATCAACCTCAACTATTTTTCTGGGACTCAGTACTGAGATGGTGAACTTTTATAAGATACGTAAGTTCAAAGTGCCTCACAAACGCCGTCTGCACCATGACTAAAGGAGGAGGTATTATCCCATTTCACAGACACAGGTGGTGCAAGCATGGGACCATGCAGTGGAGTGGTGCTTTGGGTTCAAGCCAGGTCTGCCTGTGAGTGCATTTTCCTCCTCAAAGACTGGCTTATCCTCTCATGTCCAGAGAAGAGAGTCTGCTTTGAGTGCACACGAGCATGACTCTCAGTCCCTAGGCTGCACATTGCAGTGCCTGGCAGTGTGCGGGTCCCGCTAGGTGGTGAGATCTTTGAAGACATACAGGCTCCTGCAGCTCTTGGATGCTCCTGAGTCTACTCTGATTGGGTGGAGCAGGTAGACAAGAAGGGCTCCTGGAGTTCCAGAAGGAAGCAATTGTGATGTCTGATGCCCAGAACCGTGGTCAGAAAGGGGCACCGAATGACGGGGCAGGGGAGGAGCCTTGATGGACAGAGACATGGGTGTCTGAGATGGTCACCAGGAATGTTCCTGTCTGGTTCCCAAGAACATGAACCCAGCAGGGAGAGGAAGGAGACTGAGCATCTCCTGCAGCCAGCATCACTCAGGGATGAACTCGGGTGCAGTTTGGAGAAAAGCCACACCATCAGCTGGCCTTCCCCAGGGAGTGTTGCAAGTCCTGGGCTTGCAGTGGTGGCCTGAACTCAGGAAAGCTTCACGGGAAGCTGTGGGGAAGGAGTAATGTTGGAATTAATCATAAAAATGATTATGGAATTTGAGACATAATCCCATGTGGCAAAATGTTTCAGTGGGCAAGTTGGAACTAGAAGCATTATTCTTGGTCTCTTACTGTTAATCACAATGTGATTTGTTTGCTCAATATAAGTACAGAGTATTTCTTCTATTTGTATAGTCCCATTCTAGGCAAAAAAAAAAAAAAAAAAAAAAGAAAAAAAAAAAAAAAAGTCATTAATGAAATGTTCTGTGAATACAAGGCATTTCGTGGTATTCTTGCCAGTGGTCCCCCAATCCTTCTTGATCAGTATTACTACTACCGTTTGACAGTCCAGAAATATAAGCCTTAACACAGTTGAGTATCTTGCCCAGTTACCACAGAAGACAGCAGTTAGAGTACATTTACAAGCAAGTCTTTCTAAAACTTAACCCTAAATCTGTTTGAAATTTAAGAAAGAAAAAGGCTGGGCGCGGTGGCTAATGCTTGTAATCCCAGCACTTTGGGAGGCCGAGGCAGGCGGATCACGAAGTCAACAGATCAAGACCAGCCTGGCCAACACGGTGAAACCCCGTCTCTGCTAAAAATACAAAAATTAGCCGGGCATGGTGGTGCGCACCTGTAATCCCTTACTTGGGAGGCTGAGGCAGGAGAATTGCTTGAACCCGGGAGGTGGAGGTTGCAGTGAGCTGAGATCGTGCCGTTGCATTCCAGCCTGGTGACAGAGTGAGACTCTGTCAAAAAAGAAATAAAGAAAGAAGGAAAGAAGGAAAGAAGGAAAGAAGGAAAGAAGGAAAGAAAGAAAGAAAGAAAGAAAGAAAGAAAGAAAGAAAAGAAAGAAAAAAAAGAAAAGAAAGAAGAAGAAGAAGAGAGAGAAAGAAAGAAAGAGAAAGAAAAAGAGAAGGAAGGAAGGAAGGAAGGAAGGAAGGAAGGAAGGAAGGAAGGAAGGAAGGAAGGACACAAAACCTTCAATGGGCTTACATTCTGACTGAGGGATGAAAATGAGTGCCTAAGACGTGATGGCACCATAAGAAGAATAAGACACCGAAGAGCTGGCAAGTTACCCAGCGATGAGTTTGAGGGCAGTGCGACTCTCCGCGGGACCTGGGCAACCAGTACGGTGAGGGGAGGGCAGAGCATCCACGCATCTGCCTAAAGAGCAGCTTCTCTGCTTTCAGACACCTCACAGGGACAGATCGGAAACAGCTCTCTGAAGCCTGTCCCCTGTCAACAGTGGGCTGGGCCGAGGCAGGGCTACCTGGGAGGTGTGCTGAGGCCTGGGGTAGGCCGTGGGGCCAGGGTGTATGGATCTGAGGCTGTAACAAATGGAGGTAGTAGGTAGACCTAGAAATCACGTGGGCCAGAGAGGCTCCCAGAAAGTCGCGATGGTATGTGTATCTGTGGAAGGACTGACCTTACCAAGAGAAGCCCAGATGGGAGGCGAGGGGTGGATAAAGGCATCGGAGGGAGGCCTGGGAAAGTCCTGGAGAATTGTTGAGAATATTTATAGACGGGGCACAGAGGCAGTGAGCAGGCTTGCTTGGGAAGGACTCACGAGTGTGGAAGCTTTGACCGTTTAGGACTTGGCAGACTAGGCAGGCATGAGTTTAGGTCATATGAAAAACAGTGGGGACTTTGGCAGCGTTAGAGCAAGCCCTGTGCAGCACCTCAGGAGCTTCAGCCTCCGGAGAGATGAGCTTCCTGGAGGAGAGTGTTGGAATTCCATAGGTGCCACCTAACACAGCACGGCACCAGGGAAAGCAACCTCTGCACGGAAACCACCCCGGCAAAAAATGCCCGCAGGCCAGGCCTCATTTGCATTCTTCTTTTAAAAATAACAACACTGGGAGGCCAAGGTGGGTGGATCAACTGAGGTCAGAAGTTTGAGACCAGCCTGACCAACATGGTAAAACCCCATCTCTATTAAAAATACAAAATTAGCCGGGCATGGTGGTGTGTTCTTGTAATCCCAGTTATTCAGGAGGCTGAGGCAGGAGAAGCACTTGAACCTGCGAGGCAGAGGTCTCAGTGAGCTGAGATGGCGCCATTGCACTCCGGCCTGGGCAACAAGGGCAATCTCAAAACAAAACAAAACAAAAAACAGTGGTGTGTTTTGCTGTTGTTTTGTTTTACTATTATCTCTATGTAAGAGGTTATCTTACACAGTTATCTCTATGGTAATATTGAAAGAAATAAACCTAAGGTCCTCCAGGATCAAGATAGTATCCTAAGTGAGAATGTGTAAGCACTTTCTTCTACCAATTCCTCCAGTTATTTCCTGCTGAAATAACTCAACTAGTAGAAAAGGCAAAATTATATCTCACAGTGAGTAACCATAAAAAATTGAACACTGACCTATGAAGTATCTGACAGATTTCTTCTCAGCTCTCAGGATGAATGAACCAGGCAACTCTATGTGAATGTTTGCAAAGAATGAGATCACAGAATGGAAAGGGTACAAAGCCCGAAGAGCAGCACCAGTGTGAACACTTCTTTTTAAATGTCAGACCGGTAATGTACCGACACTGGAACAAGGTCTGAGAGAGGCATATCTCACACTTGAGTGTGAAAACCCAATCATCACATTCATAAACCACAAAAACATCCAGCATGACCTTTTTGGAGATGAAGTTTCACTCTTGCGCCCAGGCTGCAGTGCAATGGCGCGATCTCGCCTCACTGCGATCTCCGCCTCCGGGGTCCAAGTGATTCTCCTGCCTCAGCCTCCCAAGTGGTTGGAATTACAGACATGCACCAGCACGCCCAGCTAATTTTTGTATTATTAGTGGAGACAGCGTTTTGCCATGTTGGCTAGGCTGGGCTTGAAGTCCTGACCTCAGGTGATCCACCCTTCTTGGCCTCCCAAGGTGCTGGGGTTAGAGGCGTGAGCCACCAGGCCCACCCCAGTGTGAACATTTAAAGCAAATGGATTCCGGTCATTGAACAAAGATACCATGGGGAGGAGAAAAGAAGAGTTAAAAGAGAGAAAAAACGACTTCATCAATAATAACCACAACCCAAAATCACGTGTTTTGAGAGAGGAAAAGGTGGTGGGACGTGGTGGAACAGCCGCACGCTGCTGCAGAAAGCAGTCATCTCAAGAAGGGGTGAGTGGACAAAAGGCGTGATGACTGAAGTAAATGGCACACTGGAGAGTGAAAAAAACAAATTATTGAATTAGTTCAAAGGAATCTCTCGAAGCTCAGATGAAAGTGGTAAACAGAGGAAGAATATGAATGACACAGAGACTCCCAAGAGTCCCAATACATGGCTATTAGAAATTCCATAGGAACAGAACTGAACAGATGGAGGAAGGCTAGAAATTTTCTCTGAACTAACGGCCTGAGTTTTCTGACTGAATGAGCTCACTAAATGTTGATTAAGGTAATTCAAGAAAATACTGAAAACTGGGCAGCACCTGCTGACATTTCTCAGTTTCATCTACACAGAAAAATGTTTTTTAACCAGCCAAAGAGGAGACAAAATTGTTTTTTTTTTAAACTAACAGAGAAAATGACTTTCTCAACTAAAATACGGAAAATTAGAAAACATGGAGTAATATTTACAGAGTTTGAAAATTATTAAGGCTCTAGAATACCTTAGTCTTCATTATATGTAAAGAAACGAGATATTTCTGATGCAAAGTCTCAGAAAAAAACTTCCTAGCACTTGTCTGTCCTCTCTGGGCTGGGGTCAAAAATGCTCCAGAAAAGCCTGCCTCAAATGGAAACTGATACAGCACAGCTCAAGGCAGTAAAAGATGTGGTATGGAATACAGTTTGCCAAAATAGGGCATTCCTACTACTGGGTAATAGAGGAGAATTTTAAATTATATACAAATGAATATTTTTATTTTCTTTTTTTTTTTTAGCTTTTTAATCTATTTAATGTTTTATTTATTTTTTTAATTTATTTTTTTATTATTATTATACTTTAAGTTCTAGGGTAAATGTGCATAACGTGCAGGTTTGTTACATATGTATACTTGTGCCATGTTGCTGTGCTGCACCCATCAACTCATCAACACCCATCAACTCGTCATTTACATCAGGTATAACTCCCAATGCAATCCCTCCCCCCTCCCCCCTCCCCATGATAGGCCCCGGTGTGTGATGTTCCCCTTCCCGAGTCCAAGTGATCTCATTGTTCAGTTCCCACCTATGAGTGAGAACATGCGGTGTTTGGTTTTCTGTTCTTGTGATAGTTTGCTAAGAATGATGGTTTCCAGCTGCATCCATGTCCCTACAAAGGACACAAACTCATCCTTTTTGATGGCTGCATAGTATTCCATGGTGTATATGTGCCACATTTTCTTAATCCAGTCTGTCACTGATGGACATTTGGGTTGATTCCAAGTCTTTGCTATTGTGAATAGTGCCACAATAAACATACGTGTGCATGTGTCTTTATAGCAGCATGATTTATAATCCTTTGGGTATATACCCAGTAACGGGATGGCTGGGTCATATGGTACTTCTAGTTCTAGATCCTTGAGGAATTGCCATACTGTTTTCCATAATGGTTGAACTAGTTTACAGTCCCACCAACAGTGTAAAAGTGTTCCTATTTCTCCACATCCTCTCCAGCACCTGTTGTTTCCTGACTTTTTAATGATCGCCATTCTAACTGGTGTGAGATGGTATCTCATTGTAGTTTTGATTTGCATTTCTCTGATGGCCAGTGATGATGAGCATTTTTTCATGTGTCTGTTGGCTGTATGAATGTCTTCTTTTGAGAAATGTCTGTTCATATCCTTTGCCCACTTTTTGATGGGGTTGTTTGTTTTTTTCTTGTAAATTTGTTTGAGTTCTTTGTAGGTTCTGGATATTAGCCCTTTGTCAGATGAGTAGATTGCAAAAATTTTCTCCCATTCTGTAGGTTGCCTGTTCACTCTGATCATAGTTTCTTTTGCTGTGCAGAAGCTCTTTAGTTTAATGAGATCCCATTTGTCAATTTTGGCTTTTGCTGCCATTGCTTTTGGTGTTTTAGACATGAAGTCTTTGCCCATGCCTATGTCCTGAATGGTACTACCTAGGTTTTCCTCTAGGGTTTTTATGGTATTAGGTCTAACATTTAAGTCTCTAATCCGAATATTTTTATTTTCATAGCAATGTATTTTTCCATGAATTCAAAAAGCTGGTCAGGAGTGGTGGCACACACCTGTAATCTCAGCACTTTGGAAGGCCGAGGCAGATGGATCACTTGAGGTCAGGAGTTCGAGACCAGCCTGGCCAATATGGTGAAACCCCATCTCTATTAAAAATACATTTTTAAAAAAAATTAGCTGGGTGCAGTGGTGGGCACTTGTAATCCTAGCTACTTGGGAGGTTGAGGCAGGAGAAGCACTTGAACACAGGAGGCGGAGGTTGCAGTGAGCCAAGATCGCACCACTGCACTCCAGCCTGGGCGACAGAGGGAGACTCTGTCTCAAAAAAAAAAAAAAAAAAATTGTAAGGAACGATATTCCACAAGGACACGTTTATGTGGAAAACTGAAATGTGAAAGTCACGAGCATTAATTAAATAATATTGAATAACAAAACCAGCAAGAGTTAGAGTAATGTTAAATGACTGGTTTTAATGTTTTTGTGAGCCTTCATGCAAATGTTAAGAAATAATTCTCTAAGTGTCGATTGGGGTCTTGGTTGCAGAAAACAATTCGGGTTAGTAGATTAATACACAAAGGGATTATTAAGGGATAAGCTCATAGAATTCTTGGGAGGGTTGAAGAAACAGAGCACAGGCTAAGCCTCTAGGAGCAACAAACATCCTACACCACACAGTAAACCAGGTCGCCACAGGAGCTGCTGCCCTCGCCATGATGAGAAACTCTGGTCCAGTGTAATGACCTCCCTGTAGGCGTTGGCTCAAGAACCATGAAGGTCCAGTGCTTCCCTCTATACCCAGGTAAACTCCTGTCCATGCAAAAGTCTCACATGGGTTCAGAAAATAGGCAGACCCTAAACCCCATGTCTTCTTCCTGGGAGGCTGAAAAAATAATTTTTTGAATTTGTAGTGGTAAAGCATAGCTGGCCCTGGAGGCAAATATTGGAATGTTCACAAGGGTGCTCCTAAGATTCAGGGTCGTTGAAATGACAGATAATCATGACAAAAGACATCATGCATACCAGTGAGTTGATAACTTAGAACTAAACTGCCGTAGTAACACAACAGAATCTGGTAAGTCAATGGAATTTGGGGAACAAAAGACTCAGGAGTTCCTATATTAGGAATGAGTCCATGTAAAGTGGCCACTTCCGATGTTTACTTAGGATAAAGTGTGCTAATATTTTTAATGTCATTTAAAACCAAACATCTTCAATTCCTTTAACTAAAGTGCCGTTGATTGTTTATTGAATTGCTGATAAAATTAAAACGGCTTTTCATGAACAACAAATACATGTTAAGTAAGAAGAAAGGACATGTTAACCACCAAAGTTTATATCAACAGTGGTAAGCCATGTTGACAGTACGTTCCCTTGATAGGACCTGATGAAGGTGTCACTTTACCTCTGTGGTCTTTCTCCCCAAAACCCATAACCAAAATATAGTCATGAGAAACACACTTGACAAAATCAAATTAAGGAACATTCTAACAAACACTTAACCAGTACCCCTCCTACTTGTCAAGGCCACAAAAACACAAGAAAGGTCAGCAACTCTCGCTTACCAGGAGTGCCTATGGAGACTTGATGTCTAAAGGGAATGTTGTGCTCCGGATGAGATCTTAGCACAGACAGGGGGCATCAGGTTACAAGAGGATCTGAGTAAAGGGTGGGCTGTAGTTAATAATAATGTACCAATATTGCGCCATTAGCTTTAAGAAATGTCTCTAAGGTAGGATGTTAATAAAATGGGACACTAAACATGGAAATATATATATATACACACACACACACATATATACATATATGCACACATATACACACATATATACATATATGCACATATATACACACACATATATACATATATACACATATATATACACACCTAGATATATATCTAGATACGTATATATGTACATATATACATATATATAGAGAGAGAAAGAGAAACAGAGAAAGAACTCTCTGTACTACATTTACCATTTTTTCTGGAAACTTAAAATTATTCTAAAATAAACACTTTATTAGAAATAAGCACTCAACTATTAATAAAAGTACATACACATAACAAACGGAAGATAATGAATTGCAGGTGCTATGGAGCAGAGTAAGGCTAGAGCAAGTGAGAAGGAAGGCATGCTATTTCAGAGAGGTGGTCGGGGAGGCCTCTGCTCTGGTGACATGTGAGTAGAGAGTGGATGGAGAGGAAGCAAGCCCTACGTCTACTGAAGGGAAAGCACTCAGAGAGAGGAAACAGTAAGCGCAAAGATGCTGAGACAGAAATGTGCTTGGCAAACTTGAAGAATAGCAAGACCAGCGTGGCTGGTAACTGACGAGAGGTAAGTGGGAAAGGGGTAAACGTGGGTTGTAAATCTCAGTGAGGCTTCAATGCCTCATCCTAAGTGAAATGAAGACCATTAATATGATAGGCTTCAATTTTCAAAGACTTGTTTTGGCTTATTTGACAGAACAGGCTGTCCTTGAGCAAGAGTGGGTTCACAGATACTAAGGAGAAGGCTATTTTATTTGTCAAGTTGAGAAAGGTGAGGGTGGTGTAGACCAGGGTGGTCATGGAGAAGCAGTCAGAATTCTGATATAGTGTAAGACCAGAGGATTAGCTTAAACTGACTTATGGAGAAAAAGCAAAAGGTAGGCAGTAAAATTCTCCACTAGTGGCCTCACTGAGGAATAGTGAAAGGAGGGAGGTAGCAAGTATAGGAAATGAGACAGGAGACAGCATGGATAGAACTTACTTCCAAGGGCCTAGGAAGTCTCAGAAAGGATGGAGACACAGTGCTCTGAAGAAAACGATTGTGGAACAAGGTTACCAACTGCACCTTTATGCTGTGTGGACGTTGTATGAGCTGTAGTAGAGAACAACCCCAGCACTTCTTAGGGCAATAGAGAAATACATGTGTTCAGAGAAAAGCTAAGTTTTGTTTAGAACAAGTGAGTGAAGGGAATTTTCAAATAAGAGATTTACCACATAGATTATTTTGCCGATGAGGGTTTGCAATCCATGGAGCAGAGTGGAAGGACTAGGGTGATGAAGGCTTGTTGAGAGATTGAGTAGGATTAAGTAAAAGAGAAAACTCAGTGAGAGTCTGCATGAGGAGTGCCTCGGGCTTCTTGTTATGACAACCTAAAGAGGGGTATACAGCATGATGAAATTATTCCTAATGGTCTGCTAGGAGCAAGAGAAAAATCAGTTCCAATTATCTCTTTTCTGGGACTGGTCTCTTAGGCTCTTTATAGTGGTGAGGCATAATTGAATTATATGTCCTTCAGAATTAAATAGCATCCCTTGCAAGTTACCTGGAAACTTTTGACAGATACATATCAAATTCCTTGAGTCCTAGACAGTCATGTATAATAACAAAGAAATGTATAATAACATGTATTATACATTTGGTGGTCACACCAATCTGCTAGCTATGAAATTTCAGCTGCCTATTCCGTGAGATCTGGCAACGGCTACTGACTGTAATGATAATGTAATTCTCATCTTTCTTCATTTCTACATGTCTCTTTTTCCTTAATCTGATTTTAAAATGCCCTTGGTTTGCAGAAGTTTGCCTGACTTTTCCTTGTTCTTCCCGGAAGACAGAAGTCTTTCATGTGTACTCTTACATCAGAAAGAATGGATCCTTGGTTAGGTCCAAGGGACGGGAATTTTCTGTTCCTTCCCACTTAATTTAAGGTTTTTATTTTGCAAGAGAAAAGGTAAGGGGAGCAGTCAGTGGTCCCTGCCCATCTCAGAGCAGCAGTCAGTGCTTTCCTGACAGTCCACTAAGCGGGGCTCACTATGTCTGCTTCCCAGATCTCTGTGCTTTCTGTGCATCTGGTAGAGGTTCAATGAAAGAAGCTTGCCAGTGATTGAAAGCTTGCTTGCTGACTGTGATCTTGATCATTTCAAATGCTCTGTATATGCATGGTTGATCTTCAAAAGATGTGTAAAGTTTAGGGGATGACTTTTTCTTACCCATTTTTGTGGTTGCCTACTTTACCTACTTTGCCAAAAATGAAAGAATTCTGTCTATTCTTGGAGGGACTTTTTATTCTGTGGAATTTAGTTCACTTGGTTGTCTTCATCTTCAGCTCTCATATCAGTTTAAGAAAAGTTATGATTGTGTAGATTATCCAGCTTTATCATGTTTTTAAGTGTAGGTGGTATTTTATTGCATTTTTATACTTTTTTTTTTTTTTTTTGAGACAGAGTCTTGCTCTGTCGCCAGGCTGGAGTGCAGTGGCACGAAATTGGCTCACTGCAAACTCCGCCTCCCAGGTTTAAGCGATTCTCCTGCCTCAGTCTCTCAAGTAGCTGAGACTACAGGCACACACCACCACACCTGGTTAATTTTTGTATTTTTAGTAGAGACGGGGTTTTACCATGTTGGCCAGGCTGGTCTTGATCTCTTGACCTTGTAATCTGCCCACCTTGGCCTCCCAAAGTGCTGGGATTATAGGCATGAGTCACAGTGCCTGGCCACAGTTTTATACATTTTAAGCAGAAGTAGGAACTTCTTAACTAAAATTTAGAGGATATCAAAAATACATGGAAAATACAAAGAGAGGCTGAAAACACAGGTCATACAATGTGAAGGTATAAAGTGATTAAAGTCCATTAGGAGAGGCAAATAAGAATGGAGAAGACAAAAAATTTGAAGACTATAGCTAATAATATTTTCAAAACAAACAAAAGGTAACAAACCAAAAATTCAAAGTGCATACACTCTAAGCAGAACAAAAGAAAAGAACATGAAGCTACTAAAAAGGAAAAGCTTAAAAGTTGTTAGAGGGGTGCATGTTGTCTTCAAAAAAGCAACAGTTAGACTGTCAGTTGACTTCTCAAATATAAAAGAATTAAAAAGACAGTGGAATGACATCTTCAAAGTGTTTAAATAAAAGTTTTCCTAGAACGCAAGTGTTTAAAAAGTTCTCTTTGAAGACTGAGGAAAAATACCCTCAAAAACCAAAGACGGGCTTACCTTCCAGTTGAGGTAAGCTAAAGATAACAGCAGATTTTAAAACTATTTCCAAATTGACTTTTCAAACAAACATAATGATGTCAGTAAAAATAGTGGACTAAGACCTCCAAAACTTCACAATACATAAAAGGAATTTCTAAAATGGCAAAAATCGTCCGAATTAACTTATGCAGAACTTCAGAAAATTGCCTGTGGCTTCCTGGGGACTGTTTATAAATTAAGAAAAATAGCTAAATCTTGATAAGAACAGCAAGCAAGCCTTGTGGCATTTGACTTTCCCTAGTTGCATCTCTTGCTGTCCATCTGAGAGATACCATTGAAAAATAACAGCCCACATTGCTATGAAAGCTTCACAACACCTGAAGGAGCAGTATTGTGTTGTAACTTCTTCAAAATCACATCCCTAAATAATTCTCATTATAATTCTCATTATGGCACCTGTCTAATGGTTTCCACAAAGACCTGACTTACAGAGGTAACTCAGAGCTCACCCAGTATAAACAGCCATCTCCTTGGTGCACACTTTTGTTAAAGCAAGTTACAGGTAAGTGTTTTAAGTTGGTGGTTGCCAGAGGTGACGAATGAGAGTCGATGAAACCAATAAGCTAACTACAGTTCCTAAAATGAAAAAGCTGGAAGATGGACCCTTCACAGGGGCATAGAAAAGCTCTGACATGATGTACTCTTGAGACTCTATTAAGTCTCAGAAATGGCTAGGGCTGTGTTCAGGCTTAGGCAAGACCTGAGAATGCCCTAGACTCATGATTCTAGCTGACTCGGAGACTCTGCATGGGCAGGAGGTGAAGGCTAAGGTGGAGTTGTAAATTGCTTTGCTGAGTGTTAAGTATACACACTGAACCCCTAGGCAAAAATTTGGAGATTTATTGATTTCATGCATTTAAGGAGACGTCTGTCTAATCATTAGCTGACCACTAAGCTAATCGAGTAAAGGTTTCAGTGACCACACTTTATAAAAAGTACAGACTTTAAAGAATTAGTTCAGAAAAATCACCAATCGAACAAACCACTACAACTACAATAAGCAACATCACAACAAACCCCGTGGAGGGGGGGAGATCTTACTTGCTGCATGAAACTTTCCAGGGTTCAATAGCAACAAAATATATGAGACAGGCAAAGAAAAAGAAGGTGTAACCCAGAGCTAAGGAAAAAAGCAAGGAATCGAAATGGTCTCTAAGGAATCTGATACTGTTTTTCTTAGACAAAGACTTTAAATCAGCTATTTAAAATATGTTCAAAGAACTAAGTAAAACCATGTCTAAAGAACTATAGGAAAGTATGAGAGTTATGCCTTACCAAATAGAGAATATCAATAAAGAGATAGACGTCATGCAATGTAGATTCTGGAATTGAAAGTGTAATAGCAGGCCTTCTTTATGAGAAATACTACAGGGAGTCTTTCAGCCTCAGATAAAAGATACAAGAGAGTATCTTAAATTCACATTAAGAAATAAAGGTGCCCATTAAAGATAACTACACAGATAAATATAAAAAGTAAGTATTAATACCGTTTTAGATCAGATGATTTGAAAGATAATGACATAAAGTAATAATAATTGGTTTCTGTTGATGGGCCCACATATATAAAATGTAATTTGTGACACTAACAGCATACAGAAAAGGAGCTATGTAGAAGCAAAGTTTTGTATACTACTGAAATTAAGTTGGAACCAATCTAAATTAGATTTTTATAAATTAATAATTAATTATACAAATGGCCAATGAACACATGAAAAGATTATCAACTTCATTAGTCATTAGAGAAATGAAAATAAAAACCATAATGAGATTGCACTTCATTACTGCTAGGATAGCTGCACTTAGTTATAATATAGCTATTATATAGTTACTCTATAACTCTTTTTTTTAGGCTTATACTCAAGATAACTTAAAAAATATGTCCAAATAAAAACATGTACATGGTAGCCTTATTTATTACAGCCAAAATGGAAATAGCTCAAATGTCCATCAACTGATGAATGACAAACAAAATGTGATATATCCATACAATGGAATATTATTCAGACATAGAACAATGGAGTACTGATGCATGTGACAACACAGATTAACTTTGAAAATGTTCTAGTAACTTTAAAAAGCCAGCCACAGTGGCCACATAATGTATAATTTCATTTACATGAAATTTCCATAGTAGGTAAGTTTGTAGAGACAGAATATGGATGAGTGGTGCCAAACCATCTATAATGGCAGAACTCAGGCAGGTTTCATGGAGAATATACAACTGTGTGGAGATAAGATAATGATGTCTTTTGCTGCTGCAAAAAGACCCAGAAATCACTATCAAATGTCCCCATAGGAAGGACAGGAGCCCACTCTGAGTAGATACTGATCTAAGAGCAACCAGCATAAACTTGAATTTATAAGTGAGCTTTTTTTTAAAGGCCATCCTAACTCCCAGAAACTTCAACATTGCTTTCTAAGAATTCAGAACTCCTTGGTAAGAAAAATAGATATAAAATGCAAATGTAGCCAGCTATAAATTATAGAGTAAGTAAAAAAGAAGATTCTGATTCAGGGTTAAGAAGTCCATGGGACTCAGATCTCAGAGCTACGGAGGTGACCCCACAGAGAGGCAGCTTTGATAATAGCAGCAGAGAGAATTCTTCAGTGTCAAGCTAAGAAAACCACCCCTTTGATCTATGCTGCACCTTCCATCTAATGGTACAGCACGCCACCTCATTTTCCAAAAGCCCCCCCGAGGTGAATGAACTCCATACAATGATATTAGGTGATATGAGGAGACAAATGATGAAAAAATATAAAAATTAACCGAATTATATCCTGACAGATAATAAAGGCATACAATAAAATTATGGCTTAGAATATGTATATACCATATATATATAAAATACAAAATTAAGAAAATATAAAGTCTATGAAAAATGTCAAAGGTAAAAAGTAGAAAAGCTCAGAATTTAAATCATGAAACAAATGGAGAATATGAAAAAGAGAAGATAGTGCTTAAAATGTGAAAAAATCATTTCAGAAATGAATAAATTATATGGGAATAATAAATAGGTAACACAGAAAGTACAGTAAAGGAAAACAAATAAAAGGTGGACAATAAAAAATAAAGAAATTTAAAAATGGAGAAATAATAAATGTAGAAGACAGAAAGGGAAAAGTATTATATTCTCAAAGGAAAAAAGAAGCAAAAGTAGAAAACAAAACCACAAACTATAATTCAAGAAAAATCTTTATATAGGATAAGTCTTCAGGTATATATTGAAATGCCACAGTGTGCAGCTATGAAAATCAAGCCAGAAAAAACAACACTGAAACATATTTCTGCAAACTGTAAGACCTTAAATATAAAGAAAAATGCTAGTTTACATCAAGGAAAAAAAGTCCAAATCACAAGGAAAAAAACCGAGATGTTTCAGACTTCTTGAAATCAAGATTACCTATGAGAATACAATAGGGCACCATATCTAAGATACTGAAGAAATACAAACATAACCCAAGAATGCTATTTAGTGAAGGTAACCTACCTACAACTATGAAAGCTATGTAGAAACAGGTATAAGTTTGCATACAATTCCTTTTCTCTTTAGTTTTTTCTGTGGAATCAAGAGAGTGAGATACAGACAATCAAAATGTCAGGAAATGTTTGGCATAAAGTCTTGTGTTGAGTATTGGATATATTTAATTTATATTTAATTTTAGAACTAAAGCTCAATGATGGTGATAAAAATGTCAGAATTTATATATATATATATATATGTATATGTGTATATATATAAAATACGTATACATAAATACATATCCAAATCCATAACACCTTAGGAAATACAAAAAATAACAGAATGTGTGGAGGGAAGATGTATGGAATATATAAAAAGCTTTCCAATTACCTACAAAGTATTAATGAGGAGCAAGGATATCACTTTGTAATAATGGGACAAGTGAAAGGAATGTGGAAGGATTATAGCTCATTTTATTATTCTTCCTACAAGGGAATCGTTAGATGTTAATCAAGAAAACAGAGGACCTAGGACATTATGTATAAAATAAAAATTTTTCTCTTTACAGCCACATTTAGGTCTACTTGGGTTCAGAAATGGCTCACATGTAGAATATATAAAAAACGTCTACAAATCAGATGAAAGGAAAACTCATAAAAATAGTCAAAATTCTACAAAGCCCATTATAAAAGAAAACAACTAAATAGATAATGAGTAGAACAAGATGATAAGCTGTACTACTCTTCAGGGAATTACAAATTAAAACAATGATTCAGTATCATTACACACACATCAGAGTGGCTAAAATGAAAAAAATCAGATAGCATCAAGTATTAACAGAAAGAATATTTAAGGAAATCATGAGTGGAAACCTCCTAAATTTAATGAGAAGCATTAAGCTACACATCCAAGAAACTAAACTACTTTAAGTGTTAATAGTATAAACTCAATGAGATCCACAACAAAAAATATTATAGTAAAATTGTCTTATAGATTACATTGTTTCCCCTTCAAAATTATATGTTGAAGTCCTAACCCCCGACCGCAGAATGTGACTGTATTTAAAGATAGCGCCCTCAAAGGGGGTAATTAGGTTAAAATGAGGCCGTTTGGGTATGTCCTAAACCAACCTGACTAGTGCTCTTATAAGAAGTACTATATAAGATTCAGGACGGACATCAGAGATGTATGTGCACAGAGAAAAGGCCATGTGAAAATATGGTGAACTGGCGGTGTCTTCAAACTAAGGAAAGAGGTCTCATGAGAAATCCAACCTGTCAGCACATTAATCTTGAACTTGTGGTTGCTACAACTGTGAGAAACCAAATTTCCATTATTTAAGCCACCCAGTGATATTTTGTTACAGTAGATTTAGCAAACAAATTTTTTGTCAGAAGGCAAATACTGAAGGAAAATCTTAAAAGCAGAAACAAAAAGAGGTGATTTAGTTGTATACAAGGGGCCTTCAAAAGATTAACAGCTGATTTCTCAGTAGGAACCAGAGAGGCCAGATGACGGCGGGAGGACATGTTCACAGTGCTCAAAGAAAAAAACTGTCAAACAAGAGTCTTACGTCCAGCAAAATCTATTCTAAAGCAGAAGGAGTTACTACAGAAAAAGTAAAACTGAGAATTCATAACTAGCCGAACTGCCCTACAAGAAATGGTAAAGATAATCTTTCAGGCTGAAGTGAAAGAACCTTAGACAGTAACTTGAATTTATATTAAGGAGTAAAAAGCACCAAGAAAGATAGCTACATAGATAAATATAAAATACAGTATTAATATATTTTTCTTTGTAAAAATTTTTTACTCCCAAATAATTTTTGGAAGTAAACACAGCTGTATAAAACAGTAATTATAATAATATGTGGATGGAATAATAATGTATAAAAATATAATTTGTATGACAATTAAAACACAAAGGAGGAGGGAGGAAATGGACCCATATTTAAATACAGTTGAAATGAAATTATTTTAAATCTAAACTAGGTTGTTTTAGGGTAAGATGTTAGTTTAGCCTCCAGGTAAATAACAAGAACAAAATAACACAAACCAATATAGTAAAAGTAACAATGGAGTGTAAATAGTGGACTAGCAATTATAAATATTAGTCATAAAAAAGAAAAAAAAAACAGAGAAATCAAAGAGCAACAGCAAAAATGCCAGGTAGAAAATAAATGACAACATGCAGATGTATGTCCTACCTTCTGAGTACTTACTTTACTGCTCTAAAATCCACAGTCAAAGGCTGAGATTGTCATCATAGATTTAAAAAGATCCAATTATCTGCTGACTATAAGAGAAAGACTTTAGATTCAAAAACACAAATAGGTTGAATGTAAACAGATAGAAAATTATGCTACAGTTTGAATGTGTCCCATTTGAAACTCAATGGCTAATGTGATGATGTTAAGAGGTAAGCCCTTAAGAGGTGATGGGGCTGTGAAAGTGGGTCCTTTAAGAGATGATTAGGCCATGAGGGATCCTCCCTGGCGGATGAGATTAAAATCCTTATAAAAGAGGCTGCACACAGCATTTGGCTCTCTTGTTCTTCCACCTTCTGCCACATGAGGACACAGCAAGAAGGCCCTCACCAGACCTCAAATACTAGCCACTTAATCTTGGACTTCCCAGCCTCCAGAACTGTGAGGAAGCACATTTCTGTGGTTTGTAAATTATCCAGTCTCAGATAATTTGTCATAGCAGCACAAACAGACTAAGACATTATTCAAACAGTAACTAAAAGGGAGTTGAAGCAGAAAAATTAGTTTCAGACATAATAAATTCATAATAAATAATTGTTACTAGGAAAAAAGAATACTTTAAAAGAATAAAAGGACTGCATATCAAAAAGACATGTAAATTATTATCATATATGACTCTAACAACTGATCTCTGAATTACATGAAACAAAAACTGAAAGACTTAAAGGGAAAAACAGCAATAAATTTGGAGTCTTCGATAACCCACATTTAATAATGAATGGAACAACTAGACATAAAATAAACACACAAGTAGAGAACTTGAACAACAGGATAAACAAACTAGACCTAACACATCTCTGTAGGACATTCCACCTGAAAACGACAAAATTCACATTCTTCTTAAATGCACATAGAACATTTTCCAGGATAGACAATAAGTAACACCATGAAACAATCTCAGTAAATATTGAAAGAATTAAGATTGTACAAAAAATGTTCTTTGAAGACAATAGAATTAAATTTTATGTCAATTACTGAAAGCAACTTGGAAAATTCACAAAAATGAGAGAAAATGTGGAAATTAAGCATAACACTCATAAATAACTAATGGATCAAAGCAGATCTCATAAGAAAAATTAGAAAATACTTTGAGATAAATGAAAACAAAAAAACACACACAAAAATTTAGAGGATGCAGGTAAAACAACATTTCAAAAATATATAATAAGCAGTTGTGTGGGAACAATTTAAGTTACTTGGATGAAATGGACACATTCCCAGATGACACCAACTTCCATCTCTGACTCAAGAAAAAATCTGAATATGTATAAAAAGCAAAGAGATTGAATTAATAAGCAAAAAACCACCTCCAAAAAACAAAAAAAAAACCCAACTCAGGTGCAGGTAGTTCATTAGTTGATTCTACTGAATTTTAAAGCATAAAATATAATTCTTCACACACTTTTCTCAAGTTTTTACAAACTTTTCCCAAAAATGCAAAAGGAGAAAATCATTTCCAGCCTATTATATGAGCCGGTATTACCCTGATACCAAAACTGAATAAAGACATCAAAAGAAAAGAAACTACAGACCAATGTTTCTTTTGAATATAAATGTAAAATTTTCAACAAAATACTAGCAAATAGCATATATAAAATATGCAAAAAGGATTATACAACATGAGCAAGTGGTATTTATTTTAGAAATTCAAGACTAGTTTAACATAACAACATCAATCAATGTAATACATTGTATTCATAGACTAAAGAACAAAAACACAAGATTATTTTAATAGATACAGTAAAAGAATTTGACAAATTCATTTACCCTTTCATGATAACAAGAAAAGCCTCAACAAATTAGGAATGGAAGGGAATTTCCTTAGCCTGGTGAAGGAATCTGCATAAAACCTACAACTAACATCATATCAGTGGTGAGAAAACAACACTTTCCCCTTAAGATCAGAAACAGGATAAGGATGTCTGCTCTCACCACTTCTATTCATTATTTTATTGGAGGGTCTAGCCAGGGTAATTGGAAGAGAAAATAAATAAGTGACATTTAGATTGGAAAGAAAAGAGTAAAACTATCCCTATTCACAAATTACATAATCTTGTATGTAGAAAATTATTAGAAACTCACAAAAGCAATACTAATAAACAAGTCCAGGATGTAAGATCAATATGCAGAAATCAGTTATACTCTAAACATTAGAAGTAAACAATATCAACATGAATTTAAGAAAATAAGCTATTTAAAATAGCATTAAAAAGAGTGAACATTTAGGAATAAATTGAACGCAAATTTCAAGGGTTGTACACTAAAAATTACAAAGCATCACTGAAAAAATTAAAAGTCAAAATAAACAGAAAGATAGCCTATGTTTATGATTGTAAAGTTTCTCTCTCTCTCTCTCTTTCTTTTCTTTGGTTTATTTTCTCTCTTTTGAGACGAAGTCTCACCATGTGGCTCAGGCTGGTCTCATACTCCTGGGCTGGAACAGCTCTCCTGCCTGGTCTCCCGAAGTTATAGGACTGCAGGAATGAGCCACTGCACCTGTCCTGGATGTAAAGTTTGACACTGTTAACATGGAAATAATCCCCAAGTTGATCAAAAGATTCAGTATTATCCCAAAGTCTTTCTTTTTTGCAGAAATTGACCAACTGATCTTAAAATTTATATGGAAACGCAAAGAATCCAGAAGAGCAGTAACAATCTTAACAAAGGTACAGTTGGAAGATGGAAGACTTATACTTTCTGATTTCTAAATGGACCACAACTCTGTAATTATCATACCCTGTGGTATTGATATAAGGATAGAAAGAAAGATCTATGGAATAGAATTGAGAGTTCAGAAATAAATATTCATGCTTATGGCCAATTGATTTTTGACAAGGATGCAAACACATTTCAATGGGGAAGAGAATAGTCTTTTAAACAAATCGTGCTAGAATAACCGGATATTCATATGCAAAAATGAAGTTGAACTCCAGCCTCACACTGTATATAAAAATAAACACAAAGTGAAGCACAGACTTAAATGTAAGAACTAAAACTATGCAACACTTAGAATAACATATAATAACATATAAGATTAAGTATTTGTGACCTTGAGTTTGGCACTTCTTTTTTAGATGAAACACTAATGCAGAGGCAACAAAAGAAAATAAGAAAAATGAGTCTTCATCAAAATTCAAAACTTGTGTACTTCAATGAACACCATTAAGGAGTTGAAAAGATAACCAACAGAATAGGAGAAAATATGTAAAAATCATATCTTTGAATGTCAGTCCAGAATAAATAAGGGGCTTTTATAATTCAACAATAATTTGCTACTTATACAGCCAACCAAGAAATCTATTATGCAACAACAACAGATAACAGCCCTTAGTGTACAAGCCACACATTACTTGCAAGTCGAAGTCCCTGTGAAGCTGGCCATGGCTCAGATGCAGGCACAAGAGGTGAGTCATGGCTGAGAGTTTACAGGCTATTCTGCTACTTCTATTTGAGCTACCCCAGCTGTTTTAGTCTAGGTTCTCCAGGGACACAAAACTGATCTCTCTGTCTCTCTCGTTATGGGCAACTATAGCGATTGAGAAATCCATGATCTGCAGTAGGAAAGCTGGAGATACAGTTCGAGTCCAGGTCCAATGGCTGAGGAAGGATAATAGTTCCCGTCTCAATCTGAGTCCAAAAGTGAAAGAAGACTTACGTTCCAACTTGAAGACAGTCAGGCAGAGAGAGAATTCTTTCTTACTCAGTCTTTTAGTTAAGCCATCAGCGGATTGAATGAGGCCTGCTCACACTGGGGAAGGCAATCTGCTTTACTCACTCCGCCAATGCAAATGTTAATGTCATCTGCAGACACCCTCACAGGCACACCCAGAAATAATGTTTCACCAAATAACTACGCACTCCATGGTCTAGTTGAGGTATAAAATTAATCTTCATTAATTTGTCAAGTGGGCACCCATATGTGTATCCTCAAACCATATTTAATCTTAAAATAAAAAAATAACGAGGTCATAATTCCGACGAACATGATACAACTGTCCTGTGTCCGCTGGAAATGCCCTAACCACTCCCCCAGACAAGGAGGTCAAGCCCATGAGTGATGTTTACTCCTCTCTTTGATATCCTATAAATTAAATACTGTTATGTAAAATTAATAATACATAAATACTATGATGAATCAATATATCCATGTTACACCATAAAGAGATAAGAGAGGAAAGAAAATGATATTTCGACTGGGCACGGTGGCTCATGCCTGTAATCCCAGCGCTTTGGGAGGCCGAGGTGGGCAGATTACCTGAGGTCAGGAGTTCGAGACCAGTCTAGCCATCATGGTGAAACCTCGTCCCTACTAAAAATATAAAAATTAGCCTGGCGTGGTGGCGGGCGCCTGTAATCCCAGCTACTCGGGAGACTGAGGCGGGAGAATCACTTGAACCCAGGAGGCAGAGGTTGCAGTGAGCCAAGATCATGCCACTGCACTCCAGCCTGGGCAGCAAGAGTGAGACTCTGTCTCAAAAAATAAAAATAAAAATAAAATAAAAAAGATATTTCACACACACATTCGTAACAAAATGAGGAGGAATGCACATGACAATTGCAGCCTGCCTTTTGTCATCATATAGTTATAACTGATACCTTTATGTATATATGTATATATGTGTGTATGTGTGTGTATATATGTATATATGTGTGTATGTGTGTGTATATATATATATATAGAGAGAGAGAGATGGAATCTTGCTCTGTTGCCAGGTTGGAGTGCAGTGGCGCGATCTGGGCTCACTGCAACCTCTGCCTCCCAGATTCAAGCGATTCCCCCGTTTCAGCCTCCGAGTAGCTGGGACTACAGGTGTGTGTCACCACGCCTGGTTAATTTTTTGTATTTTTGTAGAGACAGGGTATCACCATGTTGGCCAGGATGGTCTCGATCTTCTGACCTCATGATCCACCTGCCTCGGTCTCCCAAAGTGCTGGGATTACAGGCGTGAGCCATTGCACCCAGCCATAACTGATATTTATAGCTTACCTTCTTCCACTACCCATTCTGTATTCCCTTTGCCTTCAGTAAGCACCTCCACTGATTGTATTTTTTACCTGGTGGTGTGACCACAACCTTCATTTCCAAAGGGTCTGGGCCACTAGTAGTCCTGCCTCGTTGTGGCTTCCCATTGACCTTAACACAGGGCATGGTGATACTAAGAGACGCCCTAAGGGGTCTTCTGTATTCCAGACATAATCTTCCTTGCCTCTATTGTGGAGTAGCCGTTCAATTTTTCCTTGGTAGTCAGAATCAATCACCCCAGCCAGTACAGTAATTCCATCTTTTGGCCTGTTGATTCAGAGGCATAAGGACTCCAAAATGGCCAGGTGGCAGTCTTAACTCCCAGTTCAATAGAATAATCGTTGTGCCTTCTAGTGGAAGCATTTCTCCCTCTGGAACTAAGACCTCTAGGCCAGCACACATAAGACTGTGGAACAGGAAGAAAATGTTTGCTAATGGGTCTCTAGGGGTAAGAGTGAGTGGTGCCACTCCCATTTCCATCCCTTGACTCCTGGATCTTTGAATTCTGGCTATCAGAGAAACAGCACCATATATTGGGCACTGATTTAGAGTATAAATAGTCATCTGGAGAACTTTGTCCAGCCTTGCAAGGTATCACCACTTAGCTGGTGCTGTAACAGAGTCTTCAAAAGGTCGTTCCACTGTTCTGTCTATCCAGCTGCTTCAGGATGGTGAGAAACATGGTAACATCAGTGGATTCTACATGTATGGAACCACCAGCACACATATTTGGCTGTGAAGTGAGTTTTTAGAATCAGAAACAATGCTGCGTGAAACATCAGATTGGACGCTCAGCAATGGCCGTAGCCAGGTAGGTCTTCACGAGTAGAAGTTTATGTTGCTGAACCCAGGCATAACCTCTATCTCTCTCATTATGGCCAGCTTGTTCATGGGCCCCTTGGGAGATGACAGGAGTGGCTGCGGAAGGAGGCTGACTTGTTTCCACAGAATGGGTTATCCTATCTGCTTGATTATTGAAGTCCTCCTCTGGTAAGGCCACCCTTTGGTAAATGCTTACATAGGACACGAATAGCTTCATTAAAAAAAAAATATTCAGAGAGGTCTATCCACATGCTTCTTCCCCAGATTTTCTTGTCATATTTTTTCGATTATATTCTTTTCAAGTCCCTGACCAACAAACATCCAGCTAAACCATTGGCCACAGCCCATGAACAGGGATGAAATTGCATGTCTGCTCATTTCTCCTTCCAAGCAAAGTGAGCAACCAGGTCCCCTGCTTGAAGTTCTGCCCACTGAGGGGATTTCCCTTCAACACTGTCCTTTAGGGATCCAAGAAACGGGCTGTAGTGCTGCAGTGCCCACTTCTTGGTGGTGCCTGCGTACCTATCTTTCAACCAGCCCAAGCCTTCTGTTCCTCAGTCAGCCAGTAATAAGAGACTCCCTCTGAGGCCATAGGTGCAGGCAGGGAGAGAGAAGGGAGGGTAGCAGAAGTAGGGGCCATGGACATTTGGGGCACATCTTCATGTAACTTTAGGAGCTGCTCAGACCTGACCACACATATACCATTTTCATTTGTTGATGGAGTGCTATGTGCACTTCCAACATTACAGCTTGCTGGATCAGAAAACATTCAGTTCACCGGGGCTGCTCAGGTTGCATAGTAACTTGGTGGCTCATGGTTAAGTGTTCAGTCTCTACTAAGGCCCAGCAGCAGGCCAAGAGCTGTTTCTCAGAAGGAGAGTAGAGGATGGCAGGCATTTTCTCCAAAATTCTAAAAGGCCTGCTGTGCAGTTCACTTATAGGAGCCTGTTAAAAGCTCCAAGTGGCATCCCTATCTGCCACTAACACTTCAAGCATGATTGCATCTACTGGGTCATGTGACGCAAGCGGCAGAGCAGCCTGGGGCTGTTGCAGGGCCTTCTGTTGCTCTGGTTTCCACTCAAAGTTAGCAGCTGTTCAGGTCACTCAATAAACGGCCTGAGTAGCACCTAAATGAGGAATATGTTGCTTCTCAAATCCAGCGAAGTTCGTTCGTGATTGTGTCTCTTTTTCAGTTGTAGGAGGGGCCAGATGCAACATCTTATTCTTTGCATTAGGAGGGATATCTCAATATGCCTATGCCACTGGACCCCTAGAAGTTTCACTGAAGTAGAAGATCCTGGGATTTTTTTTTTTTTTTTTTTTTTTTTTTTTTTTTTTTTTTTTTGAGACAGGTTCTTGCTCTGTTGCGCAGACTGGAGTACAGTGGTGTGACTGTGGCTCACTGCAACCTTGACCTCTTGGGCTCAAGTGATCCTCCCACTTTGGTGCGTGCCACCATGTCTAGATGATTTTCAAATTGTTGTAGAGATGAGGTCTTTGCTGTCCAGGTTGGTCTCAAACTCTTGGGCTTAAGTGATCCTCCCACCTATGCCTTCCAAAGTTGCAAGGACTTCCATTGTTCTGGTTTCCACTCAAAGCTAGCAGCTTTTCAGGTCACTCAGTAAATGGCTTGAGTAGCACACCTAAATGACGAATATGTTGCTGTTGAGATTACAGGCACGAGCCACTGTACCCCACTCCTCCTCAAATTTTTTGTTGGATTTTCTTACCACACTCTGAAATGCAAATGTCTGGCCAGCAAGTCTAGAGTAGTTGTTACTTCTTGCTCACTGGGTCCAGTCAGTCTAATATTATCAATGAAATGGACCAGTTGTGATATCTTGTAGAAGGGAACGGTGATCATGACTCCTACAAACTAGGTTATAACAGGGCTGTAGAGTTGATATATTCTGAGAGAGGATGGTGAAGGTATATTGCTGGCCTTGCCAGCTGAAAGCAAACTGCTTCTGGTGGTCCTCATTAACTAAAACTATGGAGAAAAAAATATTTACCACATTAGTAGCTACATAGCAGGTACCAGGGAATGTGTGTTAATTTGCCTAAGCAATAAAACCACATCTTCAATAGCAGCTGCAATTGAAGTCACTGTCTGCTTAAGCTTACAATAGTTCAGTCATTCTCTAAGACCCATCTGTGCTCCATACAGGCTGCATGGATGAGTTGAATGCGGAGGTGGTAGAAATCATAACTTCTGCATCTTTCAAATTCTGGTGGTGGCACTGGTTTCTTTGAGCCCTCCAAGGAATGCAGCATTGATTTTGGATTGCTATTTTCCTACACAGAGGCAGTTCTAGTGGCTTCCATTTAGAATTTCTCATCATAATATCCCTCACTCCACAGGTCAGGGAACCGATGTGGGGATTCTTCCAACCATAGAGTATGCCTGTTGCAACGACGCATTCTGGAACTGGGGAAATAACATAGAATGAGTTTGAGGACCTACTGGGCCCACTGTGAGATGGACCTGAGCTAAAATTTCGTTGATTAACCAACCTCCGTAAGCCCCTATTCTGACTGGAGGCCCACAGAGATGTTTTGGATCTCCTGGAATCAGTGTCAGTTCAGAGCAGGATCGAGTGGTCCCTGAACTGGTTGTTCTTTCTTCCCCAGTGCACAGTTACCCTGGTAAAAGTCTTTAGGTCTCTTTGGGAAAGGCTCGGATAAAGATCAAGAGTATTTTTTTTGGTAGCGTACTGTTTCTTTCCACGAGAGAACCCAGCCTCCCCTGCATTCGACGGGCTCTAGGTCTGTAACCTGGCTCAATTCTGGGAATGTATTGAGCAGCAGTAACTCTCTGATTTTATGATTCAAGTAAGACTTTTGTTCACACTTAATCTAGAACTTTTCTGCCTATACAGAACAAGTAAGGATTTAGTAGGCTTCTTCTCTGTGTCACTTCTGGGACCACCACAATCAAGTAGCCAACACCAAAGGTTCGTATGAGTCAGACTATTCTGATTGCTGCTCTGACTCTACTGTCCATCAAGGTAGCCACCCTCACCCCACCCTTGGAGGCTGAGTTTCCCACTCAGCCCCTTGCACCCCAAGATCCAATTACTCCCATTGTATTTAAGTTTTTCTTTTTTAAAAAAAAATTTATTTATTATTATTATTATACTTTAAGTTCTAGGGTACATGTGCATAACGTGCAGGTTTGTTACATATGTATACTTGTGCCATGTTGCTGTGCTGCACCCATCAACTCGTCAACACCCATCAACTCGTCATTTACATCAGGTATAACTCCCAGTGCAATCCCTCCCCCCTCACCCCTCCCCATGATAGGCCCCGGTGTGTGATGTTCCCCTTCCCGAGTCCAAGTGATCTCATTGTTCAGTTCCCACCTATGAGTGAGAACATGCGGTGTTTGGTTTTCTGTTCTTGTGATAGTTTGCTAAGAATGATGGTTTCCAGCTGCATCCATGTCCCTACAAAGGACACAAACTCATCCTTTTTGATGGCTGTATAGTATTCCATGGTGTATATGTGCCACATTTTCTATTGAGTGACTGCGGTTTCCACTGTGAGGTCTGGCCTATGGAGAAGAGTGATCATTGAGCTTTTCAAGGACACCAGGGATCCCCTTACAAATTTATTTCCCACAGTACTGGTCAAAAGTATGATTTCTGGACCCTCCCAGTATGGGTGGATAGGTCTAAAATGACAAGTCCACTGTAGCATTCCAATCTCCCTAAGTCTTTGAATCCCTGTCTCTACATTAAAACAAGGAAGGTCAGGCATCTTCAACTTGCTTATGGTGGGCCATCTTTTGATTCATATTTCAGCCAACCAACCAATCAGTGCCCTTTTTCTAACTCCCTAAGCTGCAACAGTAAATGCAGAATCTCTGCTTAGTCGGCCCATATCGATAAGTTTGTTTTGATCCAACTTTATGTTTCTTTCACCATTATTCCACACCCTCAATATCCATTCCCACACAGCTTCCCATATGTCTGCCTATAGAATTAGAAAAATCTGTTAGTTCTTTGATCGAAAAATCAAATAGGTGAGTATAATGCATCTCCTCACCTTTATGAACCTGTTGGGACTTTAGTTGAATTATAAGTCTTGAAGCAAAGAAGGGTGGACCATCTTTCATGGAAGCTGCATCAGGGGAGGACATTGCAGTTTCCTCAGGCAATGCAGGGGTAACACCCTCAGATGGGGTAGAGGCATGGCTACCATTTCAACGTACACAATCCCTTTTTAAATTTTGCTTTAAATATACGTACAAAGGATGTTGTGCTCTGCTCCACCTGCAGAAGGGAAGTCACTTTTTTTTTCCTCCTAGACATCAAATTGTACCTGTCTGTCCTCCCTGGGAAAAAGCAATTTGGTATTAGTAGAAAAGACTTTAGATACCTAGTACTAGGTTTTATTTTACCACCAATTAAGCCCTTACTCAGGAGGGCCATAATGTAATGACATTGCCTTGCAATGTTTTCATCTCTTTTATTCTTGGACCATGTCAAACTGGGAGAAATTATAATTGATATAATTATTCTATTCAATTCAGTGTTTGGAATGCAAATAAAGAAGGACAGATTTGTTTCTTCAGTAACAGCAGTGTTTTGCAATAGAAGGCTGTGGTTACTTGATATATTAAAGAAGACACAAGGAGAGTGAACAGCAGTGCTGTCACAAAGTGAAGAAAGACACCGCAAAGTGAGGGGGCCAAATGGGAAGTTCTAGGCCTGGAGCTTGCAGATGTTTTGGACAATGGGGCATTCACTATCTGCTTTCTCTGAACCTTCAGTGTCCCAAGAGTCTACCCTGGAGAATGCTCAACTTGGGCGTGTTCTGTTACCTCTCAAAGCTGCTGCCTTGGCTGTTACACATGGTGTCTACTTTCTTCTTCCTCCTATTCTAATTCACTCCCATTCATTCATTTCAGTTTCTTCAAGACACTCCTGGATGACAGATAACTACTGAGTTCATACGTTTCCCTCTTCCTTCAAGAAAGCCATAGCATTGTAGAAGGGAACGCTGTCTCCTCTGGACTGTAGGTGGCAGTGGGCTGCAACACTGATGGCAATGGGTTTTGAGGGTGCACCTGGAAAAGGGAGTGTGACTTACCAGGATTGTCTCTAGTGCTGGCTGGGATGAAAGCTGCAGGGAGCATGTTACACATTTGCCATCTCTGATATGGTCCAACCCTCTTGTGTAAAGCTGGGTGTATGGATGCCAGTCACGCTGGTACCTGTGGATCTGCAGACTGCATTGCCGTTCAGGCCTCCCTACTGCTCCTTAAACACAGCAAGCATAAGCTCAACCGGAGGCTTTACCTCTACAGATCCTCCTGCCTGTTCTTTGCTCAAATATTAGTTTCAGAGAGGCTTTCATGAAGACTTGATTAAAAATAACACTGCCTTCCTTGCACGTTTCTTCTCCATGGTACTAATCATTAACTAATCAATCTACTATTGACTTAGTGATGGTGATGACCTGTCTTCCTACCCAGCACACAGATCCTTGAGGTCAGTGGTATTTGTATCATATTTTCTCTGCTCTCTTCCCAGTGCTGGAAGATTGCCTGACACAGAGTCACCTCTCACTAAATAGCTGTTAAATAAAATAATAAATTGACTATTACACTTGCTTTTTTAATGAAGTTTCTCCTTTTATATTTTCCTTATTTTTTGCTATATTTCTGTTTTCCTTCTGCTACTTTCTTTGGGCTTCTGATTTGGGCTTTATCTTCATCGTTACATTAGGCATATTAACTGAATTTTCAAAACATTCTTTATCCATACTCACGGGGAGTCCTGGTAGGGTATTTTGTAGAATACCCTCTGTTAGATTTTGTCTGCTGCTTTTCTCAAATCAGACTGGATTTATATATGTATGGATGGATGGATTTATGGGAAGAAGACCAGAGAGATACATCATATCAAGACTCCATTATTCCAACCTGACCTATACCTATTACTGTTGATGTTGACCTTGACCACCTGGCTGAGAGTGTTTGAGAGGTTTCTCCACTCTAAAGTTATTCTTATTTTCCCCCTTTCCGTATTTCCATATTCCTTTGACAGGAAGCCACTATGAGCAGCCCACATACTTTAGGGGAATATCTACATACAATTTTTGAAATTATTCTGCACAAGAGATTGGACTCTTCCCATATTTATTCAATAATTTCTTTATATGAGTATGGACTCATGGATATTTATTTTATATTTTAAGCTAAAAATTGTATACTGCATTCTTTATTGTGCTGCTCTAATTGTTCCAGCTTTGACCACTGGGAGCTCTTTCAGTTGGTTTCTGTGCTCCCTTGATATACTCTATCTGTGTGGGTTTATAGGTTTTTGAGAACTTCTGGCATTACAAGATGCTCCAGACCGATATTGCATATTCTTGTATTATATCATCCCTAGAAACAGCCATTTCTCCAAGGATCCCTGCTTTACTTTATTGGAGAATCATAGTATAAATCAGACCTAGGGACTGGCTATGCTCATTACTAGTCGGGTATAGTTGCTTCTAGGCCCTCTCAGCTGATCTAGCAAGGGAATTTCTGTGCATATACAGCCTTGTGCACATACACATATCTACAAACATTTTTTTTTCTTAAATTATACTTTAAGTTTTGGAATACATGTGCAGAACATGCAGGTCTGTTACATAGGTATACATGTGCCACGCTGGTGTGCTGCTCCCATCAACCCATCATCTAGGTTTTAAGCCCTGCATGCCTTAGGTATTTATCCTAATGCCCTCCCTCCCTTTGCCCCCACCCCGCAACAGGCCCCGGTGTGTGATGTTTTCCTCCCTGTGTCCACGTGTTCTTATTGTTCAACTCCCACTTACGAGTGAGAATATGCAGTGTTTGGTTTTCTGTTCCTGTGTTAGTTTGCTGAGAATGATGGTTTCCAGCTTCATCCATGTCCCTGAAAAGGACATGAACTCATTCTTTTTAATGGCTGCATAGTATTCCATGGTATATATGTACCACATTTTCTTTATTCAGTCTATTATTGAGGAGCATTTGAGTTGGTTCCAAGTCTTTGCTTTTGTAAATAGTGCTGAAATAAGCATATGTGTGCATGTGTCTTTATAGTAGAATGATTTATGATTTATAATCCTTCGGGTAGATACCCAGTAATGAGATTGCTGGGTCAAATGATATTTTTGGCTCCAGATCCTTGAGGAATCGCCACATTGTCTTCCACAATGGATGAACTAATTTATACTCCCACCAACAGTGTAAAAACGTTCCTATTTCTCCACATCTTCTCCAGTATCTGTTGTTTCCTGACCTTTTAATGATTGCTATTCTAACTGGCATGAGATGGTATATCATGGTGGTTTTGATTTGCATTTCTCTAATGACCAGTGATGACACACTTTTTTTTCATGTGTTTGTTGGCCACATAAATGTCTTCTTTTGAGAAGTGTCTGTTCATATCCTTCACCCACTTTTTGATGGTTTTTTTTTGTTTCTTTCTTGTAAATTGGTTTAAATTCCTTGTAAATTCTGGATATTAGACCTTTGTCAGATGAATAGATTGCAAAATGTTTCTCCCATTCTATAGTTTGCCTGTTCACTCTGATGATAATTTCTTTTGCTATGCAGAAGCTCTTTAGTTTAATTAGATCTCATTTGTCAATTCTGGCTTTTGTTGCCATTGTTTTTGGTGTTTTAGTTATTAAGTCTTTGCCCATACCTCTCTCCTGAATGGTATCACCTAGGTTTTCTTCTAGGATTTTTATGGTTTCAGGTATTACGTTTAAGTCTTTAATCCATCTTGAGTTAATATTTGTATAAGGTGTAAGGAAGGGGTCCTGTTTCAGTTGTCTACATATGGCTAGCCAGTTTTCCCAACACCATTTATTAAATAGGGATTCCTTTCTTCATTGCTTGCTTTTGTCATGTTTGTTAAAGATCAGATAGTTGTAGATGTGTGGTGTTATTTCTGAGACCTCTGTTCTGTTCTATGGGTCTCTATATCTGTTTTGGTACCAGTGCTATGCTGTTTTGGTTACTGTACCCTTGTAGTATAGTTTGAAGTCAGGTAGCATGATGCTTCCAGCTTTGTTCTTTTTACTTAAGATTGTCTTGGCTATACAGGCTCTTTTTTGGTTCCATATGAAATTTAAAGTAGTTTTTTTCTAATTCTGTGAAGAAAGTCAATGGTAGCTTGATGGGAATAGCATTGAATCTTACTGAAATTACTGTGGGCAGGATGGCCAATTCATGATATTGATTCTTCCTATCCATAAGCATGGAATTTTTTCCCATTTGTTTGTGTCCTTTTATTTCCTTGAGCAGTGATTTATCTACAAACATTTCTATATGAAATCATCTGTATGGATATCAAGCCAAACATTAGTTTCAACTGCTGTCTCCAATGCCAAGGAAATACCACGTGTCCACACGGCCCATTCCAGCCTTTCTTTCCTATAACCTCCCTCTCCAAAAGCAAGAAAACTGGCTCTCACCATCTACTATCCCTGTACTTCAATTCCAGTATACATAGTGGTTTCAGAACTGTTAACTGGAACTCTGAAAATCAAATTTACCAATTAGAGTAGAGTACTTATGCACTGTCTTTTTTGCCTTTAGTCCTCCTGTCTTCACTTATTTCCAAAGGTAATCAGGTCAGCACTTTTTCCCATACCTCTTTCAATAAGGATGTGTTATATATTCGTAATACGGTTAGACTCTATTACCACCATCTGCATTCCGTTCTGGGATACCCTAACTTCCTAAATGATTTGTTTTGTTTTATTTTAGAGACACGGTCTCTCTATGTTGCCCAGGCTGGAGTGCAGTGACAATTCACAGGTGTGATCACAGCCCACTGCAGTCTGGAATTCCTGGGCTCAATCGATCCTCCTGCCTCAGCCTCCCAAGTGGCTGGGACTATAAGTGCATGCTACCACACTCTGCTCTAAATGACTTTTTTTTTAAGTGTGTGTGCACTAGGCTTCACTTTTTGTGCTATCAGTTCCATAAGTTTCGACAAATGTGTGTTGCCATGTGTCTAGCTTTACAGTATCATACAGTATCATCCAGATCCTATACAGATACATGTCTTCTAAGTATTTTCTCCATGCTACTTGTCATTTCTCAACACCATCATTAATTGTCTTTTTTCAACCATGTCCTTGGAGACTATACATTTTTTAATTTTAATAAACTTCAACTTATCTATCTATATTTATTTTGTTTTTATTGTCACATTAATAATTTTATATATTTGTGGGATATGGAGTGATATTTCAACACATATATACACTGCATAAAAATCAAATAAGAGTATTTAGCACATCCACCACCTAATGCATTATCATTCTTTGTGGTGAGAACATTCAAAATTCTCTCTTCTAGTTATTTTGCAATATACATTATTGTTCACCATAGTCATCCTACTTCGAACCAGAAATTATTCTCCCCTATGTAACTGTAACTGTAATTGTAACTTTGTACCCATTGGCCAATCTTTCCCTAATAATACCCCCTTCCCCAACCCTTCCCCAGCCTCTGGTAACCACTATTCTACTCACTACTTCCGTGGGATCAACTTCTTTAGATTCTGCATATGAGTGAATGAAAGACAAATATCATGTGATATTTGTTCTTCTGTGCCTGTCTTATTTCATTTAACATGGCATATTTATTAATATAACGTAGCCCAATTATTATTTCATGGACAATACTTTTGGCATTTATTTTAAAATCATTACCAAAGTCATATCGATTTTTTTCCTATGTTTTGTTAAGGAAGTTTTATACTTTTGCGTATTACTTTTAGATCTGTGATCCATTTTTGGTTCATTTTTGCAAAAGATTTTAGGTCTATGTCTAGGTTCATTTTTTCAGTGTTTCGTAGTGTTCTGCATATGGATCCTATGCACATTTTGTTAGACTTATACTTGAGCACTCCATTTTTGTTGCTTTTGTAAAAGATAATGTTTCTTCAATTTTGAATTCCAGTTGTTCATTACCGGGATATGGGAAGGCAATTATATATTATGTATTGATCTTGTATCCTGCAACCTTGTTTTACTTGCTTATTATTTCTAGGAGTTTTTTAGTAGACTCTTGGTGGTTTTCTACATGGACAATAACGCTACCAGGGAATAAATGCAGTTTTATTTCTTCCTTTCCAACCTTTTTTCTTTTTATTTCCTCTTCTTGGCTTACTGCACTTGATAGGACTTCTGGAACAATGTTGAATTGGTGAGCTAAGAGAAGACATCCTTGGCTTTTTCTCTACCTTAACAGGAAAGTCTTCAGTTCCTCAACTTCAAATATGATGTTAGGTATATGATTTTGTGTATTTCTTTATTATTTTAAAGGCAGACCTTTCTATTTCTAGTTTTCTTACAGTTTTGTTTTAAAATTATGAATGTGTGTTGAATTAATGTCAAATGCTTTTTCTGCATCTATTGGTATGATAATATATTTTTCTTATTTAGTCTGTTAATATAATGTATTACATTGTTTACTAATGTCATACCAGGCTTGCATTCCTGAAATGAGCCACATTTGGCTATAATATGTTATCTCTCTCTCTCTCTCACACACACGCACATACACATGTGCACGCACACACACATATTTTATATATATTGTATTTTATATATATATAAGTATATTATATATATATACACAAGTATATTGTATTGCTGGATTTTATTTGCTAATATTTTATTAGCAGCTGTAGTTTTCTTATGGTGTATTTATCTGGTTTTGTTATTAGAGTAATTCTGGAGTCAAAAAATGAGTTGGAAAGTGTTCTTACCCATATTATCTGAGATATTGTGGAGAATTGGTATTGGTTCTTCCTTTAATATTAGATAGAATTCTTTAATAAAATTTTTTGGGCCTCAGGTATCTTGAAGGTTTTTAATTATTAATTTCATTTCTTTAAGAGATGCAGACTATTAGCCCAGCACAGTGGCTCGCTCCTGTAATCCCAGCACTTTGGGAGGTGAAGGCGGGTAGATCATTTGAGGTCAGGAGTTTGAGACCAGCTTGGCCAACATTGCGAAACCCTGTCTCTACTAAAAATACAAAAATTAGCTGGTGTGGTGGCACGCACTTGTAATCCCAGCTACTTGTGAGGCTGAGGTGGGAGAATTGCTTGAACCTGTTAGGCAGAGGTCGCAGTGAGCCGAGATTGCGCCTCTACACTCTAGCCTGGGTGGCAGAGCAAGACTCTGTCTCCAAAAAAAAAAAGAAAAGAAAAGATGTAGAGTGTTCAAGCTATCTATGTAACCTGATGTGGATTTTAGTAGTTTTGTTCTTCCCATGAATTGGCCATTTTATCTAGGTTATAAAATTTGTGGGCATAAAGTTGTTCATAGTATCTGTCCCCTTTTGTCTTTTTGTGGCATGGGATCAGCCATGGTGAAGCTTTTTCATTTCTGATGTTAGTAGCTCGTGTCTTCACTCTTTATTTCCTGATTGGCTTGGCAAGAGGACTTTCAATTGGGTATTTTTTTTGAAAGACCTAGCTTTCCATTTTGTTGTTTTTTTAAAAAAATTGTTTTCTTATTTCCAATTTCATTGATTTTCCTCTAATTTTTATTTTCTTTCTTCTGTACTTATTTACTGTTATTTAGAGGTGTGTTGTTTAATCTCCAAGTATTTGAGGGATTTTCAAGCTATAGTTTGACTGGTGATTTCTTAATTACTTCCAATGTCATCTGAGAACATCACTTGTATGACTTCTATTATTTAAGTTTGCTTTGGTGTTTTTGTATGGCCCAGAATATGGTCTATCTTGATGGAAGTTTCATATTAACTTGACAGTCATGAGTATTTTGCTGTGGGTGTATAAACTATTCTATAAATGTCAAGTAGATTAAGTGTATTCATGGTATTTGTCATCTATACCTTATTGACAGAGGGGTGTTATTGACAGAAAAAGGGGTGTTAAAATAATCAACTATTACAATGGATTTGTCTATTTTCCCTTTCGTTTCTATCAGGCTTTGTTCACATATTTTGATGTGCTTTTATTGGATGCAAACACACTTAGGATTTCTATGTTTTCTTAGAGAATTAACCCCTCTGTAATTAAATAACACCCCTCTTTAACTTTGATTATCTTTCTTGTTCTGAAGTCAGCTTTGTCTTAAATTAATATAGTTACTGCAGTTTTCTCTTGATTGGTGTTAGCAGGGCATATGTCACTCAATCTGTTTACTATTAACCTGAATTGTGATACTTAAAATGAGATTCTTATAGTCAACACATAGTTTACTTCAATCCTCTCTGACAATCTCTGAGTTTTAATTGGTTTATTTAGATCATTCACATTTTAAGTGATTCTCAATGCAGCTAGATTAAGATCATCTAGTTTGTAACTATTTTAATTTGCTGCATTTGCTTTTTATTTTTTTCCTGTTTTTCTGCCTTCTCTTGTTTTAATTGAACATTTTATATGACTTCACATTATCTTCTCTCAGTATATCATTTATATTTTTTTTAAAAAAATAGTGACTTTCCTAGAGTTTGCAATATACTTTTTAAAATTTTTGCTCGTCCCCCAGGCTGGAGTGCAATGGCGTGACCTCAGCTCACTGCAACCTCTGCCTGTTGGGTTCCAGCGATTCTCCTGCCTCAACCTCTCAAGTAGCTGGGATTACAGGCATCTGCCACCATGCCCAGCCAATTTTTTTTTGTATTTTTAATAAAGACAAGGTTTCACCATGTCAGTCAGGCTGGTCTCGAACTCCTAACCTCAGGTGATCCACCTGCCTCAGCCTCCCAAAGTGCTGGGATTACAGGTGTGAGCCACCGCACCTGACTTTTTTTTTTTTTTTTTTGAGACAAGCTCCTGCTCTGTCCCCCAGACAAGCTCCTGCCTGTCCCCCAGGCTACAGTGGTGCTATCTTAACTCACTGCAGTCTCCAAGTCCTGGGCTGAAGTGATCCTCCCACCTCAGCATCCCAAGTAGCTGGGACTACAGGCATGCCACCATACGCAGCTAATTAATTTTTTTTTTTTTTTTTTTTTTTTTGTAGAGATGGGGTCTCACTCTGTTGCTCAGGCTGGTCTTGAATTCCTGGGCTCAAGCAATCCTCCCATACTGGCCTCCCAAACACTGGCATTACAGGCATGAGCCACTGTCACCAGCCTGCGGGATACACTTTTACACATATAAGTCCACCTTCAACTAGCCCTATACCACTGAACATGGAGTGTAGGTACCTTATATTCACAATTTCCCCTCCCATCCCTTGGACCATTGTTGTCACTCATTTCAGTTCTTCATATGCTGTAAATAATCTAGTGTATCACTGCTACTATATATTAAGTATATAGCTTTAAGTATATTGCTTTTAGATCAATGAAGAATAAGAACAATGACATATTTTATTTTACCTTCATTTATTAATTCTCTGATACTCTTTGTTGCTATAGGTGGATCCTAGCTTCTGCCTATTTATTTTTTCTTTGTCTGAAAAACTTGTTTTTTCATTTCTTGTAGAGAACATCTGCTGACAATGGATTCTTTCAACTACTGTTTGAGGAAATCTTTATTTCTCCTTTATTTTTGAAATATAATTTCACTTGTTGTAAAATTCTGTGATGGTGTACTTCCACCCTACATTTTACATATTTCACCCCACATTCTTCTTGCTTGTATGGTTTCTTAAGAGAAGTCTGATGTCATTTTAATTCTTATTTCTATATCAGAAAGGTGGGCTTTTTCTTTTCCTGGCTTTATTCAAGATTCTCTCAGTGTCTTTGGTGTTCTCTGATCTTCCTTGACGTGTGTTTTGGTGCCTGTAAATTCTGGAAAACTCTTAGCCATTATTACTTCAAGTATTTCTTCTGGTTTGTTCTCTCTTTTTCTATTTCTCGCATTTCAATTACATGTATGTTACACCTTTTAACAATACCCACAGTTCTTGGGTTTCACAGGGTTATGTTTGTTTATCTTATTGTATTTTACTTTTGTTACAGCTAGAAAGTTTCCATTAACCTTTTTAAAAATTTACTAATTTTTTACATCAGTTGAGTCAATTGATGAGCCCATTGGAGATATTCTTCATTTTTGTTATTGTTATTTTGATTTCAAAATTTTTCTTTAGATTATTTCTCACAGTTTCCATTTCTCTACTGACATTTCCTATCTGATCTTGCATATTATTTTTTCATTGTCACCTTTAACATATTAATCATAATTATTTTAAATTCCCTGATAATGTCTGCATGGGTGTCCCATCTGAGTTTGGCTCTGAGGCTTGCATTGTCTCTTCAGACTATTTTTTTTCTTGCCTTTTGTCATGACTTGTAATTCTTTTCTTGAGAGCAGACATCTTATAGTGAGTAATTGACACTGAGGTAAACAGGCCTTCAGTGTGGAGTTTCACGTCAATGCTTGTAGGAACTAGGCTATGTTTAACGTGTTCAGTGGAATTGGCTGTGTTTAATGCTTGCTGAAGCTATAGGTGCCAGAGTTTTTAAGCGCTTCTCATTGCTCTAATGTTTGAGGTCCGCTTCTGGGTGCAAAAGTTATAGTAGTTAGACAAGGGTCCTGCACCCATCGGGCTTTTACCAACGCAGGGAGACAGAGCACAAACACATAAATGCATTCCAATATACCAGATAATAAGATACCCTAATAAGAAAATAAAACTGGTTATGTGGTAGGGAATGCTGAGGGGCTCCTTAGGGCTGGAGACAATCCCTCTTCCCACCCTGAGCAGGGTGGAGCCCAAGAGAATTTGGAGTCAGACTCTGTTGCCTTCATAGTTTTCTTCCAACAGTCTTTCTCTCACTACTGTTTCTGACATTCGTGCCCTTATTTTGTCTTCTTGTTTCCCAGGAACCATCAATATGGACTTCTGGAAAGAATTAGCATTCCCCTTTACATTAAAACTCACAAAATTCACCTGGATGTGACCATAGTGGCCAAATAACTATTTTTATCATAATGTTAATCACTTAAAGGTATAGCGTCATTATAAAGCAAGATAACTGAAGAAACGCACATATCAGCTCAAGGAAAAAAATCATTATTCAATGACAGATTTTGCAAAACAAGGCTGGGTAGAGATTTTGGTAATTATTTTAGATAAGTAATCTTTCCCTCACTCTTTCTTGAGAAATGGAAAATATATAGGGTTTTTATTTAAGTCTAGTAACTAAATGAGAGTCTCACCCACTTCTCATACTAGGCTGAGTGTTTTTATCTTTATAAAGGGCAAAAGATATTCCTGCCCAGTTCCAGAACAAGATGGCATAGGTACATTTTTACTGGCATCTATGCCAGATGCAAATTCTTATCTGCATCTCTCTTGTAAATACAACTACTAAATACCCTGGATATTACACAACATAAAATAAGACGATTCTGAAGGTGGGGAGAAGTTGAACTTACTAAGGAAGGACCGTAGGGCTTGATCAACCACAGTGATGTGAATTACGGGGATTTTCTTTTTATCTGCCATGTAACTCTGGATGGAGTGTCAGGGAGGCCTGATACACTAACTCTCCCTACAAAGGAAAAGAAAGCCTCTCTCCGACCACAGGGGTGGGAAAGGGGGGAGTCCAACCAAGACCAAGTGTGGACCCCCAACCCCTGCTTCAACCTGGAGCCCTGAACAGTGGTCTGATCTGCCCCAGACTTCCCCTCTTATTGCATAACCTATGCCCTGGGGTCCAATCCAGCAGCGGCAGCAGCAAAGCCCTGGTCATCCCCACCCATGCTACTCAACCAGTGCACTGGAAGGAGAACTGATCTACCCACAGTGGAAGCAACAGGAATGCCCTACATGCAGTGGCATGAGGAGACTCAGGCCTAGTGGCTTCTGCCCTTCCTTTTCTCAGAATGTCACTCAGTGGCAACAGGTGGCCCAGGGAAGTGCCTCCACATCCCTGGGCCACTCCCACTAAGTGCCTCCCAGCATCAGTAGGGAATGAGGGGGAGCACTGACACCTAAAGAATAAAGCAGAGGGGAATAAATGGAACAACTATCCACTGAAACAGGAGATTTAATAGGATCAAGAGTCTCCCAACACAATAGACAAAATGTATAGAATATAATAGGAAAATCACTTATGAAAAAACCTGGGATACCTCAAGTGGAATGAGAAAAACAATCAAACAGTGCCAACCAAAATGCATTGGATGTTGAAATAATCTGATAAGGACTTTAAAGCCAATCCTTAAATATTCTTCAACCGTCAATCACAAACCTCTGGAAACAAATAAAAAAGTCGAAAAATATCAAAAACATAAATTTTGTAAAAATCAAGTGAAAATTAAAAAACTGAAAATAAATGTAAAAACAGCTGGATGTACAAAATATTATAGTCAAGATGACAGATCATAGAATCAGTGAATTTGGAAACAGGTCAATAGTATTTGTTTAATCTAAACAGAGAGAATATAGACTGAAAAATCTTGAACAGTCTAAAGAGTCAGTGGGACAACTAAAGCAATGATGTAGATTTGTATCAGAGTTGGGGAAGAAGAGAAGTACAAATTTGTGGCTGAAAAGTATTTGATAAAATAAAACATTTCAAAATTCCCCAAATATGGCATCAGACATAAACCCACAGATCTGAGATGCAGAGAGGGCCCCAAGTAAGATAAACTCATAGAAATTCATTCCATGTACATCATATTTAAACTTCTGAAGCAACCAAAGAAGAATGATGCACTTCCCATAGGAGAATACAATTTGAATGAGCGCAAATTTCTCATCTGAAACAACGGAGGCCAGAGGAAATGGCTCAACATTTTTCAAGTGCTTAAAAAAAATGAACTGTCAATTGAAAATCCTATATTGATGAAAACAACCTTCAGGAATTAAAGGAAGATCTTCTCAGATGAAGAAAAGGTACGAGGACTTATTACTAACAGAACTTCCCTTAAAAATAGCTAAAGAAAGATTTACCAACAAAAAGGAAAAAAAAAAAAGAAAAGAAGAAGCCTGGGCCCTTCAGAAAGGAAGAAACAAAAAATGGAATTTGTAAAAGTAGAAGCAAACATAATAGACTGTCCTTCTTATGAGTTTCTTTGATAATGTTTTATGGTTGTAGCAAAAGTTATAACAATATCTGATAGGATGCTCAATGCAGAAAAAAGTCAAGGCAATTTTATGTAAAAAGTCGTGAAGTAAAGGAACTTAAATGGAAGTCAGGTTTCTATACTTCTCACAAAATGGTAATACATGGACACCAGTAGGCTGTAATCATTTACACATGTAAATAGCAATAAATAAAACAACTGCTAAGAATAATATGCAAACTGCCATGCTCAAAATCATTGTAAATAAATCAAAATAAAATTCTCAGAAATGTTCTAGTAACAGACTCAAGAAAAAAGAAAAGTAAGGATTAAACAAAGGCAATTGATAAAATGGCAAATGTATGTCTAAGATATCAATAATTATATCTTGTAAATGGCCTAAAACAACAATTAAAAGAAAGAGATGGTCAGAGTGGATGAAATAAACACAATCCAGCCATATGCTATATACAAGAAACTCAAGGCTCAAACACAATGTCATAAGTAGGTTGAAAGTAAAATGAGAGAAGAAGATATATAATGTAAACAATCAAAGAAAGAAGTTATGTCTATATTAATATTATATTAATTTCAGATTAAAGAAAAGTATTAGAGACAAACACAACGCTGCCTAATGATAAAAACAGATCCATCTGCCAGGCACGGTGGCTCAAGCCTGTAACCCGAGCACTTTGGGAGGCTGAGGCAGGCGGACCACCTGAGGTCAGGAGTTCGAGACCAGCCTTGCCAATGTGGTGAAACCCCATTTCTACTAAAAATACACACACACACACACACACAAAAAATTAGCCGGGCATGGTGGTGAGTGCCTGTAATCCCAGCTACTCGGGAGGCTGAGACAGGAGAATCGCTTGAACCCAGGAGGCGGAGGTTGCAGTGAGACAAGATAGTGCCACCGCACTCCAGTCTGGGCAACAGAGCAAGACTCCGTCCCCCTCAAAAAAAGAAAAGTAGATCCACCCACCAAGAACATATAATTATCCTAAAAGTATAAGCAGCAAACAATAGAGCTTCAGAATGCATGAAACAGAACACTGGTAGATTTGAAAGGAGATGCAGACAGATCTTCATGCATAGTTGGAGACTTCACCACTCCCCTTTCAGGAACTGCAGAACTGCTAGAGAGAAAACCAGCAAGGATATGGAAGAATTGGACAACACTGAGCCATCAAAATCTAACTGATATTTGTGGAACACTACATCCAATAACAGGAGAACACATTCTTTAAAACTGCCCATTCACCAAGATAGACCATATTCTAGTCATAAAACAGACCTTAATGATATAAAAAAGTAATTGAAATAATACAGAGTAAGTTCTCTAACATTAACATAATTAAATTAGAAATAAAAAAACAGAAAGACTAAAGGAAAACTCCCCAAACTCAGAAAAGCAACACACTTCTGAGAATTCCCAGAAGAAAGTCTCAAAAAAAATGCATAGAATGAAATTAAAGTAAAGCACAGTGTATCAAAATCTGCAAAAGGCAGCTAAAGCATTATTGAAAAGGAGACATATATCATTGAATAATTACATTTTAGAAGAAGAAAGACCTCATGTCAACAAAATACATTTCTACCTCAAAGCTAGAAAAAGAAGAACAAAATAAACTCAAAGGAGGGGAAAAGAAAAAAAGACAGGCAGAAATGAATACATTTGGAAAACAGGAAAACAACAGAGAAAATCAATAAGTCAAAAAGGTTTGTACTAAAATTTCAAAAAAAGTTGATAAAACTTTAACAAGATTGACAAAGTTTTTTTTTAAAAAAAGCAAAACATCAATATTAAAATAGAAGATATCACAACAGATCCTGTAGACATCAAAAGGATAATAAATGAATACTGTAAACAAATTCTAGCTTACAAACTAGACAACTTAGAAGATAAGGACCAATTAATAAAGAAACTGTAGATTACCTAAACTCAGTCAATATGAAAAGATAACTTGAATAGTCCTATAACCATCACACCAATTGAATTTGTAATTACCTCTGTCCTCTAAGTCTTCAGGTCCAGATGGTCTCCCTGCAGAATTTTACCAACCATTTAAAAGAATTAACATTATTTTGTACCACCTATTCTAGAAAATAGAAGGGAAGCGAACCCTTCAAAACTCATTTTATGTGGTCAGAATTATCCTGTTACCAAGACAAACAGCACACATACACACATTAATGCACACACTCAGGCACCGGTGCGCGCGCACGCGCGCGCGCACACACACACACACACACACACACACGGAGAACAATATCTCTCAAGACTATAGATGCAAAAATCCTTAATAAAAATTTACCATACCTTATCCATCAACATATATACAATCCTGTACCTTCTACCAGTGGACTATATTCCAGATATGCAAGACTAGTTTGATTTAAAAACATACATATATATAACTGATCATATTAACAGGGTAAAGAAAAAAAATGTAAACATATCAATTGATGTGGAAAAACCATTTGACAAAATTCGAATTCAGTCATGATAAAAACTCTAATTACACTAGGAACAGAGGCAACTTTTCTCAAGCTCAGAGCACTTGCAGAAATCTACAGCTACCATTATACTTGGTAGTAAAAGATTGATGCTTTTTCTTTAACATTGGGAAGGGGATGAGGATATCCTGAATACCACGCAGATTAAACATGGTTCTAGAAGATTTTGCCATCAAAGTAAGTCATAGGAAAGAAATAAACAGCATATAAAATGGAAGAGATGAAATAAAACATTCTTGATTTGCAGACAATACGATTGCCTACATAGAATATACTAAGGAATTTTACAATATCAACAACAATGAATTTTCCAGAACTAATAAATGAGTTCAGCAAGGTCACAAGATATGAGATAAACATGCAAAACACAATTCAATTTTTAAATACTGACAATAAAAAAATGAGAATGCATATCAAATGCAATGCTTTCTAAAAAAATGAAATACTGAGGTATAAATAGGATAAACATGTACAGGATTTGTGAGATGAAAATTATAAAATGCTGATGACAGAAACCAAAGACCTAAGTGCTTCATGAAACACACAATGCCCCAGGGTTGGAAGACTTAACATCATACAGAAGGCAATTCTCCCCACTTTGATATGTAGGCTTAACACAATTTATATCAAAATTCTAGCAAGGCGCTTTGAAGATATAGGCAAGCATGCGCTAAAATTTATATGGAAAGGGAAACAGTCTAAATATCCAGGACACAGCTGAAGGAGGTAAAGTGAAAATTGCTCTCCCAATGTTAAGACTTGCTGTATAGCTACAATAATCAAGACACTGTGGTGCTGGCAGAGGGACAGATACAGATCAATGAGACAGAACAGAAAGTCCAGAAGAAGATCCACACAAACATATCCCATTAATTTTTGGCAAAGGAACAAAAACAACTCAGTTGAGGAGGGTTGACCTTTTCAATAAGTGTTGCTAGGGCGACTGGATATCCACAGGCAAAAAAAGGAATCGTGAGCTAAACTTTGTATCTTATACAAAAATTAAAACAAAATGGATCACCATGCTTAAATGTAAAACAGAAAGCTGTAAAACTGTTAGAATAAAATATAGGAGATGATATTAAGCCTGAAGTCAAATGCACAATACATAAGGGGAAAAATAAATTGAACTTCATCAAAATTAAAAACTGACTCTGAAAGACCCTGTTACAAATTACAAACTGGAAGAAAATATTTGCTAATTACATATCCAAGAAAGGACTCATGTCTAGAATACATTTAAAAATCCCTCTCAAACTCAGTAGTAAAACACAAATAATTCAAAAGCAAATGGGCAAAGAAATGTACAGACATTTCACTGAAGAGATTATATAGATGCCACATAGGCACATGAAAATGTTTAACATCATTAGCCATTAGATAAATGCAAATTAAAACTAAAGTGAGGTGTTAATACATACCATCAGAATGACTAAAATAAAAAATCAATAACACTAAGTGCTGGTGAGGATGCAGAGAAACTGGATCTCTCATACATTACTGGTAGGAATGTAAAATAGTAAAACCACTCTGGAAAATAGTTTATAAATTTCTTTCAAAATTAAAACCAAGCTTTCCATAATACCCCACAAATGCTCCCTTGGCATATATCCTAGATAAGTGAAAAGTTATTTGCAGAGAGAAACTTATACACAAATATTAATAACAGCTTTATAGCCCCAAATTGGAAACTACCTAAATGTCCTTCAGTAGATGTATAGTTAAATCTATTGTATTAATAGTACATCTGTACCATGAAATGTCACTCAGCAAAAAAGGGAGCAAAATATTGACACACACAACTATGTGGATACACCTCATAGAAGGTATGTTGAAGGAGAGAAAAAAAATCTCAAAATAATACTTATATATGATGTTCATGAAATAACAATGTTGCAGATATGAACAACAGAGTAGTGGTTGTCAAGGGGTTGGGTGTGTGTGGCTATGTAGGGTAACATGAGGGAGTATTGTGCTGATTTTACAGTTAAGAATGCTGATTGTAATGGTGATTACACAAAGCTTCACATTTGATAAAATGGCACTGAGCTACATAAACACAAATGCATGTAACTGGTGAAATCTGAATAAACTCGATGGGTTGCATCATGTTAATTTCCTGGTTGGGATACTGTGCTATAGTTCTCCAAGATGTTAACATTTTGAGAGTCTGGGTGAAAGGTACCTAAAATATCTCTGGACATTCTTTTGCACTGTCGTGTGAAATTATATTTATTTCAAAATAATTTTTTTTAATATAACAAAGGCGATAGTGTGGCTATTTCTTAAGAACTTTACTCTCATATTTAGTATGACTCAAACTGTTTCATGTGAGAAGAAATGGTGATTTTACTTTTTTTTTTTTTTGAGATCAATTCTTGCTCTGTCATCCAGGCTGGAGTGCATTAGCACGATCTCGGCTCACTGCAACATCTGCCTCCAGGGTTCAAGCAATTCTCCTGTCTCAGCCTCCCAAGTAGCTGGGATTACAGGCACGCGCCGCCACACCCAGCTAATTTTTGTATTTTTAGTAGAGACGGGGATTCACCATGTTGGCCAGGCTGATCTTGAACTCCTGAGCTCACGATCTGCCTGCCTCAGCCTCCCAAAGTGCTGGGATTACAAGCTTGAGCCACCGTGCCCGGCCAATTTTACTTTTTTTTTTTTTTTTTAAAAAAAAAAAGCTCTGTGCATATTTTGTTCCTTGTTGGAATGGTTAAGAACATTAGGAGGGAGGTAAGGCTACAACACTGGTCTACTGTCTCATTTTAAACCTGTCTACTGCAATGCTCCCTTTGGGTCCCCAAACACCAAGCCAGAAGGTGGTACAGGTCCTTATTTATTTATTTCCCATATCTTCTCAGTGAGTTGATTTCGCCAGCATATCTGCCAGTTGAGCACTTGCCTTAATATCCATTGTATTTGTCCCCTTGCCAATCCCTTGACCTGCTTTCTCCAAGTAATACATTTTGATATTGAGGCTTGCTCACTTAGGTGGCTGCATACTTTGCTTTCACCGTCCACAGAACCTTGACTGAAATTCCATTGATCACCTTTCCCTATGCTTTGACATGGCCCTGTCCACCTAATCTTGAGGAGTCTATTTCTCTATTGTGGAAATAGAGAAAATGACATAGGGCAGAATCTTTTGAACAGCACATTAGTAAATCTGAATTTCATCAGATAGCAAATGGAGAACTAGTTGAAGAGGAGAAAAATAAGAAAAGTCCTATGAGAATGTGACTACAGGGCAACAAGCGGAGAGAATTCATTTGCAGGAGACCTAATCGGTGCAAAGCACATTATCTTGGCACTCATAGCAACCCAAAGAGAAGCTGTGTGTGTGTGCGTGTGTGTGTGTGTGCACGAGTGTGGGTGTGTGTGTATGCATGTTTTTATGTGATTTGCTCAAATTTTCAGTGAGTTTCCCATTGGCTATGACTGTAATTAACCACTGTCAAACTACAGTAAGCACTGACTCCACCTCACTTGTGGAGTTGGCTGGTGAGGGGGTCTGTACTCTGTTGTGGGATGTACACCTCTACGGCTTTTGGCTGGGCTCACTCATGTATCTGAGGGTCAGTTGGCTGCAGGCCAGTCCAGATGGACCTCAGCTGGGCCAGTGTGGCCCCTCCCCACGAGCTGCTCAGACATGCATATCTCCCACCTCCCACTTCCCTTTAGTGGGCCAGCCCAGGCACGTTCTCTGGGAGGCCCGGGTGGGTTTTCTTTTTGTTGTTTTTTTGTTTGTTTTTGTTTTTAATAGCAATGACAGAGAAGCAAGAGTGAAATGCATACGCACTTTGTCAAGACTTTGCTTTTGTCAATCTTGCCACTATCCCTTTTGTCACGTGGCCAGGCCGACAGTGAGAGGGAGGGGACTATAAAGTCTCATGGCCACACGTACAGGTGCCAGGAGGCCATGAAGGTGATCAGTCAAACTCACTTATTATGAAGAGAAACTGAAACCATAACCTTCTAGGCCCCCAGATCCGTGGGTAGTACCCCAGATGACACTGCTTCTCTGGAAATAATACTTCCGATGTACCGTGGGATGGGCAGCTATGCACTCATAAAACACGTAATTCATGACCATTAAAATTCTAACCAGAATCTGGGCTGCCGAGAACTGAACGCTGCTCTGCCTGTCACAGCGTAGAAGGGTTAGGAACGCAGCTCCAGCAGCCTGAGGAGTCAAGAGGAGCCACACACCCTGCCCTCCCTCCAGTCCTGATACTACCCTACAGCTTCAGAATTCTGGTTATAATTTAATATCTTTTCTTCCTTCCCTGAGACACCTCCACATCTTAAAGACCATCTGAGAACTCTGAAACTCAAGTCAGAATGAAGCCCACTCTTGGAATCCATCAGAGGCAGCTGAGATGCAAATGGCATTAACTGAATGCCTTTAGACATGTCAAAAGAAATCTTGTCTCTCAGGTAGATAAAAATTAATGAGACATCCAGGATGCTTTTATCTAATTTATTCTATGTGGCAATGCTGGGATCTTTCTGGGGACTGTAATATTTAAAGCTACATTTCATTATGAAACCTTGTAGAGGATGTGCAAATTACATTTGTTTAATTCCACGGCTATGAAATGCCAGGCACTTGCTGCCTTTGAATATTGGCTCCGAGTGACTTTGAAAACTTGAAAGATCTTGCTTAATTTTCTCCAGTGTTTAACTTTTCAATGAATAAGTGTTGATAGAACAAGGACCCCTGATAATACATGCCAGGCCGGATGGAGAAGCAATTCTCTTCTGAATCCTCAGAGCCTAATTTCCAGATAGCCATTCCCTACAGCACTTCGATGTGCATGGCGAGCTTTTGTTCCCATAGTGTGTTTCCTTCCCTTAAAGGGACTCAGGACTTGCCAGAAGGTCCGCCCTCCATGAGAATGGAAAGGTGTCCAGTTTTCAATTCATGGTCAACACAAGCATTTACGAAGCTCAACGTCTGTGGCAGACATGGTGGCAGAGCTAGGGTGTGAAGGTTCACGGGCCGCGTGCCTGCTCCAGTCAGCTCCGGGTTCAGGATGCAGGTGCACTCACTAGCATGTGACAGGAAACACCAGGGGCATGTGGGGAGGGGTGAAGGAAGGCGAGCTCTGTTCTTCCTGTGCCTGGCCTACCACCTTTTTTAGAGGCACCGCTACCATTCCTGAAGCCTCCACCCTCAGGGATGCTCAGGTAAGTCCATGCACCACTGGCTCAGGATTCAACCCTGTGAGCCCACCCAGCTCACTGCAGGGCTTTTGGGAGCCCAGCGACTTCACAGCCCCTGTGTGTGACTCGGTACCTTTGCGTGGCTCGTCCCTCAGTCTGAAATGCCCTCCCCAGCCATCTATCCTCTCTGTAAACCCCCCACTCCCCTTTTAAGATCTGACTTAGATGTCAGCGCCTCTGAAAAGTGGAGCCCATCACCCTCCCTCCAGGAGTGCCAACTCCTTCCCCAAGTTCTCAGAGCACCCAGGACCAGCCTTAATCGTAGTCTCCAGCATGAGTCCAGACTGTGCCGAGAAAGTGGCTGCCAGGCCCTTCTCACCTTCATAGCCAGGAACCTCATGCAAAGCGTGTCATTGGTGCTGAAAAGTGACTGTGAAATTCAATCACGTGGCGATGTTTTCATTTTACTTGCATCTGCCTCACTGGATTCTAAGCAGAGACCACATCCAACCACTCATTTTATTTCCTGTGTCTAATACAGGTCCTGGTCCAGAATGGAGGGCTGATACAGGCAGGCCTCTGCATTTGTATGAATGAATGAATGAATACTGAAAACATGTTGCCCACAGTGACGTTCTCCATATAGCTCCCTTCTGGGCCATTTCAAAGATCCTTCTCCTCTCCTGAAAGCTTCAGAGTTTATAACGTACCCTCTGAGTCCTCGTCAGGGACCCAGATGACAGGAGAGGCTCCAGGTCCTATGAAGCCTTCCTGAGCTCCCGGCAGGTTAGGCCCTGGGCTTCACAGCCCTTCTCTCTGTCTGGGGTCTGCAGGCAGCTTGTTTCTGTGTCAGGCTGCCTGCTCTGCCAACAGCCGCCCTCAGTGCAGACATTGCCCAGCACATCATGGCGACTGGCACCCTCTTGGGCTCAGTGGAGCAGTGAGGCCCTGGGCAGACAGGGAAGGCTCAGCCCCACAGCCCCAGGGTTGGCAGGGGGCACAGGGAGGCTGCCATCCAGCTGTGAGCACTGATTCTCTCCCTCTGCCTGAGCGGAAGGCGGGGCATCAGAGAGTGTAAGAGGTTCCAGTGCTAGCGCAGCTGGTTTCTCACATATGGAAATGGCACTGAGAACAAAACCACGCTTCTATAGCCTTGGCTACCTCGCACCTTTTTCTGAACCAAAAACAAGAACACAGGGCAGGACCAGAGGTGATGGGACAACATGTGGGGGCTGTGGGCAGTTTACCCTGCCAGGCTGACCTCTGTCGGGTGGATGGTGAAAGTTTGGGGTAGGTGGAGCTGCCTTGCATCTGCACATGCAGGTGGACGATGGCTGACTATGGCCCGGGGGAACACTTTAAAATCCAGCGTGTCCCCACACCCCAGAGAAGGCATTCCAAGAGAGCACCAGGTGCGAGGGGAGCATCCGGGGTGTCCTGTCTCGTCCCCTCTGACGCTGCCTCCAGGAGTCTGAGTGGCCTGCAATGGGTGGGGAGCCAGAGCACTGAGAAAAAAAATCAAGAAGTGACTGCCTCCGAGGGAGGGCAGAATAAAAAGCGGTGGGGGAGCGGGTAACAGCCTCCACCATCTGTGTGGTGAACTGTGATCCTTACCGTCATTCATCCATGCGGCCACCAGGGCTCTGCCTCCTGCATCTGACGGCCTGAGCCCACCTTGGATCCACTAGAATCCTGCTGGCCCAGAGGATATACCTGAGTCTCCGTTCATGCTGGAGAAACAGTGTCACCCTCCTGGGGCAAGCCCCTCCCAGCTCTAGAGTGATTACACAAAGGTGCACACATGGGCAGCCTCATGGGCACACTCTCCAGGTGCAGGTGTTGGAAGGACGTTTGGGACAGCAAAGGCGACGTGTCCTCAAGAAATATGCCTGGCTGGTGCCTAAACCAACAGCTCTTGACAGCATCTGTGGGGTACGAGGCTGGATTCTCAGCACGGTGCTAAGCCTGTGACACACTTTCAACTGTTTAATTATCATAGCAGCCCTGCAGGGTAGGCGATTCTAGTTCTATTTTTGAACGGAAGAAGCTGCGATTTGGAAATGCTAAGTGACTCGCCCAAGGTCACACAGAGAATGTGAGGCTGCAGCGAAGTTGGGCTGGAGCCTGCTCCACTCCGAAGCTCTCTTCTTTCCCGTGACAATCCAGGGGTCTCGTCAGGGAACTCTGCTTGCCTTCTAGAAGACAAGGCTGAACACAGGGCTGAGGGTTGGATACATGAGGTCCAGGAAGGCATGACAGGTACCATGCTTTCATTATGCTCTTACACACTGAACACACACACACTTTCCACTAAAGAAAAACAAAACAAAAAAAAATTGTCTGTATAGCAGCCTAGAAAATGCTTCAAGAAAGCATATTTTGCTTCCCATCTCCAGATCGAAGGATAAAAGATGGCACCAGGCTTTTGAAAAGCAGGTGCAGATGAGGTGAATACAGTGCACCAAGGGCAAGTCCCCACTGGCCAGGGAAGGCCCTTGCTCAGATGCACACAGCGTCTTGCATCTTGCACTGAGAAGAGAAGAGCTCGCTGGCATCAGGATGTTGTCACCAAATCAGCATCATCAAAGCCAGTAAATGTCAACATTGCCAAGGAGACTAAGGCTGCAGAGTGCATACGTATTTCAGTTTCCTTCCTAGGCCAGGATGGGTTTTGGAAAAAGAGACAGTGCCTTCTGCCTTGTGTCTAGCCGCAGCTCTTGTCAGAGGGGTGGGTACAGGGTGGGTGTGATTTGAGAATGAACAGGTTGTTAGGGGCCCATCTGCTCTGGTTCCAGCCTCTCCCTTGCTGCTTGACACCATTTCTATGGATCCACTACTCCGTTGATGATGCTTCCTCCTTTCTGGAGGTGAAGAGTCACACTATTTCCTTAGATACAGTGATTTTTTAAAATGAGACTGATGGTTAGTAATTATCAGTGATACACAGTCATGCGTCGCTTAGAGACAGGGATGCAAAATTCTGAGAATCGCATCCTTAGGCCATTTCATCATCACTGTGTGAACATCATAGAGGGCACCTACACACACCCAGCTGGCACAGCCTCCCACACACCCAGGCTGTGTGGTGAGCCAACCACTCCTGAGCTACACGCCTGTAAGAAGAGGCAGCGCACACTGTCTTCCACTCGGGATCACTGCGTTGGGAGCTGCGTGTTTGGGCTCAAATTCCATCCTGCCTGGCAAACCTGGGTGACCTTGGGAAAGTCACTTAACCTCTGTTGACACAGTTTTTTTGTAAAATAGGGATACGGGTAGCCCTACTTCTAGGAGTGTTCTGAAAATTAAACTATTTATGTAGAGCGTTTGGAATGAACCTGATGTATATATTAGCGGTTTTATTATCCTTTATAATGGCAAATTATTGAATCATCAACACCGCATTTGCTTAGCTTTAATAGGACACTCATACTCCTCATTCTGCTAAGAAGGATCGCCTGGGGCAGTCATGATGCTATCCAGCAGTCCTTGCGTCTCCCTCTACCTCAGGCCCTGGTGCTGCTTCTGCAGCCATGAAGCTACTTATCTGCATGGTGCCCAGTCCCTCTTATTAACCTCTTCTGACAGATGTAGCAGCTGGTACAACCAGTGCATTCCTCATTGGCACTTGGCTGGAAGGGACAATCCCCAGTGAAGTTTTCCAAATCCCAGGCTCTTTGCTATTACACTATGCTGCCTCCTGTATTCAAGGCTTGTCGTCTTAGGAACAAGTCACTTTAGTTCCCCCCAGTGAACTGCCCCGTGTGCACCTGCCCCGTCCCTATGCCGTGCTGTGGACATGCTGAGGCCAGGCACATTCCAGAGAGGTCCAACGAAACCTCGAAATTACAGAGCACCCCAGGCTCTGGAGGGCTGAGCTGGGGGGTGTGGGGGACCTGGGGGCTGTGTGGCCAGAGTGGGGCTAAGTGAGCCGAAAGGAACCTTTCTGGCCAGCAGAGCAGAAGGGAGCCATAGGTGAGAAGGAACAATAGAGTAGATGCTTTGGATGCCTTTCATGCTCTTCTCCCAGAACTGAATCATGCCTAACAGGCACTTCAGAGCATCTGCCGTATTGATAGTTAAATGCAGCCACAGGGGGATAGCTAGTGGCCCACAAAGCCTTTAGGAAGAGCACTGCAGTTGGGGAGCAGACAGGCTTGCACAAGGAACCCACGGCACGAGCGTGCACAGCCAGGCCCCAGGTGACCTGGCGGGATGCGGGGCTTCCTGGAGCACTCTGTGCAGAACCGATTGTGGGGGAGAAAGAAAGTGAGAGAACAGCACAGGATGAGTGTTCCGAGGATCGGGCGGCCATAGGCAGCGGGCTGCTGAGTGTGTGTGGAAACCCTGTGGACTGGTCAGAGAACAGGAAGACTTGGGGACTGGCCAGAGCTTGGGTTTGAGCTTGGGTGGCTGAGGGGTGCCACCTTTGGCAACAGCAGGGACCCAGGGAGGCCGGTGGATTGGGACCACCAAAACCCAACTTCACACAGGTCATGGTGAGGCCTGTGAGGCAGTTGGAAATCCAGGGTGTGCAGGTCTTTCAGGGCTGAAGGAGAGCTTCCATGCAGCTGAGACTGCTGTTTTCTTGTCCTGCCGAGAGATCTGCAGGTCAGTCTTGCATCGTGGGCTTTGAGCATCACCAGGAGAGAGCTGCCCTTCACGTCACAACCCTGCACCTGCTGTCCCCACTGCCTGCTGCAACTGACTGCTCTGAACACAGGCCCTGCCCCTGACCCCTGTCCTGCCGTTTCAAACTTGGGAACTTGAAAGCAAATGGATGGATCCTACCTGGATGCGGAAGTTGTAAGATGTAAAACACATGGGTATTGTTGGCAGCTCTGATTTTACAAATGTGGTCACGTAGAGAAAGCTGATCGTCAGTGAAGGAAAGTAAGGTGGCACCTGGAGACAGCGAAAGTGCGAGGCTGAGCTTTGACGTGGAGACACCTGCCTGACACTGCCACCTCGGGCCAGGGGCGCTGGAGGAGAGCTGCGTGGCTCTGTCCATGGCCTCCGTGTTGAAGTTTCTTCGGATTTTGCAGCCAATACATCCCATTCTCATCTCAGTCTAATCGGAAAACTCAGTTTGTATATCATTTTCACAAATCCCCGTTGTGTTCTGGTTGTATATGCTCAGAGGTGTTCAGTAGCTTGCAGGACGGGAGCCTGTGTGGCAGAGCCTGGACTCAGTTCACATCCACCTGGCCATGCATTCTCCAAGTTTGTTTGCCCTACCTGCTGTATAAAGCTGCTGACAAATCTCAGCAACTTAATCTAATACAATTTCTCCCTCACTCAGGCAAAGTCCACAGTGGCTGCTCCTGGACAGACAGTCCTCCCTCAGGCTGCATCCCCTGTGGCCTGGCCATTTTGTGGCTTTTAGGTTCTCGTGGCATCACCCAGCTGCCAACGGGGGAAGACGGATGGATGGAGGGTTCCTCTCACCCAATGCTTAGCAGCCTCAGCTGGCAAGTGACATATAGCATCTCTACAGGCACCCCATCGGCAAGACCCAGTCATGTGGCCATGCCTGATGCAGACAGCCAGGAGGCTGGTGCTTGGCCAGCAGCCCCAGCTAGCCACAGTGGAATGCTAGCCACAGTTATGCACTGTGGAAGGGGAGCACCAGGCCCTCTCCCGTCCGGTGGAAAGTCAAAGGGTTGAGCTCTACAGAACACCCTGATGGAAAGACCTGAGGTTCACATCTGATGACAGCTGGGCATCATGGAGGGAGAAGAGCCGAAACCCAGGATACTCTTTTCCATGCACAGGACCTTGGTCTCTGTGGGACAGGTGGAGGGGACGTAGGGGCCAGTGCATGCCTCTGAGCACAGCCTGGGTCCAGGCTTCCTCCCCTGGTGAGGACAGTCAAGGCAGTAAGTAAAGGCAGGAAGAAACCCATGCAGAATACCAGAGCAGGGCATAGGGGTGGAATACAAACACTGACCTCTGGGCCTGGGGGTGAGAGTAACAGGTCGAGGATGGTGCTTTTATCTTCTGGCTTGTGGGCCCCGTGGCGATATCACAATAAAGAAGATAGAGACCTGCTGTGGCTCATCGTATGGGAACTCACAAGTGCAGTGAGAGTCCAGGGGAGGCCTTGCGGGTATGGCAGCAGTATAAAATCTGCGCGCACTTCCAAGGCGGGCTGGAACAAGCTCACATAGCTTTTAGAGAGGCTCCCTAAAAGCTGGCAACTGCCCCCCTCATTACCCTTGCCACACACACACAGAGACGCACACACACACAGACACACACACACAGACACATACAGACACACAGACACACACACACACAGACACACACACACACACAGAGAGACACACAGACAACACACACACAGACACACACACACAGACACACACACACACAGACACACACACAGACACACACAGACACACACACAGAGAGACACACAGACACAACACACACAGACACACACACACACAGACACACACACACAGACACACACACACAGACACACACAGACATGACACACAGACACACACACACACAGACACACACACAGACACACACACAGAGACACACACACACAGACACACACACAGACACACACACAGACACACACACACACAGACACACACACACACAGACACACACACACAGAGACACACAGACACAACACACACACAGACACACACACACAGACACACACAGACACGACACACACACACAGACACACACAGACACACACACACAGACACACACACACACACAGACACACACACACACACAGACACACACACACACACACACACACACACAGACACACACACACAGACACAGACACACACACACACACAGAGACACACACACAGACACACACACACACACACACACACACACACACAGACACACACACACACACACACAGACACACACACAGAGACACACACACAGACACACACACACAGACACACACAGACACAGACACACACACACACAGACACACACAGACACACACACAGACACACACACACACAGACACAGAGACACACACACAGACAGACACAGACACACACACAGACACAGACAGACACAGACACACACACACACAGAGACACACACACACAGACACACACAGACACAGACACACACACACACAGACACAACACACACACAGACACACACACACAGAGACACACACACAGAGACACACACACACAGACACACACAGACACACAGACACAGACACACACACACACTGCTGTCTGCTTTGTGCATCTACAGATGGAAACCTCTGCTTCCTAGTGCTGCAAATATGAGCCTTAATATATGTAAAAATAAAATGAGTGTGCAGGGCCTTCCCTGAAAGGCTTGTTTTGCCTTTCCTTGCACAGAGGAATGGAGTCCTGCTCTAATGATGCTGAACAAGTCCTTTACCTTGAAATAACATAAAGTCGCTACTCTCCGAGGATCTCAGCCTCTGTTTACAATATAATTAGTATGGTAATCAAAAGCAGTCAATGAAACATAAAAAACTATTACTCATGGCTTTAAACTGTTAGTCATAAAATAATACAAGTTTAGAAATAGTGACAAATCCATTTTCCCAGTAAACTCTCAAGCACGCTATCTTTTGTGAGGCTTTGAAGTAAGAAAAAAGTCACCAATTTATCTCTGTCTGAGACCTTAGCGTATACACATCTGCTAATGGCAAAAAGCCAAGACAGCTATTGCAAAGTTTCCACTAAAGCAAAAACATTTTTCATACTCTCACAAAGAGGGAAGGTTGATTTATTTATTTCTGGGGTAAAGATCTCTAAAAATATATGTTTTCTTTTCCCTTCAGCCAGAATTTGACTCCTGAAGTGCTCATAAAAATGACAGGGAGCGCTGAGTCAAGAGTTGGTGGAGCTCCTTCTCCACATCCCCACAGGCACCCGCTCCAGAGCAGGCCCCCACGCTCGGACCAGCAGGAAGGGACAAGCCATGCAGGCCAGAGTCTCCCCCGCTGCACAATGAGGCTGAAGGGTGGATCAGCTCCCCCTGGGCTGCTCCTACACAGTGTCAGGAAGGCGCAGATGGTGCTAGCAAATCTTATGAAGACTCATAATAGGGAGGGGCAGGTGCATGTGGTGGCCACTCAGCTCTACGGACAAAGGCACTGGCTTTGAAGCCTAGCTGCATGCCAAGCCCAGTCTAGTGAAGTACGAGAATAGTTTCCAGTCCTCAGATGAGAAGGGTGGTGTGGAGCTGGAGTGCTAAAGTTGCTTGCCCAATGCCGCCAGCAAGTAGGATACCGACTCCACATCTCATGCTCTTTCCACTCACGCATCCCCTGGAATGGGACCTGAAAGTGCTATTTTCCTGGCTGGTTACTTTCTCTGAAGCAGAGACAGTCATCGACTCCAAATATAGCATCCAGGACAAGAAAAGTGTAACTCAAATTACATTAACCGTCAAAAGATGGCACTCACCAAGGCTTCCTTTTAGATTTGATTCATCTACTGTGTGCTGGCTTCATGGATTTTTCCCTCCTCCCTTTAAAATACTGTAGATGGAAGATCAGCTTCTAGATAAGCTGCTCATTTGACTCTCCAGTGTCACCAGATCTGACAGCCACTTGCAGATGTGGTGAAGCAACCAAAAAACGAAACATTTTCTCTTGTGCCTCTGGTATTACCAGTGAGGAAGACTTTTCACAGAAGCCCAGTTGACTTTTCAACAGGGAACAGTGGCTGTGATTAAGTTATGAACCCAGAAACCTAAACCTAACTCATTCTTTAGCATAGACAATAATGACACATATTTGGTTTAGACCAACCCAGATGCCCTCTCTGGGCTTAGATAGTCTCTGCTCTCCCAAGCCTATAGTCATTGTATGTGTGGCCAACCTGGAGTTCTGTTCAGGGGCAAGCAGATGGGCAATTGTACAGGTAGGGAAAGGATACTGTCTGCCAACATGAGGCGCTGTGACCTTCTGTTTTACTTGTCTCTACGTGCCCCAGAGCCTGGCCTGGCATTGGGTACATGGGAGTTATTCAGCAATGCTGGTCCAACTAACTGCATTGGCACAAATGGAAATGCCTGACTGTAATGCAATGGAGAGACAGTGAGAGAAACAAGGAAAATATGAGAAGTTTTTTTTTTTTTTTCGAGAAGTGCAATGAAATGAGTTACAGCCTTTTATTGCAGGACTCTGACTTTGTATGATTGGCCAATATTAACTTTGCATTTCCTTCAGTTTCCATAGCAATGCACCTCATACCTTCACTCATATTGCCAGTAGCAATTCTCCTAATATTATATTTGTCAAGTAATTTGCAAATATTTCCTGTCATTGTTTTTCTGGTCGTATTTCCTCGAAAGAGTACCACCGCTTTGAAAATAAACAAATGAAAGGCTACAGGGCACAGGCACAGAGTCCCACTGCTCAGAGTGCATCTTACTAATCAATGAATAGATATGCAGAATCCAAACTACATCCCTTTTATTTTCCTCCCAAGGACCAGTTAATTTAAGTCAAATATCATTATAGGCATCTCCTGTAGAAGGAGAAGATCCTTGTGCTAGGCATGGACTTCTAGACACGCCCAGAGCACAGCAGCTGGTCTCGGGGTTCTGTCTACAAGAGAGACACACAGAGGCCTGGAAGCACAGAGGAGGGGCACTAAAACCAGGGTAGGGCAGGGATGCTGGGCTCTGTGTGTGTGTCTGTGCACAGGAATGTGTGTGTGAGAGAGGGGTGTGTGTATGCAAAAGGCATGGGAGGAGGGGAAACAGCACAAGTCAGAAGCCAGGAGGCTGGACACAGTGGTTTCTCCTGGGCTGGACAAACCTAGCCTGAGGTGCCTGTTGCTTTCTACCCTTCTTCTCTTCTCCGAAGCTGGTCCTCAGGTGGCCCGAGCAGGAGTAGCTCTGGTGAGTGTGGAGATGACAAAAAAGGCTGAGCTCTTTCTGAACCAGGTGGGCCCCCAAGCCTTGCACTTGTACCTCCCATGTCATCCTGAGCAGTGTTCACCTCTCTGCTTCATCATCGGTGGAATGGGAATAAGGGAACACAGCACCATCCAGAGGGTTCTGGGGAGGTTGGATGGCTCCATCTGCAAGGGTCCCTGAGAGCAGAGTGAGGCCCAGAGTGAACACGTGGCCAGTGTTAACAATGGTGGGTGATGAGGGTGAGGATGGTGAGCATTCTCACTTCCCAGCTGGGAAACTGAGATGAGATACTATACAAAGCTCACCTAGGAAGCATGGGAAGTGGCACGGAGAGCCGGGGCTACGTGTCTTCAGACAGCCAAGTGTGCCTCTGAATCTCCAGTCTACTGGCTCTCTGGAGAGGCAGACTGTTTGGCAGACAGCCCTGACCTCACAGGGTATGATCAGTAATAGTAACGGATCACTGCTGCTCACATGTAGTGAGGGCTGCAGTTTGCATGGCACTTCCACATGCACTGTCGTCCTGCACCTCCACTGGGAGTCGTTGGGAATTTCTGGGTGGATGCCAGGGGCGTGTTCAATAGAGTGCTCAAGGCTGCTGGCTTCACCCCCAGGCCCCAGGCAGTAAACCTGGTCACACTCACTGGCGTTAAAATGGTCCAACGTGTCCATATGAACACCATGAATGGCCGGGTGGCCTTCCTAAGCATGACCCGAGGCGCTTCAGGCTATGGTGCTGTCAGCACCGCGTGGTGGCATGGTGCCCCAGTCAGGGAGGGCGGCCTGAACCCATGCTTGCTGAGCTCCCCGTACATTCTCAGGCTCTGGAACTCTACACATCTTTTCATTCTTGTTTGCTTTTTAAGGAGCATAATCAAGGTTCTTGAGGAAAAATAGCCAAAAGATAAATACAATAAAATAGAACAATTCTAATTTTACTGGGGAAGTTTGCTAAGCCAGGCCTTTAATGCTTTATTCTCTGTTGCGAGACTCCTGTGCAAAGCTGGCGGCTTGCTTGAGAATGGGAAGGGAATGTGCAGTGCCTAGGAGTTTAGAGAGGGAAGGAACAGCACCCCTTAGAGATGACAGGGACAGCACTCCTTGCCCGGCTCCCCTTGGATCCAAAATGCAGGCATGTGTTGGGGAGACATGTTGAGTAACCCTGATGGCCTTGGGTTGCCCTAGGCAAATCCAAGTGCGTGGAGGTCACGAAGCCCTGAGGTTAGAAAGCTCTGGGGAGGGCAGGCCAGCGGCAGAGACGGCCAGGCAGTAAACTCGGGGCTTCTCATGGTCTGCCTCCTTGGTCAGCCCGCTCCTAAAAATGATGGCTTTGAATAATCCAAAGAGTGGTGATACTGTGAGCCATCGTGGCGATACTGCGAGCCATCGTGGCGATACTGCGAGCCATCGTGGCGATACTGCGAGCCATCGTGGCGATACTGCGAGCCATCGTGGCGATACTGTGAGTCATCGTGGCGATACTGTGAGCCATCGTGGTGATACTGTGAGCCATCTTTCCTGCACATCTAGTTCAGGAGAGGGGTGCTTTGTCCTCCCCACAGCCTTCAAGGCCTGGAGGAGCAGATGCTGTTGGGGGCAAGAAGAGAGGAAGGTTGGGTACAGCCATGGGGGAGCCCTCCTTCTTAGACTGCCTGAGCGCTCCTGCCCCGGCCTGCACAGTCCCCGGTGTCATAGCGATTGGCAGCTCCCCCTTAAGGCTCCAGACCACGGTAAAAGGGCCGAGATGGGGTACACCCAGCATCCGCAGTATAGTCATGGCTCAGCCGTGAGCGCCATGCACTAGCTGAGGCTCCTGGGCACCTCTGCGCCTGTGCAGCATGGTGAGTGAGCCTCCCCAGGGAGGACAATGCACCTGCTCTTGGTGGGCTGTGAGGCCCCTATCCGGGGGGCAGAAACTGATCCCTGGCCCTTGGGACATTTGGAAGTATGTAAGTGCCCAGGGGGTTTCTGGGCTTCCTGGGTGGGAGGGGCTGGGAGTGGAAGGGTGTAAGAGAAGTTGCTGATGGTTCATTTGTTTTACTTTGAGATGCTACAGAAAGAGCACCAACTGCACCCCAGAGCTCAAAGTGAACACCCCAGTCATATGTGAGTTGCGTTACTCATGAAGTCATCATTAAATAAGTATTTGTACTGCTTCCCCAATAAAACTATATAAAGGGCCTTTGCCAGCATATTATTGTGGCTTTAAAACTCAATTAGAAAGTCTGGGCATGGTGGCTCATGCCTGTAATCCCAGCACTTTGAGAGGTCGAGGCGGGAGGATCACATGAGGTCAGGAGTTTGAGAACAGCCTGGCCAACATGGCAAAACCTCATTCCTACTAAAAATACAAAAATTAGCCAGGCATGGTGGTGGGTGCCTGTAGTCCCAGCCACTAAGGAGACTGAGGCATGAGAATTGCTTGAAGCCGGGAGGCGGAGGTTGCAATGAGTGGAAATCACACCATGGCATTCCAGCCTGGGCAACAGAGCAAGACTAAGTCTCAAAAAAACAAAAACAAAAGCAAAAACAAAAAACAAAACAAAACAAAAAAACAAAGACAAAAACAAAAAAAAAAAAACCCCAAAACAATCAATTAGAGATAGTTAAGTTCTAAAGGATCATACTGTGTATTAGGATTAAAAATACATGTAAGTAATTCTATTTGTTTAATGTGTATATGTAAACACACACATTTGCTGTGTCATAAAAATCCCCCAATTTGTTTGTTTATAGAAGAGTTGTCTGTCCTCTCCCCAGCATTGCCAGGGCCTTTCCTTTTGTAGTAATGCAGAGACTGCCAATGATACGAAACCATTTTTGTCCAGCAGTCCACGCCCTCCATAGTCTTTTAGTAGCATGTTAAATAAACTGATTTAGTGGGCAGTTCTTCAGTCTTCAAGGTTAAAAGGTCTCCTGTGATACATGGGCCTTTAGATAAGTATGTATATAACATAACATCTTATTTATTGGTTTCAAAGGGGTGATCCTGATCTAAAACTTCATACTGGTACATTCATTTCCCTGTCTTTTTCGAAGGTGTCTCCACCTAGATTATAAAGTCCGAGACAGCAGGTTCCAGGACTTACCTGGTCACTCCCGCACCCTGAGTCTGGAATTAGGACCTCGCATGGCATAGGCCAGCAGCACACATGGAGGGAGAGGAAGAATAAGGAGCAGTGAAGATCCTATAAGAACATCTAAAGAAGCAGTGTGGGGAGGGAAGCCCTCTGACTGCAGGAATCTCTAAGCAGCAATCTGCCAAGGCCCTGACATTTCCCCAGCAGGTGTGGGTGTAAATATTCCTCTAAACAGTTGTGGGTTGTGCTGCTGAAGCAAAGTTTCCCATCGGGAGAAGCTCTCATCCCAGGCATCCATGCCAGAGGCCGCAGGCATCACAGAGCCTCCATGGGTTCTCCCAGCTCCTGGACTTCTACTTCTCGGGCTGCCTCTGATCTGGTCTTGCTGCCCTCCCTGGCCTCTGTGTTGGTTCCAATGGTGTCCTCACCATCACCTGTGAGCTCCTGGGACCGGAAGCCCAGCTTCCACTCCAGCCATTGTCTTCGGGCATTTGTTCGTAAAGGCCAAGATGTGAGTGTCACATTCATGTAATCAAAAATGAATCAGCTGCATCTTCTGCACACCTGTGTTCTCAGTGTCTCTTTCTTTTGTGTGTATGGTTTTTTTTAGTCATTTTTTATTTTTATTTTTTATTATACTTTAAGTTCTGGGATACATGTGCAGAATGTGCAGGTTTGTTACATAGGTATATATGTCCCATGGTGGTTTGCTGCACCCATCAACCTGTCATCTACGTTGGGTATTTCTCCTAATGCTATCCTTCCCTTAACTTCCCACCCCAAAACAGGCCCCAGTGTGTGATGTTCCCCTCCCTGTGCCCATGCATTCTCATTGTTCAATTACCACTTATGAGTGAGAATATGTGGTTTTTGATTTTCTGCTCCTGTGTTAGTTTGCTGAGAATGATGGTTTCCAGCTTCATCCATGTCCCTGCAAAGGACATGAACTCATCCTTTTTTATGGCTGTATAGTATTCTACCGTGTATATGTTCCACATTTCTTTATCAAGTTTATTATTGATGGGCATTTGGGTTGGTTCCAAGTCTTTGCTGTTGTGAACAGTGCTGCAACAAACATATATGTGCATGTGTCTTTACGGTAGAATGATTTATAATCCTTTGGGTATATACCTAGTAATGGGAATGCTGGATCAAATGGTATTTCTGGTTCTAGATCCTTGAGGAATCGTCACACTGTCTTCCACAACAGTTAAACTAATTTACATTCCTACCAACAGTGTAAGAGCATTCCTGTTTCTCCACATTCTCTCTAGCATCTGTTGTTTCCTGACTTTTTAATGATCAGCATTCTAACTGGTGTGAGATGGTATCTCATTGTGGTTTTGATTTGCATTTCTCTGATGACCAGTGATGATGAGCCTTTTTTCATATGTTTTTTGGCCACATAAATGTCTTCTTTTGAGAAGTGTCTTTTCCTATTCTTCACCCACTTTTTGATGTATTTTTTCTTGTAAATTTGTTGAAGTTTTTTGTAAATTCTGGATATTAGCCCCTTGTCAGATGGATAGATTGCAAATATTTTCTCCCATTGTGTAGGATGCCTGTTCACTCTGATGATAGTTTCTTTTGCTGTGCAGAAGCTTTTTAGTTTAATTAGATCCCATTTGTCAATTTTGGCTTCCGTTGCCATTGCTTTCAGTGTTTTAGTCATGAAGTCTTTGCCCATGCCTATCTCCTGAATGGTATTGTCTAGGTTTTCTTCTAGGGTTTTTATGGTTTTAGATCTTATGTTTGTCTTTAATCCATCTTAATATGGAGCTGTTCTACTCCCTGTGGACACTAAATGTCAGCCGTGACCTCATGAGCAGAGGTGGCCAGCATTCCCCTGATCTCCACCCCTTTTTGCCATGACTGCTGCACCCTGCCCGGCTTCTGAGGATGGATAGATATCTACACATATGACCCAGGGACACAGATATAAGCTCAGGCAGGTCACCAAGCACAAGTTAGAAAATGCACACCTGTCTGAGTCCCAGGTCTTCAATTCCAAAGCCCGGGTGGCCTCTCCACTTAGTGGGTCAGACCAGCCTGGACACGCTCTTGTCCCAGAAACCCGGCCTCAGGAGTCTATCTCCATCTTTCCCCCCAACACACATCCAGGGATTGTTGGCTCCTTGGATTTTACCTTTCCTCTTGTGAAGTAACAGGGAAAGAGAGTAACAAAGGAACTCCAAGACCTTCTCTACAAGGCCCAGTCCCCACACCTTGCCCCACTTTGCCTTCCTTACCCAGAGCTCCTTCCCCTATCCTGGAGAGGGCTCTTCACAAGAGGGGTTTTGCCTGGCCAAGCAGCTCCTTTGGGGCACACTGAAGGGTGACTTTGCATGTCCTGGAGATTCAGGAGGTGCAGCCCCAGGCAGAGACCTTAGGGGGATGGATGGTCTGTGAGGGTGTCTTAGTCACTGATGCTGCTCCTGTCTGTCGGCTTGAATTCCTAACCCAAGCTCTCTGTATCATGGTCCTCACCCCAGGACATCCTTAAATATAACTTTTCTTCTTTAGAGAAGCATTTTATGCAAAGCAGGATTACCAGATACATTGTCCTTCAAATAAAACAGCAAACCACCCACCAGTCTCAGTAATGTGTGAAGAAGTTTTCCAGCAGCTCCTATTAAATATTCAGAAAAACACCATAAATGCTTCAGGGATACTTTACGGGTTTCTTAGCTGGCTTCTGTAGACCATTAAATGTCTCCAACCCAAATCAGGCAGCAGAACTCAGATGATTTATTTCAGGGATCCGTCACTGCTGGACATAATGAAGTGTGCATGAAAGTGGATGCATGTGTGTGTGTGTGTTTCCAGATGCCACAAGGTTCTTGCAGACAGTTATGTCATCAGCTGTCATCAGCAGCAGTCTCACCATGCCAGTGCCATTTGTTGAGCAAAGGAACCCTGACTCACAGAAGCAAGTGTGTCAGGACCCAGAGGATGCATGGCCACTCTGTCCCACATCAGTCTACAGCTGGTGAGAACAAAGCCATACCAAGCATGGACCAGTCCAAGACACAGAAGCAGAAAGACTGCAGGGGGTGCCTATCCTCCCCAGCCCCGGCATCGCTTCCTTGGTGCTCTGGCCACACTGTCCCTTCTTGATACTCTTTTCTCAGTCCAGTAACTGGAGGTCTGGACCCACAGAAGGTCTCTTCACTCGAGTCTGCGGGGCTCCTCTTCTGCCTGTGGGTACAGAGTCTGTCTGTCCTCTCCCCTCTTCTCTCCTGGGGTATTTTCGCCTTTTTGCTCCACTGATTCCCAGAGAACGTGCTCATCCAGCATCCATGGCCTGTCTAATAGAGTGGGCTTCTGAAGAGGGGCTGGGAGCTCCCTGCCCATCTGCTGCAGAGAGCCGAGGGTGTCACAGCAAGGCTCACAGTGAGCCCACTGAAGACTGGAAGTGATGAGTCCCAGGAAGTGACCGTCGTTGGCGGTAGGAAGCAGCCACCATGTAAGGTACCTCTTAGAGCAGAGCCACAGCAGAGTGCCCTGCAGACATGGAGGAAATCCTGCAGGGACACCCATGAAGGGGATTAGAAGGGAGAAGGTTGCTGCCACTGCACTTCAGGACAGGACTCTGGTGCTTGGAGCTTTCCCACCCTCACACAACCTCACCATGAAGGGGGGCAGCGAAGAGCACAGGGGCTAAACCCAAACCAGCTCGTTTCATGCACTGTCTTTTACAGAGAGCAGTAAACACTGCTTTTTTGGGGGGGAGTGTTTTGCTTGTCTGTTCTTGGTAGTATGTACAGAACCTGGGTATCCTCAACTATATTAAGATGATATTCATGTAGCAAGGTTCCAAGATAGACCCTAAAAGATTACATGGTTGGAGCAAGAGAAATCTATTTTCACAGGGACTGAAGAGCTTGCAGGAGAAGGCAGGAAGGGTTGAGGCAGCACAGCCAGACTGCTGTAGTAATACAAGGGACAACAGGTTGGGCGAGGGTGTGGGGTGGCTTAGCTCTCCCCAGGCATGCTCCCTGTGGACACAGGTTTGGATCTTGCTAAGAATGGAATGTTTGTGGACCCCCAAATTCATATGTTGAAATTCTGACCTCCAAGATGAGACTTTGGGGATGGGGCCTTTGAAGGGTGATTAGTTAACGAGGGTGGAGTTCTCACGAATGGGATCAGTGTTCTTACAAAAGAGGCCCCTGAGAGACCTCTCCTTCCTTCTTCCAGGCAAGGACACCATCTATGAACTAGGAAACCGATCCTCATCAGACACCAGGTCTGCTGGCACCTCAATCTTGGACTTCCCACACACCAGAACAGAGACAAATTTGTGCTGTTTATAAATCGCCCTAGGCTATGATAGTTTGTTTTAGCAGCCCAAGTTGACTGAGATGGGTCTCATGGGGTGTAGGGTGTCTAGACTGAAGATTGAGAGTGGCTGCACTAAAGCCTCACAAAGACATCAAAGCCAAGCAGTGAGGCTCTGAGACCCTGCTCAGAGAGGAACCTTCACCCCAGCACGCTGAGGGCAACTCCAAGCAGAAGGCCACAGTGTCTCCGAGGTAGGTGACACATGACACAGATGAGACTCTTCTTGGGGACTTCCAGACCATATGGGATGAGGCTTTGCAGGACGTAGGGGTGCAAAAAGAATGAGTGGAGGAGAGTTAGGAACAGTGGGAGCCTGCTCAGCGTAGGGAGATAGTTCATGGCTCTTCTTTCTAATGGTTAAAAAAGGTATCTGATCCTGCCTTGGAGAGGACAGAGCACAAACTTTGGAATTATGCAAATATGGGGTGGGGTACTCCATGCCATTTATTTAACTTTTCTCAGCCCCAGTACCTTCATTGTTTGTTGTTGTTGAGACAGCGCCTCACTTCGTCACCTAGGCTGGAGTGCAATGGCATGATCTCGGCTCACTGCAACCTTTGCCTCCCAGGTTCAAGAGATTCTCCTGCCTCAGCCTCCTAAGTAGCTGGGATTACAAATGCCCACCCCCTCACCCAGCTAATTTTTGTATTTTTAGTAGAAATGGGGTTTCACCATGTTGGTCAAGCATGAGCCACCCCACCTGGCTGTCTTCATTTTTGAAGCAGAGATAATGTCACCTACTTCTCAGAGAAAGTATATATAAAGAGTGGATTGCTCATACAAGGCCAGCATCTAGCCCATCTCTTGGCACTTACCATGTATTCAGTAAACGTTTATGGAAAAAATATGCATGCATCGTGACCACACGCTGACAAAACCTGCATTCTTTGAAGAGTTTGTTTTACTAGGATGGATCTTGCTCATGCTGAACTGATGCTTCCCAAAATAAGACACACAGGACTGCCTTGGTCTCTGAGTATGAGGAGGTGAAAGAGCAATGCTCTTTGAAGGGCCCCGCAACAGGAGCTTAGGACAAGGCATCTCCACGGGGAATGGGAGGGCTCTTGGCTTCCACTGAGGGCCTGTGTTGAAGCAGAACTGAAGAGGCTTCAGTGAATGACCCTAGCTCTGCCTAGAGGACCCTCCAGTGCACCTCCACTTACAGGTGGGTGGCAGATACCACCCTGGTCCATAAAGCACGGATATCTTTACTTCAATCGTTTACATAAGGTCACCTCTACCATGACTTGTTGGCATTTCAGACTAAGCTGCAACACCAGCTTCAGCACTGAGGCTGTGCAGGATGCATTCCCACATCCCACAGTTACTCACTGACAATTCTGTTAGGGGCATTGTCGTGATAATGGGATAATCCATGGGGTAAGCATCACCCCTGTCCTTTATTCTAACAGTGGGGATGACGGTTATTCCACAGTGAGATGAATGTTCTGGTGGAGGGAATTGCTGTGTGCTCCATCTGTCCTGGACTCACAGGGGATGTCAAAAGGGGGTAGCAGCTGAGCTGACATCTCAGAGATAAGTAGGAATTAGCTAGATGGAAAAGGGAGCTGAGTAAGGTCATCATTCAATCATTATTCATTTAGTATTTCTTACCTTGTCCTGTGGTCTGGTTATAGACGACCAAGAACCTTTTTCCTGGGACGCAACGGAAACAGTGTGGAAAGAGTAACACCCACTGTATATCAGGCCAGGTGCTCCAGTCCTGAGGACCCAACAACTCCCTCTCCCAGAATCTCGCTTTTACATCAGCCATTGGATTCATTCTTTCTTTAGGATAAGAATTAAGAGTAAAACAATTCATTTTAGTCTTTCTTTACCATTTAAGAGATGAATCTGGTATTGTAAATTTTAAAAAGGCTTGATCATCTCTGCTCTAATGAAAATTAGACTCTGATCCATCATCTCCCATTCATTCATCTACCAATCTTACTTTTTTTTAAATTTTAGATTAGGTGGAACATGTGCTGGTTTGTTACATGGGTGTATTGCATAGTGCTGAAGTTTGGCTTCTAGTGCATCCATCACCCACAGAGCAACTGTAGCACCTAATCCGTGGTTTTTCAGCCCTTGCTCCACTCCCTCCTTCCTTGCTTGTGTCGCCCCCAGTTTCTATTGTTTCCATCTTTATGTCTGTGTGTACCCATTGTTTAGCTAGCAGTTACAAGTCTGAACATGCAGTGTTTTTTTGTTTCTACATTAGCTCCCTTAGGATCATGGCGTCCAGCTGCATCCATGCATGTGTACATGCTGTGTAGTATGCCATGCATCCACCTATCCTTAATCCATCCTCCAACACCGACCCAGGTCCCTCTGAGCTCTCAGCACACCACTTAGATACCAGAAGTGGAGACACATGGGCCATGCCCTCTGACCTTGAGGTCCTTGCTGAGGATGACATTTGGCCTCTGACCCCAGGCTGCACTAGGCACACTCATTCTGCTGTCTACAGGTGTTCCTACAGCCACACAGCTTCATGGTGTCTGTCTCTCTGTCTGAGCACATCTAATGTTTTCTGCCACTTTATTACAAAGTCTGACTTTATAATGCAAAGTGACTCCAAACAGGCATTAGTAGACATTTCTTGTCAAAGCATAGATAGCTTTAACATTCTTTTTGACTAGTTATTTTCCTCCATAAAAATAAGATCTCGATTAAAACAATGGAGCATAAAATTAAATTTCTGAAAGAGTACAGGGACTTGTCTACTTTGTTATGTTCTCTGCTGTGGACTGGCACAGTGATGAGCACATGGTAGGCACTTGATAAATATTTATCAGATAAAACAGCATTATGGCTCACAACGATGGCATATCTCAAGGAGTTGAACAGTGTCCAAGAGCACTACAAATTGAAACATAAAATAGCGTGTTTTACACTTTGTAGTAACAGGGCAAAACTAAATGGGTAAAAGCTTGGCTGAATCAGGAGGTCTTTAAGGGCCCTTGCAATCTTGCAGTTTCACGATTCTAGGAAAATGGGGCAGGATCACTCGGGAATCAGAGGGAGGACTATTTGGATTCTGCATGGGTTGTTTGGTAAGCTCCTGTGGAGGTAGATGGAGGCGACGCTGCTGAGCCCCTCTATTAAGGGTTCTGTGGAGCACATTCCTCATAGTGGGGATAGAAACCATTACCACTACGGTTGCCAGCTGTGCTGAGGAGGGTAACAGTCCGTCTGTGATCAGGGTCTAGCCTCCTGACCCTGTTCCATAAAGCATGGATATCTTTACTTCAATCATTTACATAAGGTCACAGAAACAAACAAACAAATACTCCTGACCCCAGAGTCCTTAAGTCGGCAGCTTCAGGAATCTGCATCTGTAATGAGCCCACCAGATCGCCCATTTGCGCGCTTAGGGTGAGCGCCCTGGGAACAGCACCGCGAGACCCCTTGGGGAGACGACAGAGGACATGAGATTTGGGCCTCAGCTTGGCTGCTGCCTCCTGGGTGTGTGCGGTTTCAGTGAGGTAGAGTTCATGAAGAGGTGTAGAAACAGAGAGGGCTGATGAAGTTTCAAGCCTCGGGTTAGGAGTAAGCCTGTGCCTGAGGTTAGCGGATGGCTCTCTGTCCAGCATTAGAGATGAATCTTCTGTCGGTATTAGGGGCACCTTACGACCAGCTAACCTTGGCAGTGAGAAGGTCGATCTTAAGCCAAGTTTAAAGTGGGCTCTATCTTTGCGGGTTAGTGTCAGGGCTTTGGAGAAAGGCTAAGGCGGCTCAGGCCTAGGACTGTATCATGCTTGCGCCTGGCGATGGAAGGGGCTGCCCCAGAGCACAGTCAGTAACATGAGGCTGTAAAGCTGCCCTGCTGGAGGAGTTCGGGCCTGGGTGAATGATCCCCACAAGAGAGCCTGAAGGATTCCGGCTCTGCTTTGAAAGTCAGGCCAATGACCTCCAAGTTCCCCTCCAATTTTATTCTTACTCGTTTTATGACCCTATAATAAGGTAACCAGCCACAGAGCGAGGCTGTTACTTTATATTACAATTTGCCATAAGTACTTCAATGATAACCCCAGTCTGTTAAAAAATTCTTAAAAGCTTTTTAAAATATAAATACATATTCTACTGGGAATCACTAGGTTATAAGCTACATTGTATTTTTATAGAGTTAAAAGGGAAAAAGATGTTAGATGTTACCCTGACAGAATGGTTTTTTCTTTTTTTTTTTTTTTTTTTTTTTTTAAGACTCTGAAAAAGCTGACATAACATTTTCTGCTTCACTCCTGACAGCTCCTACCAGTCTAGCTGGCAATGGGACGTCAGTGGCTCCAGCCCTGAGATGCACACTTGTTGAGTCAGGGCCAAGGAAGGACAGGTGTAACTGGTCAGAACGGAGGTGCAGGCAGGCACCAAACCAGAGCTGGGAAGGCGCTGGAAACTGATTCTCCTGAAGATAAAATGAGAGAGGCCCAGAAATGAGCCGCGATTGGGTCCCAGTGACACAACTGGCTCTTCAGTTTCTCTACCTCCCCTGTCTTGTGAGGAGCAAGGAGTGGCTCTAGTTTTTTTCAAAGCTCGCCAGAGAGTAATTCTATCAAATTCAATATTCGCTGTTCACCTACATCCACAGCTGGAATACGCTTCACCTTGTCTCAGAAATAATCCAGACTATAAATTCAGAAAGGAAGTTGGCTGTGCAGGATGTATCAATATCTCATAGGTGCCTGAAGATATATTTAGTAGAGAAAGAAAAGTATCTGTTCCTTATGTGTTCTCTGACCTGGACACAACCACTAGAAGTGTAACTCAAGATGTATTTTGTGGATCACTAAATACATGGAATGTCTGTGGCTGAAAAGTGAAAGGTAAGTTCCACAATGGAGTATATTTGGCAGAATTCATCAGGATTCTTTGCTACCGAGTTTCTCAGAGCTGTCAGTATGGTGGTGTATTTATCAGAAGATACATTGGGAAATTCTAACTTAGAGGCTTCAGTTGAAGACAAATACAAAGAAAAAAAAATCACTGAAATCCACCAGTATGTGGCAGTGAGTATACAGAAAGCTTTTTGCTATATTTAATTCAGTAATTAATCAAGTTAACAAAAGAAAAAGAAAATATAAACTAATAATTGCATTAATTGGCTTGACTTCATTAAGCCCTAAATTTTGTGTAATAATGGAATTTTGCAGTCATTTTGATATATATGGAATCATAGAAAAAAGTTATTAGAATGACTTGCCTGTTGACAAAGAAAATAAGATTCATTTACATGGCAAACTAGGAACAGAGAACATCCTCGACTTCATGAAAAATATCTGCAAAATCCTACAGCTAACATCATACTTAACGATGAGAAACTGGATGCATCTCACCCCAAATTGGAAATAAAGCAAATGCGACCACTCTTCTTCGTTTTGTTTTTTTTTTGTTTGTTTGTTTTTTTGAGACAAGTCTCCCTCTGTCATCCAGGCTGGAGTGCAGTGGCGTGATCTCGGCTCATTGCAACCTCCATCTCCCGGGTTCAAGCGATTCTTCTGCCTCAGCCTCCCAAGTAGCTGGGACTACAGACGTGTGAGGTGGCCACTCTTCTTACCACTTTTATTCCACATTACCCTGAAAGTCCTTGCGAATGCAATAAACAGGTAAAGGAAATAAAAGGCATGCATATTGGCTAGAGAAATAAAACTGTCCTTGTTCTCAGATGGTAAGATTGTAGAAAATTCCAAAGAATCAACAACAACAAAAACAAGAACAAAAACTCCTGAAACTAGTAAGTGGTGATAATTAGGTTGCAGAATACAAGGTTAACGTTTAAAAATCAACTGCTTTACATAATACATGTATGTAATATATATTAGCAAAGAATATTGGAATTTGAAATTAAAAACAAAATTTCATTCACATCCAAATATGAAATACTCAAGGCATAAATCTAACAAAATACATATATGCAAGACCCATATTAGGAAAAATGTAAAACTGATGAAAAAATCAAATAAAATCTATATTAATGGAGAGATATTCCATGTATATAGATAGGAAGACAACATTGTCAAGGTGTCAGTTCTTCCCAGCTCGATCTATACATCCAATGAAAGCCTGATGAAAATCCCTGCATGCTATTTTATGGATAGGGATAAACTGATTCTAAAGTTCATATGGAAGGCAAAGACCCAAGATACCCAGTGCCATATTGAAGGATACAAACAACAGTCAGAGAACTGACACTGCCAATGACAATCAAGATAGTGTGATATTGGAAAAAAAAGAGAGAGAGAGACAGTCAAGGAAACAGAATAGAGAGCCTATAAATGAATCCACAAAAATATAGTCAACCGATATTTGACAAAGGAGCAAAGGCATTCCAATGGAGAAAAGAGAGGCTTTTCAACAAACGTACTGAAAAAATGAGACATCAATATGCCAAAAAAAATAGACACCGATTTTTCACTGTTCACAAAAATTAACTCAAAATAGATCATATTCTAAGGTACACAACTGTAACTCCTACAAGGTATCACAGGAAAAATTCTCAGAAACTTGTGTTTGGTGAAGATTTTTAGATACAACACCAAAAGCACTTTCCATGAAAGAAAAAGTTAAATTGAGCTCCACTAAAATTAAAAGTTTCTGATTTGCAAAAGACATGGATAAGATAATGAAAATAAACTATTGGCTGTAAAAATCAGTGTCTGCAAAACAAATATCCGATCGAGGACTGGATCCAAATATACAAAGAACTCTTAAAACTCAACAACAAAACAACACAATTTAAAAAGTAGAAAAAAAGACCTGAACAGGCACCTCATCAAAGAAGACATACAGATGGCAACTAAGCATACGAAACGATGCTCAGCATCATGTGTCAGCAGCAAAACACAAATTAAAACAACCATGAGACACCACTACACACCTACAGGAATGGCCAAAATCCAGAACCCTGACCACGGCAAATGCTGGAGAAAATGTGGAGCAGCAGGAACTCATTTATTGCTGATAGGAATGCAAGTGGGCTGCCACTTTGGAAGATAGTTTGTCAGGTTCATCTAAAACTAAATATCTTCTTATCCTGTAATCCAGCACTTGTCCTTCTTGGTGTTTACCCAAGTTAAAAACACATGTCTAGAGAAAAAGCTACATATAGGTTTATAGAAGCTCTATTAATAACTACCCAAACTTAGACGCCACCAAAATGTCCTTTGGTAGCTGAAAGGATAAACAAACTCTGATAATACATGCAATAAAATATCATTCAGCGATAAACAAGAAACGAGCTATCAAGCCTCATAAAGGCATGGAGGAAACTTAATGTATGGGGTGAAAGAAAACATCTTAAAGGGCTACATACTGTATGATTTCAATTATATGACATCCTAGAGAAGGCAAGGGATTTTTGGGGATGGAGGGAGATTAATAGGTGGAATATATAGGAATTTTAGGGTAGTGATATGACTCTGTATACCACTGTAATGGTGGATACATGTCAATATACATTTGTCCAAAACCCATAGAATGTACAACACAAGGAATAACCCTAATGTAAACTATGGACTCTAGTTAACAAGGTATCAGTAGTGTCTCATCAGTTGTAACAAATCTATCACACTAATGCAAAATGTTGATAATAGGGGAGATGGTGAGTTGAGGGGGTTAGTGAATATATGGTAGCTCTCTGTATTTCCTATTTATTTTTTCTGTAAACCCAAAACTGCTGTAAAAACAGTGTATTAATTAAAAAATGCAAAGAAAAAACATCACTGGAAATCACTGAAATGGGGCAGTGAGTAAACAACGTTTTATCAATTTAATAAAAGTTTTCTTCAGTACTTTAATCAAAGACAAAAAAAAAAAAAAAAAAAAAACAGAAAACAAGCCAGTAATTAAACCAATTCACCGGAATTTACTGAGCCCTAACTTTGGTGTAATAAAATTCTGGGAGCATTTTGATACATACAGAATCATAGAAGAGAATGGAAGCTGTCAGAATGGCTTGCTTGCCTGCTCACAAAGAGAACAATATCAACTTGCACGATTAAACCTCATGGCAAATGGAAAGCTCTTATCACAGTGTTAGGCACAAAGTACACACTCAGGAAAGCTGACACAGTGCCAGGCAGTTTATGGTCTGCGCCAGACAACCAGAACACCAATGTGTGCAATACAATAGAGAGCTGAGAATTCATGGTACACTACAGTAACCAAGGAAAGCCTCATAATGAAACTGGAGTTTGAGCTAATATTAAAGTCAACAAAAAATGAGAAAACATGATAGGCAAATAAAAGGAATGCAGGCAAAAACAAGAAAAAGCAATAGAAAGTAGGAAGAAATACAATGCGAACAGAAATGCAGACGCACGCCCCTCACTCCTTGATGAGAAACACTGCATGGATCCTTCTTGCCAAGAAAGTGGTGATTCCCAGGCGCCATCAGCAGAAGACTCTTGGTTCTGAGGTGAGCTGGACCCAGCAGATGGAGGGGAAGCAAGCGTGAAGTGCAGGAAGACAGCAGTGGGTGGCTTCACAGCCCCCATCTGGGCCATCCAAGGCGGGAGTGGAAGACGGTCACAGCACAACCTGTCAGGAGGCAGCTGGGTCGTCAGTGGAGGCGTTGACCTCTTCAGGATGGCCTTTTCTGAAGTTTCAAACACGGAAATAATGGCAGCCCAGGGTGACTCTCTGCAAATTTTATGCTGTAGCCTGAAGAACATTTGCTAACTTAAGAGCAAAATGAACAGTGGTACATAAATGTTAAAATATTATCTCAATTTATTTTATTTGGTAGTTTAAAATAACTTGAATAGTACTGCTGGTTTCATGGAACCTAATGTTAGCCACTTTTCTTTAACAGCTTTATTGAAATATAATACCATAAAATTCACCTATTTAAAGTGTACAATTCAGTGTTTTTTAACTAGATTCAGAGTTGTGCCAATATCATCAAAATAAAATTGGGCACATTTTGATCACCTGAAACAGAAATCCTGCACCACTAGCAGTCACGTCCCATTCACTCCAACCTCAACCTGGGCAATCTCTAATCCATTTTGTGTCTCTGTAGATTTGCCTTCTCTGGCATTTCAAATAAATAGGACCCTATAATTTGTGGTCTTTTGTGTTTTGATTCTTTCACAAAGTGTGTTTTCAAGATCCATCGATGTTGTGGCATGCATCAATCATCACTTCATTCCTTTTTATCGTCAAACGATATTCAACCGTATGGATATAGCACCTTTTGTTCACCCCTTCTTCATTTGATGGGCATTTACAGTGTTTCCAATTTTTATCTACTATGGACAATGCTGCTATGAACATTTGCCTACAAGTGTTTCTGTGATCACGTTTCATTTCTAGGAGAGGGATTACTGATTAATAAGATTAATCTATATTTAACTTTTGAAAGACTGCTAAGCTGTTTTCTAAGAGGTTGCACCATTTTATACCTCCACCGGCAAGATACATGTTACAATTTTTCCACGTCTTTCACAATTGCAACTTTCTATTTTATTATAGCATCTTAGTAGGTGTGAAGTGGTATTTTATTGTGATTTCGATTTGAATTTCCGTAAGGACTAAATATGTTAAGCATCGTTTCATGTGCTTATTGGCTATTTATTGTATTTTTTACAGAAATGACTATTCAGATAATCTGTTTTTAATTGAATTGTCTTTTTATTCTTCAGTTGTGTTGTTTTAAACATATATTCTGGATATAAGGCCCTTATCAGATATAGGATTTGCAAATATTTTCTCCTATTTTCTGGATTGCTGTTTCATTTTCTTTATGGTATCATTTGAAATATAAAGCTTTAATTTTGATTAAGTGCAATGTAACTATTTTTTTCTTCTGCCATTTGTTTTTGTGGTTATAGCTAAGAAGCTATTGCCTAAGGGTTGCTCCTGTATTTTCTTTCTTTTTTTTTTTTTTTTTTTTTGAGATGGAGTCTCGCTCTGTGGCCCAGGCTGGAGTGCAGTGGCCGGATCTCAGCTCACTGCAAGCTCCGCCTCCCGGGTTCACACCATTATCCTGCCTCAGCCTCCCGAGTAGCTGGGACTACAGGCACCCACCACCGCACCTGGCTAGTTTTTTGTATTTTTAGTAGAGACAGGGTTTCACTGTGTTAGCCAGGATGGTCTCGATCTCCTGACCTCGTGATCTGCCCACCTCGGCCTCCCAGAGTGCTGGGATTACAGGCGTGAGCCACAGCACCCAGCCTGTATTTTCTTTTACAAGTTTTATAGTGTTTGATCTTACCTTCAGGTCCATGATTTTAAGTTTATTTTTGTGTATGGTATGAGGTAGGAATACAACAGATAACTACAGATATAAGTCCTTTGTTTTCTGTTTTTGTACTATATTTGTCTCGTTTTGATATCAAGGTAATACTGGGCTCATCAATGAGTTGGGACATAATTCTTCATCTGATATTTTTCCAAAGAGATTGAGTAAAACTGATGTTAAATGTTCTTTAGATGTTTGATAGACTTCCCTGCAGAATGATCTGGTTCTGGAAATTATTTTTAAGGAGTTTTTAAAGTATAAATTCAATTTCTTTGATGCTTGCTTGCAATATTGATTATCTATTTCATCTTGATTTTTGATAGTTTGGTTTCTGAGGGACAGGTTTATTTCTTCTAGATATTCATATTTTGTCATATGTTATTTTTAATGGCTGTAATGTCTGAAGTGACATCCCATCTCAGTTTTTATGTTGGTGATTTGTGTTGTTTCTCTTTTTACTTGTCACATTTACTGTAAGTTTATCAACTTACTGATTTTTTTTTGGAAAAACCAGTGTTTGGTTTCATTGATTTTCTCTTGTGTTTTATATTTTCAACTTTGTTCATTTTTGCTACTATCTTTATTATTCATTCCTTCCCATTGCTTCCAGTTTACTTTGGAACTTATTAATTTGAGTATTTTCTTTTTTTCTAAAGAAACCATTTAGTGTTATGAATTTCCTTCTCAGCATGCTTTTGATCTATTGTGTTTTGCCTTTCGTCCAGGCTGCCTGCACTGGTGGCTCTGGATGGGTAGTCTTGGGCCCAGCAGGGGATGAGACAACTTTCCCTGAAGACGACTTTTTTTCCTGCACTCCTAATAATTCATATCTTTTCAGCTTGGTAAAACTTGCCTGATTTTGTCAGAGGAACACCGTTACATATGGAGGGGAAATCATCCCACTTGATTGCTAGATTGAGGGTCATAAAATACTGGCTCTGCATGGCCTTCAACTATTGGGAGTGGTGACAAGAAAACTTGTAGCTATACAGTTTACCCAGACCAGTGCACCTGCTTCTCCTAAACTTTCAGAGTTCTCCTTCGTTGTGTCTTGTACCTTTCCAAGGGTTTATAGTCTAGTGGGGAGAGGAGGGCAAAAAGTGTCTGTGGCATGTTGTCCAGATTAAAAAGTATACAATTCCTTTTCTACAATTTTCTTTGTCTGGCTTTGGTATCAGAGTAATACTGGACTCAAATAATGAGTTCAAAAGTGCCTCCTACTCTTCTTTTTTGGGGGATGATTTTGTGAAGATTAGTAGTAATTCTTTGAATGGTAAATATCATAAGTGAAGTCATTTGGGTTTGAGATTTTCTCTGTGGGATTCAATTTCTTCTAATAAATCTATTTACCATTTCTTACAGTTTGTATAGTTCTAGGATTTTTCCCCATTTCATCTAAGTTATCTAAATTGTTGGCATACAGTTTATCATAGTGTTACTTTATAATACTTTGCACTTTCATGATATTGGTAGTAATGTCCCCTCTTTTACTTCTTATTTTAGTAATTAGTCCTTTTTCTTTTAAACTAATCTAGTTAAAGCTTTGTCAGTGTTGCTGATCTTTAATGAGCTTTTCATTTCATTGAATTTCTCTCCTTTTTCAACTTTCTAATTAATTTCTATTTCATTCTTTATTATTTCCTTTTGTCTGCTTTATTTTGGTTTATTTCATTTTATTTTCTAGTTTCCTAACATGAAATAAATGTTAGCTAAATGATTTAAAGTATTTCTTCCTTTTTAATGTAGGCATTTATAGGTATAATTTTCCCTCAAAACACTATTTTAGGTGTATCCCATAAGTTTTGGTAAGTTGTGTTTTTCTTTTTATTTATCTTAAGGTATTTTTTATTTTCCCTGTAATTTCTCAATCAATGCATTGGTCATTTTAAGAGGTGCTACTTAATTTCCACTGATTTCTGAATTTCTCAAGTTCTTTTCTGTTATGTATTTCTAATTTAATTCTGTTGTGATGAGAGAATATACTTTGTATTTATTGAGGATTGTTTTATTATATATCATATTGTCTATCCTGGACAATGTTCATGTGTGCTTGAGAAGGATGTGTATTCTGCTGTTGTTGGCTGGTGTGCTCTATAAATGTCTCTTAGGTCTTGTTGGGTTTACAGGGTTGCACACATCTTCTGCATCCTTGCTGACCTGCCTAGTTGTTCTAATGATTAATGTCCGATGCTGAAGTCATCAAGTGTTAATGTTAACTTGTCTATTCTTCCCTTTAATTCTGTCAGTACTTGGGGGGGGTCTGTTGTTGAATGCGTATATATTTATAAATGTTATGTCTTCCTGATATATTTATAAATATAAATTGTCTTTATACCTATTAATATTTGTTATTTATTTATTCTTTTATTTATTTATTTTTGAGATGGAGGTTCGCTCTTGTCACCCAGGCTGGAGTGCATTGACACAATCTCGGCTCACTGCAACCTCCACCTCCTGGGTTCAAGCGATTCTCCTGCCTCAGCCTCCCAAGTAACTGGGATTACAGACGTGTGCCACCACGCACAGCTAATTTGTGTACTTTTTAGTAGAGACGGTGTTTCGCCATGTTGGCCAGGTTGGTCCCAAACTCCCAACCTCAGATGATCCGCCCACCTCGGCCTCCAAAGTGCTGGGGTTACAGGTGTGAGCCACTGCACCTGGCCTATTGTTTTAAAGTTTCCCCTAATCTTTCTATAGCCACTCTAGCTCTCTTGTAAGTGCTGTTTTCGTGGCATATTTTTCCACTCTTTTGCTTTCACCCTATTTGTACCTCTTAATCTAAAGTGTATCTGCTGAAGACAGCATTGTTGGATCTTCTTTCTTTATTCAGTTTAAAATTATGCTTTTTTATGGGATTGCTTAAATCACTTATATTGGATGCTGTTACCCATCTGATTACATTGACATCTGCCATTTTGGTTTTAGTTTGCTATGTCTCATGTTTTTTCTCATTCTTCTGTTCCTTATTTACTGCTTTCCTTCACATGAAGTGAATCTTTTCTTGTGTAAGATTTCAACGTTTAATGCATTTTTATTTTATGATTGTTAGTAATCTTTTTATTCATTGACTAATGCTTACAAGATACATCTTATCAGAACCCACCTTCAATTTACATTAATTAACTTCAGCAATATTTTTTGTCTTTTAAAGGAAGCTGAGGAAAGAAAGCACGCGCACACACACACACAGATAGAGAGTGAGAGAGAATTTTTAGTACTGTATTTCCTAGCTTGGGTCTGCATCATCATCTGCTGTCTTCCTTACTTCAGTGCAGCTTTGGCCCCATCTCTTTCCTCTTGAGCTATTATTTTCCAATATATTGCATTTCCATATGATATAGACACACAACACAATTATACACATAATGCCTTTTTTTTTTTTCCCCCCCCTGAGACGGGGTCTCACGCTGTCACCCAGGCTGAAGTGCAGTGGCACAGTCTTGGATCACTGCAACCTCTGCCTCCTGGGTTCAAGCGATTCTCCTGCCCCAGCCTCCCAAGCAGCTGGGATTACAGTAACCCACCACCATGCCTGGCTAATTTTTTATATTTTCAGTAGAGACAGGGTTTCACTTTGTTGTCCAGGCTAGTCTCAAACTCCTGGCCTTGTGATCCACCCACCTTGGCCTCCCAAAGTGTTGGGATTACAGGCTTGAGCCATCACGCCCAGCCCTCATAATGCTTTAAAAAATTTTTAAAAACATGTTAAGAAATAAGTAGAAGAAATATTGCATTATATTATTTTCCACAATTTTCTATGTAATTATCTTTAATGATACTATTTGTTTTTTGCATGGATTCAAATTATTATCACATGTCACTCACTTTCAGCCCAAAGAACTTCCTCTGTGCTTCTTGTAAGGCAAGTCTGCTAGCAATACATTCTCCCAGATTTTGTTTATCTGGTGTATTAGTCAGCTTGAGCTGCCATAACAAAATGCCACAGACTGAAGGCTTAAACAACAGTGTTTATTTTTTCACAGTTATGGATGCTGTAAGTTCAAGATCAAAGTCTAACACGGTCAGTTTCTACTGAGGGCTTTCTTCCTGGCTTGCATCTGGCTGCCTTCTCAATGCGCCCTCACACGGCATACCCACACACATCCACAGAGAGAGAACTAGAGAGAATAGAAAAAGAGAGAAAGAGAGAGGGAAAGAGAGAGAGAGAATGTGAGTGCACACTTTGCCTCTTCTTATACAGACGTGAATCCTATTGAATAAGGGCCCTCATTTAATCTTAATTACCACCATAAAGTTCCCATTTCCAAATACAGTCACATTGCAGGATGGGGCTTCAACCTATGACTTTGTTTTAGCTTCATTTTAAAGTAATTTGATGGATATAAGAGCCCTGATTGAGTTTTTTTCCCTCCTTTCCTTTTGGCACTTTGAATATGTCATCTTACTGATTTTTTAGGTTTTTTTTTTTTTCTTTCTTTTTGGCACTTTGAATATGTCATCATACTGATTTTTTAGGTTTTTCTTTTTTCTTTCCTTTTGGCACTTCGAATATGTCATCATACTGATTTTAGGCCTCCATTTTGTCTGATTTGGAGTTGACCATTAATCTTATTGGAATTATCTTGTTCATGATAAGTCATTTTCTCTTACTGCTTTCAAGATTGCTTTTTGAATATAATGTGTCTAAGCGTGGATCTCTTTGTGAAGAACTTCTTGGGTTTTTTGAAGAATGTTTTGCATTGAATTTGGTATGTTGATGGCAATTATTTCTTTGAACATTTTAAATTCTCCTTTATTTCATCTTTTTCTGGAACTCTATTATTTTTATATTGGTATATTTAATAATGTCTAATATTTCTCTGTCCTTTTTTTATTCGTTTCCTCTCTGTTGTATAATATTTATAGTTTAGATTTGTGAGTGTTTTGCTATTTTCTTCTGCCAGCTCAAGCCTATTGTTGAGCCTCTGTAGCAAAATTTTTATTTGGGCTATTATTATATTTTTCAACTCCAGAATTTCCATTTTGGTCTACTATACTTTATATCCCTTTGTTGATCTTCTTTATCTAAGGAGACATTGTCATCATAACTTTAATTGAGCATAATTTTCTTTAATTATTTGAATATATTTATGATAGCTACCTTGATGTCTTTGCCTGGTAAGACCAACTCTGGGCCTCCTCAAAGGTAGAGCCTATTGGCAGCTTTTTTCCTTCTTGTATATGACTGAGTTTTCTTCTTTGTACGTCTGGTAATTTTTTGTTGAAAACTTCTGAAGGAAATCTATTGTAGTAACTCTACATCCTGATCCCCTCTTCCAAGCTTATTGATGTTGTTTGCTTCTTTATGTGTTAATTATTTGACTGTGGTGGTTCAGAAAAGCTATTTCCCTTCAAGTGTGCCATGTGTGATGTCATGCTCAAATTTCTCTTCTTCATTTTTATCTCAAGCTTATCTCCCTAGGGCCTGTCACATGATCAACACTGTTTAGTTGCCAGCCCCTGATTGGTTCAAGGTCGTGCTTAAGCCCTCTGAGCTAGTAAGTGCCCCCTCCCGTTTATCATAGCATCCCTGTGTGGCTTGGAGACTTATAAAAGAAGTCTGTTGGAGAAGTTTGTGAGTTGCCTTCATATTCAGCTAAGGACTTTTATCTCAAAAGTTGTCTCTCCTGTCACTCCTCACATGGAAGATCCTTGACTATGCACAGACTTCCTGACCGCCAGCGATGACTGGAAATTTTTTTAGCTCTCTTTAGTCTCTCTCTTTCCCTGCTCTCCCTAATAAACTTCTGGCTAGTCTCTTTGTATTGCTATTACATCAAGCTGTCGGACTTCACTAATTGCTAGCTGACTTCAACTGTACTTGGGATAAAATTTACTCAATACTCTGATCCACTTGAAGTTCGGCCCCTTGACAGCAGCAGGTTGTTAATGGACATCGAGCTTGTTCTGACCTTCCTTTGAATAGAACCTCTGCGGTATGGAGCCAAAGCGGGAAGCTGGGGGGCAGGGGTGGTGCTTGCTCTCCATGACTGCCCCATGTGTTTTTTTTATGAATCAGGAACTATGGAGTGTGGTGCTGGACAGGTGAAAACTGGTGCCTCTTCTGAGCACTGTCCATTATAAATCTTCTGTATCCCAGAATGAAGAAGAATAGAATCTAGTGGTTTTCCAAATTGCAAGCCTAACTATAATAGCTTTATCGCAGAAAGCTGAGATATTTTATTTATTTTAACCAATCCTACTAAAGAAGCTCCCCCATAATACAGAGATATTTTATTTATTTTAACCAATCCTACTAAAGAAGCTCCCCCATAATACAGAGATATATGGGAAAAGGAGACTGAATTTTTCACCAGTTGCCCTGCCCAATCTTACTTACTTAATGGAAGTCGGGAGTGGGGAAATGTATATTGCCACTGACTGCTACCATGCACTCAATATAGATCTTCTGTAGCAGGGAGCTGTGCAAAATGTGATTTGCTGGTGTTCACTGGCTTCTAGAAAATTAGGGGGAATGGCAACTATGACATTACTGACAAGACCACTGTGACAACTCGGCCACAAGGCAGAAATGTGAGAGAGGAGGTGGGGGCAGTCTCTAGAACAAATGCCCAGCCTTCTGCTGAGAGATTGCATAGATTTTGTTGAACGCATGCTTCTCAATTTGCTTTAAGCCCTTTGATCAATCTCCACATACTTTGAATGATTGTCTGCTAAATTTCACAAGCGTAGTGGGTGTCTCTCCGGGGGAGAGCTTTCCCAGGGTTCTTTGCAGCACCATTCTGGAAGTCCTACCTTCATGCTATTCGTTTTTGAGCACTGACTGCTCCATCCTACAAAACCGGAAAAATAATGTTTTATCTCCATATCTTGTTATTGTGACTGTTACATTAAATTATTTTTCACAATCATCGCCTCCCCTCACTGAACTATTATGCCAATATACTGCTTTATAGCTCCAAATTTACTTTAGCAAAAATCATTGTCAATAAGTAGAAATGGCAATTTCAGGTGACTTTGATCTTTGGCAAGGCTATAATTGGTCTACATGATACAATCAACAGACTGGATCATTATTTTATATGATAAATTTTATTCATTTTCCCCTCTCTTCAATTTAATTACCATAAAGCTTTTGATGGAAAGCACATTAGTATTCCAAGAATGATAATATAAAAATGTCCTAGTTACTGGAGAAGCTGTTAAAAAAGAAATGTGGAACGGAAGCATGGCAGGCAGCATTGAGATGGCAGTTTGGGAGGATGACAAAGCTCAGGTGAGAATTAAGAACTTGCCTACTCTCTCAGCCTGGTCCATCTTACTCTGAGACCTGAAAGGTTGTTCCTATCCCTGTGTCTCACTGTACCTTTGGGGGACGCAAGCAAAGTTTTGTGCAATAAAGGGGTTCAGTGAGATCAGCACATACTCTGGGTCAAGAAAGCTGAACTATGGCATAATAGAGGCATGGCGGTGGCAGAGACAATAGATTATTGGAGTCACAGGGTCTGAAAAATCAACGGAGGCATGATGGTCATCTAGCATATTCAATTTCTAACTTTCTGAAAAATCAGAAGTAACTTTTTAAAAAGAAAAGACACAGAGGGATCCCCAGTGTATAAGTGTTGCTGCTCTGGGAGCCGTGGTGTTGGGGCAGATTCTGCCACCCTGATTTGCCTGTGGCTCCAGAGGTGCCCAAGACAGTACTACTAATTTCTGGGCTGTTTAGAACTCATGTGAAAGCCTGATCAGAAGCAATCTAACACATGTGAAAGCCTGATCAGAAGCAATCTTTCGTTCTCGGAGTATGAAATTGTACAGGGTGAGGAGGCACCAAAAGTGAAAAGATACCAATGCGGTGTCCATCCACTCTAAAGCCATTATTGAATCTTGCCTGGGGAGTCAGCTCCCGTCCTGGCCAAACCCTGTGTTTGGGCTTTTAGGCCATACCTAAGCAATTACAAAGACCTCCCCTAGGCTATTTTATATAATTGCATACGAATTAGAAACTGAGCCTTTTGCTAGCATTCACAAGGGTTGCCATCAGCAATGTACTCCCTTTCCTGATACTTGCAAATCTGATTAGTGCCTAGAGAGAATGAGGTGCATTAAAAAATGAAAGTAATGCTGAGGGTGGAGAAGGGTCTCTTGGCTGCATCCTTTACCTCCGAGTCACTGAGAGGAGCTCCCTTTGCAAAGGGAGCACACCATGATTTCTCTACATCTTCCCTGCCCGCCTTTTGAGATGCAATTTATGTCCTGCGAAGAGATCCACGGAGGCTGGGGAACTGACCTTGCAGCAGACATTAGGCAGTGGCTCACTGGAACAGCAAGCTGGATGAAGGAGCTGCCGAGAAGAGGATCTGCAGCCAGTGAACTACTATATGGGAACAAGTCACCTGGTAGGACTGTCCACGAGCACTATTTTGGCAGAATAACGATCCACAAGTCCATGCAGCAACAGCTGGCATCATCAAAGTTTATCGGGGCACAATGGGAACAGGAAGACAAGGCACATCCCCTAGAGACCAGCAGACACCAGCTGAAGCCCAGAAGGAGACTGTGGATTTCTTCCCTGCCCTTCCCCACACTGCCTTAAAGAACCAGAAGCTGTTCAGCCTCATAAACCTGGACGCCTTCTTATGAAAACATTCAAGAAAGCCTGGGAGACTAAACATTTCTATTTGAAGAAAAATTAAACAGAGGGACTGCATAAATTAATATGTTGCAGTCAACTGTAAATGGTGAAGGACTAAGAGCAAATATTCAACACGCACACACACACGTGCACACACACGTGCGCGTGCGCGCGCACACACACACACGTTCTCATATACATTTTAACCAGCAGGTGGAGGCTGGAGCTTTGGCCAGCAGAGGAGACGTCCATCTTCAGAACTGCCTACAGCCGGTCTGACAGAGGGGTCAGGCCAGAGGCCGCCTGAAGCTCATGGAACTTGGGCAGGTATGGGTCAGGTAGAAAAGACTTTCTCAAAGGGATGTTTCCTCCATGAGGAAGCCAATCAGGTGGAGGATGGTCACATAGATTCAGAGCCTTTGTAGGTGGGAAGGCCATGGAATACATCTGAAAGGAGTTGAGGCTGCAAAGAAACAGTCATCCAAAACCTCTGCCCTTGTCCTTCTTGTTCCGTGGCTAATCTCTATGCTATAGATTAACAGTCTGAATAAGTCTCAGTCTTTAAATGTCTCTCAGTAATTTCTGAAAGTTCTTGGCCATGAGTACTGCAAATATTCCTTCTGCTCTATCCTCTCTTTCTTCTTGTTCTCTCATTCCTATTAAGTATGCGCATGCCTTTTGAAATTGTCCCACAGCTTCTGGACATTCTGTTCTGTGTTTTCATCCTCCCTCCTTGTGTTTTGTTTTGAAAAGTTTCTCTTGAGCTACCTTCAAGTTCAGTGGCTCCTCCTTGGCTGTATAAAGTCTCCTCAACGAGCCCATCAAAGACATTTTTCATTTTCACTACAAGGCTTTTTATTTCTACCATTTCCTTTGGATTCCATTTCTTTCATTTCTTTCTCTCTGTTAGTATCACCCATCTGGTCTTGCACATTGTGCATATTATTTTATTAGAGTCCTTACCATAGTTGTCATAGTTATTTTAGATTCCCTGTCTGATAATCCTACCAGCTGTGTCCTACATGAGTCTGGGTCTAATGATAGCTTTGTCTCTTCAGACTGTGTTTTTATTTTTCTCTTGCCTTTTAACCTTCCTTGCAATTTTATGTTAAAAGCTGGACATGATGTATTAGGTTACAGGAACTGAGGTTAAAGGCCTCTTGTGTGAGAACTTACATGAATCCAGCTGGAGCTGGGCATGTCTAATGTGGGCTGTTTGTAGGTGCCGAGGCTACGGATTCCTTCGGTGTCTTGGTTTACATCTCTTCTTGGCTCGGGGGCTTCCTTTTGCACTGCTCCTCATAGAGATTGTGTTTTGACTCTTTCAGCCACGGGCCCGTCTTTATCCCGAAGCTTGTTTTTGTGGTGGTGAGGTGCAGGGCTTTCCTCATGCTGTGGTCTTCACAAAGGTCTCGGTTCCTCCATTTCCAATTCACGTCCTTGGACTCGTGTTCCCTACTGACTGCATTCTTCAATGTTTTCCTTTAGGTGAGACAGAAAAGCTGGAGGGGTCTGGGGAAAGGCAGTATTCCCCCACCCCTTGCTGAGGTGAGGTTACTGTGTTGCCCTCTGGGGATGTCTTGCCCCTGGAGAGTGCGCTTCTGTTGGGGAGACGGGTTTGGGAGGGTCATACCAGGGCCAATTCCTCTCCTGCCCCTGCCAAGGCTGCCAGGGCATCTTTCTGGGAGCCTCACCATGAGAAACTTGGTGGAGGTAACAGGAAAGAAAGCCGGGAAATGTCCCGCGCAGCCAATGACAGTGGGGCAGGGACCCTTCAGAATTTTCTCATTTTCATGCTAATCTGTACTTGGCCTCCATCAATGTATCAACCATTCCAGGTGGATACACATTTCTCTCAAGTTGCGGCTCCAGTGACTTCCGATCGTGGTGCAGAAGCTCAGCTGTGATCTCTCCAGACGTGTCTGACCCCACAGATTTCAGGGTGAAGATTTGCCCTGGATCCCAGGCCTCTCCTGGGCCCAAGAAAGCTGCTGATTTTCACCTTGTCCAAACTTTTTCTGTTGTAAGGACTAATGTAATGGCTTCCAAGCTTTTTTCTTGTTGGAGCTGTGACGAGAAGTTTAGTCACGACCATTTTATGCAGATGCATTCATCCTGGTGGGCTGAGGAAGGCGCCTCCCGGAAGGTCTGCTGAAATGAGGCCAATTTACTGTTTCCACTTTCTCCTCAAAAATGGGGAAAATCCCATCAGGGCCGTTGCAGCTGACTTGACAGAACAATCACACTAAAAGGAAGGCTGAGCTGCCCATCTCAATTACTCCAACATTAATTAGGAAGGAAACAGAACGCCAGCAGGAATTTGCCTAAAGCAATTGACTAATTGTCTCAAGATTTCTAAGGCCGTTATAAAAAGTGGAAAGTCCCAGGTTTTGAAATCAGCCAGACTTGAATTATTAATAATAGCTCTTCCCTTCACTGGTTGAGTTCCCACCAGAAGCCAGTTTCTTTATTTTTAAAAGAGGGTAACAGTCTGTACCTTCCAATGTGTTCGAGGATTAAATGGGAGCGTCTATTTAAATCCACTGCACAGTGACTGCCACTCAGAAAGGGCCTGGCGACCTGAGGCTGGCAGCACTGTCTGTGTCTTTCCTCGACCCCTGCAGCCTTGCCATCCTGGCCATCACCCTCTGTGGAGTGGGACAGGGCGCCCGGCCTCACTTTGCTGATGCCCTCTGCTGCCGTCTCTTCACGCACACGTCTGTGCCGCAGAAACTGGCACACTGTGGGTCAGCCTCGAGTGCATGAGGGTGTTTTACTTCCTAATTAGCAAAGGCACAGCTCTTGTGAAATTACTGGCAGATCGAATGTCTCATTACCTTTTATTCATTACTGGCTTCTAATAATTCTGAATTGTTTCTTAATTAGAGTCTGTCCGGTGGAAAATAGCTGTGAAGACAGTGAGACGCAGGACAGACCTCTCGGGTGTAACAGATGGTGGAGGGTCCCTCAGAGACAGTCTTTGTCATCAGTGGGGATGCGTCATTGGGAGGGTCTGTTTCCCTGCCAGAGCCAGCTCAGGCCCACTTCTCCAGCCCTGAGGAAGCGCCACTCTCCATGGCTTCAGGGAGGACAAGCCATGGCCTATCGGGAGAATTTTTTTTCTATTATTATACTTTAAGTTCTAGGGTACATGTGCACAACATGCAGGTTTGTTACATATAAATACATGTGCCATGTTGGTGTGCTGCACCCATTAACTCGTCATTTACATTAGGTACATCTCCTAATGCTATCCCTCCCCGCTACTTCCACCCCTCTCCCCACAATACGCCCTGGTGTGTGAAGTTCCCCTTCCTGTGTCCAAGTGATCTCATTGTTTAATTCCCACCTGTGAGTGAGAACATGCGGCGTTTGGTTTTCCGTTCTTGCGATAGTTTGCTGAGAATGATGATTTCCAGCTGCATCCATGTCCCTACAAAGGACACGAACTCATCCTTTTTTATGGCTGCATAGTATTCCATGGTGTATATGTACCACATTTTCTTCATCCAGTCTGTCACTGATGGACATTTGGGTTGATTCCAAGTCTTTGCTATTGTGAATAGTGCCACAATAAACATATGTGTGCATGTGTCTTTATAGCAGCATGATCCTTTGGGTATATACCCAGTAATGGGGTGGCTGGGTCAAATGGTATTTCTAGTTCTAGATCCTTGAGGAATCGCCACACTGTTTTCCACAATGGTTGAACTTCTAGTCCCACCCTGGTGCGGGGATGAATAGAGCCTGTGGCAGTGGTGTCTCCTTACCCAGGGTCTCCTCCACGGTTCTTCTCCCAATCCTTCTGCACGTGAGAGCCTCAGGCTTCCCCTCCTCCCATAGAGCACGATTCCAGGAAAGAGTGTGACTCTTTGTCCCTACCTTCCGTTTGCATTAAAGATCCTGTTCTTACCAGGAGACTCAAGGTGTTTCTTATTACGTCTCATCGCTAATTGTCAATAAGAGGTTATTTCCCTTTTACAGAAACGCAAGCTATCACTTTGACAGTATGCATCACAAAAGTTTAGAGTCATTATCTTTACTCCAGAGAATTTAATCTTAGAAAATCATTACAAATGCAGACAAATTTTAAGCTCAAAGAGACTGTTATGGGTTGAATCGTGTTCCTCCAAAATTCATATATTGACGTCCCCAGTACCTCAGGATGTGACTTTATTTAGTGATAGGATCTTTACAGAGATAATAAAGTGAAAATTAGGCCATTAGGATGGGCCCTAAACCATCATGACTGCTGTTCTTATAAAAATGGAGAATTTGGGTCGGGGTGGTGGCTCATGCCTGTAATCCCAGCACTTTAGGAGGCTGAGGCAGGTGGATCACAAGGTCAGGAGATTGAGACCATCCTGGCCAACATGGTGAAACCCTGTCTGTACTAAAAATACAAAAATTAGCTGGGTGTTTTGGTACATGCCTGTAGACCCAGCTACTCGGTAGGCTGAGGCAGGAGAATCGCTTGAACCAGGGAGGCGGAGGTTGCAGTGAGTCGAGATTGCACCACTGCACTCCAACCTGGCAACAGAACAAGACTTCATTTCAAAATAAAGAAGTAATAAAAAAAGGGAATTTGGACACACAGACACCCAGAGAAAGAAGGTGAAATGAAGAAATGCAGAGAGAAAACAGCCACGCACAGAGAAGGAGAAAGGCATAGGGCACACCCTCCCAGCCTTCGGAAGGAAACAATCCCGCTAACACCTTGATTTTGTTCTTCTAGCCTCCAGAACTGTAAGATAATGCATTTCTGTTGTTTAAGCCACCCAGTCTGTGGCACTTTTTGACTGAAGCCCTTGACAACTACTACAGACAGACATAGCTGCACAGATCAGACCTAAATGCACAGCGTTGGGAAATGATTCAGTAAACATGGAATATGCATTTAATGCTGTGTCACCCAGCAATTAAAATGTATGTTTACAAAGAGGCATCAATAACATGGAAAAAATGACAAGTGAAAACAAGCTAAAGTTTATAGACAGAATGGTCACAATACATACACCAGACAAAAAACCTGCCCAGGAAGGTCATTGGGGGATATGTTCAATCACACTAGTAATCAAGGATTGCCATTGTAAACAACAGTGAAATACATCTGCCAGATTGGATTTTCAAATCAAACTATTTAATTCTGAGCAGGTCCATGAGCAGGCTTTTCTCATAGGCTGCTGGAGGGAGTAGGAGTTGGTATAATGTTTCTGGGAAAGAACTTGGCTAAAAATGGAAGAACTTTAACAGTTTTTGTACTTTATAGGCCAATATTTTCAATTTCTAGGAATTTGTACTAAGGAAATAATCACAGTTTGGAAGAAAGGTTAAAGTATATGGATTTTTGTGCAGCATGACTCATGATAGGAAAACAAACCGATGTAACAAATGTGCCCCAGGATGGAAGCTATGACGAGTCTACATAGATCCCGTGAAATCATGTGTCATCAAACAACTACAACAGAATGACAGCACATTGCTGGTTTCGTGAAATTAAAAAAAAATGAAGGTATTTATAAAGAAATGAACCATGATTTTATACAAACTATCTTTACAGGAATGTTTGTAGTTTTAAGTTATTATATTCTTATCCTACCTACAATTTTAAATTAAAACAAATATTACTTTATAAAATGAATAATTTAATAATCTTGAAAACTAAGGACTGAAAAACATCATTAGGAAGATGGAATTGTGTGTGTGTCGGCGGGGAGTAGATGAGGAGTTTTCCAAAATTACTAAAATCAGTCATGTTGTTAGATGTGTTTTATTTTCCCCTTTGGACCTCAAGTAGAAATAACTAGTTGAGCAGTAAAACCACAGTTGCTTCACTAGGGGAAAAGATGAACAAGCAGGAGCGCAGGAATCTGACAGAATGTGAAGCAGAGGACAGCGACATCCTAGTTTACCAGTACTCATAAGGCTCTCGAGGCCTGTGTCAATCAAGGCGGGAGGACTGCAGGAGGCGACCACAGATCATGGGAGACACAGCCCAGAGTATGACAGTCTGCAGGAGGCTGGACCGGAGAAGCATAGATCCAGTAACCCCTGGACTCTTAGGCCCATGCACTTTGCCAGCCTACTCTAAAGGGAGGGTCAGAACATGATCCTACTCAAAAGTTTTGGTGGCAGATTCCATTCAGACTCTTAATACTACTGAGCACTCCTAAGATATTGTCCATCAATGTTTTCAGTATAAGAAATTTAAACAGATTATTAATATATTCATTTTTTATTTAAAAATAAAAAAGAACCACCTGATAGTAACATAAATTGCATGGTTTATAAAAAAATTAACTATATTTTATTAAAAAGAAGGAACTAGTGAGAAAACGGACATTCCTTTACCCTTTTGCAAATCTCTCTTTTTTTTTCAGACGGAGTCTCGGTCTGTTGCTAGGCTGGAGTGCAGTGGCGTAATCTCGGCTCACTGCAACCTCTGCCTCCCAGGTTCAAGTCATTCCCCTGCCTCAGCCTCCAAAGTACCTGGGACTACAGGCTTGCGCCACCACGAGTAGAGACGGGGTTTCACCATGTTGGCCAGGATGGTCTGAACTCCTGACCTCGTGATCTGCCTGCCTTGGCCTCCCAAAGTGCTGGGATTACAGGCATGAGCCACCGCGACAGGTCGCAAATCTCTTTAACGTCTGGCTTAATGGAAGAGAAATCAACTCTACTTGGTTTGCCTGTGTACACTCCATTGTGATAGCACATGTTCTGTAACCTCCAGAAAACCCTGCTGTACAGCTACGGTAACACTGAAAAAGACACAATACTTTGGCATTGCTATGCAAATGATTTTGAACTCATGGAGTTATTAAAAGGATTTTGGGAACCCCTAAGTGTTCCTGGACCAGAAACTTTGATAACCACTACTATCACCAGAGGTAGAAAAACGGAAATGTGAGATTGTCCGTAGACCCAGTCCTGACTCCCTAGAATGCACTCAGCCAGGCTTCAGGAGGAATCTTGCCCCCTGCTTTCCCCAGCACATGAAATCATCGAATCAGATAGCTTTGGAGAACGAAAAGCATACTACAGGTGAGCAAGAATTACTAAAAGTAGAAAACAAACCAGATCCTACATGGGGTGAAGCATGCATAGGAGCCCGCGTTTCAAAACGTGAACACACAGCAACTGCTACAGCAGCACTAGATTGTGGCTCAGAGTCAGCGGCTGCCACCGTCCTCAGGGTGTGTAACAGGGCAGCTGCCATCCTCTTTAGAGGATCAAGGGACAAGAGCAATTGCTCCAAGGAACATCAGGGTAATGTGTGTGGGTTTGGAGAGTCAGGACCGTGGCTCACCCGGTTGGTAACACCCTGAGGTCAGAGGAGTCCCCACACTGGGAAGACAGCCCTTTGTGAACCCATCTTGTGGCTCCCATCAGTGAGGAGGGAGAGATGGGTCTTCTCAAATGAAGACAGATGATGTTCTCAACCCACCAGCATTCGTGGAAAACCACACCATAAAGCAGTTCCATCCAAACCAACCAGAATCAAGCATTCTTTCAACAAATACCTATTGATCAGTAATCATGTGCCAATATAGATATATTTTAACAATTTTTCTATAAGGAATATTTGGGTAGTTTTAAATGCTATTGACTACTATATTTTCTACTAAAATGCTTTCTAAAAGTAAGTTGACATTATGAAATATTTACAAAGCATCAGGTATTGTTCCAAATTTTTACGCACATTTGAAAAAATAATGTTTTCATAAATTGACAAAAACTACATATTTATGGCATACAACGTGATGTTTTTATATATGTGCACACTGTGGAACAGCTAAATACAGCAATTGACATATTCAGGACCTCACATGCTTATCATTTTTGGAGGGCAAGAGCATTAAAATCTACTCTTAGTAAATTTCAGACTGTGTCTGGAGTTGGCTCCTGCCAGTGGGTTCGTGGTCTGGCTGATTTCAAGAATGAAGCCACGGACCTTGCAGACCTTCGTGGTGAGTGTTGCAGCTCTTAAACATGGCAAGGCCCAATGAGTGAGCAGCAGCAGCAAAATTTATGGTGAAGAGGGAAACAACAAAGCTTCCACACTACAGAAGGTAACCCAAGGGGTTGCAGCTGCTGGCTGGTGTGGCCACCTTTTATTGCTTTATTTGTCCCCGCCCATGTTCTATTTCTGTCCTATAAGAATGTGCTTTTTTCAATCCTCCCCCGATTGGCTACGTTTAGAATCCTGCTGATTGGTGCATGTTACAGAGCTCTGACTGGTGCGTTTTACAGAGCACTGATTGGTGTGTTTTACAGAGCACTGATTGGTGTGTTTTTACAAAGCACTGATTGGTGCATTTTACAATCCTCTTGTAAGACAGAAAAGTTCTCCAAGTCCCCACTGGACCCAGGAGTCCGGCTGGCTTCACCTCTCAATACAATACATTGTTATTAACTGTAGTCATCATGTTGTACGATAGATTTCTTGAACTTATCTCCCCAGTCTAACTGAAATTTTATGTCCTTAGGCCTGAATCTCCACCCCACCCTTCCCCCAGTCACTGGTAACCACCATTCTACTCTCTGCGCCTGTGAGTTTGACTTTCTTAGATTCCACATATAAGTGAGATCATACAGTATTTGTCTTCATGTGCCTGCTAATTTCATCCAGTATAGTGTCCTCTAAGTCCACCCATGTTGTCACAAATGACATGATTTTGTTCTTAAGGTTGAATATTGTCAAATTGTGTATATACCACGTTTTCTTTCTCCATTAATCTGTTGGTGAGTCCTTAGGTGGATTTCATGTCCTGGGCTGTTGTGAAGAGGGAAAGAACAAAGCTTCGGTGAACATGGGAATGCAGACATCTCTTTTGAGATCCTGATTTTATTTCCGTTAGATATAAACACAGGAGTGGGACTGTTGGATCATATGGTCGTTTGACTCTTAGTATTTTGAGGAACTGCCATATTGTTTTCCATAATGGCTACACTAATTTACATTCCTGCCAGAAATGTTCCAGTGTTTTCCTTCCCCACATCCTCACTAACACTTATGTTCCGTCTCTTTGATAATCACTGTTATAATGGGTGTGGGGTGTTATTTCATTGCAGTTTTGATTTACATTTCCCTGAAGATGAGTGATGTTGAACATTTTCTCATATGCATGTTGGTTGCTTTATGTCATCTTTTGATAAATATCTGTTTGGTTCTTTGCCCATTTTCTAGTTGGGTTATTTGTTAAGTCTCATTGCTTTTTTGGGAGGTTGGTGTTAAAACCATTTGGGCATGTTTTTGTAAATATATCTATGTATAAGGATCCTTGCTATATTGCTATAAGATGAACTTCTGGATGTAAAAGCCATGCAGATTTTAAAATTTGGTAAATTTGGCAATTTGTCTTTAAGATATGTATATGAATTTACTTCTGTACAAACTATAACAGTGTACACTAATTTACACTTCTCCCAAGAAGAGGTGGTAGCTCCAATTTTTCTTCCAATACTGAATTGATATCAATATTCTTTTAAATTTTTGTCCATCTGATCAGATAAATAAAATACATCACTCTGGCCTAAATTTTTATTTTAAAATTATTCACAAAATTGTATTATATTTTCAAATGTTTATTGGCCATTTGTGGTTTTATATAGGTAAATTGTCTATTCATAGCCACTATCAATACCCCTATTTTTTTTTGTTTGTTGTTACATAGGCATTCCCTATACACCATACATATTAATTCCTTGTTCACCACATGTATTGTCGATATTTTTTCCCAGGTTGTCACTAACCCATTTGTATGATGACTTTTGTGACTTTCGCAGTACTGAAAAATTTTAATATTTATGAAGTCAAATCTTGCCACCTTTTTCTTTAATGGTTTCTGTCTGGGGTCTGTTTTATGCTTAGAGTTTTAAGATTGTATTGTTATTTTATTTTAAATGTATCTTTTCTTTTTATTAAAAGATCAGTAGTACTTTATAGTTGGGAAAATGCATATTCTAAGCATTTGCATACCCAGATTAGCTGGACTGAGATCGCAGGTCTCCTTATAGCATGAGGCTCACCCATATTTGTTGAGAGCTGATGGGTCAGCCTCCATTGGATTGATGGTTTCACGATTCCATCCACAGTTCCTAATAACCTTTTTGTTGAATATTGTCAGACAGGATGACTGATGTTATCATCACAGTGTTATAAATTAGAAAACGTTCTCTTAGATATATTTTTGGCTACACACCTACCCTATCTCCTAGGAGAAAGGTTCACTCCTCTTGGGTAGACACCGACTCTCTTCAGGGAAGTGTAGTAGAGCCACACTCTCCTCCCTCTCAGCAGCCACTGTGCTGGGGCTTGTTACACAGGTAGTCTATGAGCATGTTATTCAATCTTTCTTCCAGGATAGATCTGAATTTATTGGATGTCAGGTTCCACAGGCCCCCTGCTTGGTCCATTGCAGAGGGCTGGAGAAGCAAGCCTGGAAGTTACTTCCAGGGGCTCAATTCCATGGGAACCAAGTGGAGGCTTTGGAATTCTGGTCAATGTATTTTTTTCCTGTCAAAACTATCACAATGTGATTATGCACTGCCCTTGCCTCCACTGAAGCTATACTGCACTTCACCTATGCCTGGCCTTAGTGAGACATTTCTGCATTTCCAACTATGGGCCAGACTGCTCTCCAGTCAGAAGGGCACCACTCATAACTTAGGAGACCCCCTTGTGCCTGCCTATAAATGAATTACTGAAGAAAAGATTAGAAGCAACAGAAGCCCCATTCCTCCAAATGAGGCTCTATTCTCAAAGAGCCTGGAGCATCAGCCAGACATTCAGAAAGACAATGAGGTTTGGGATAAATGGAAGTAATTTACTTCCAAGAGATTTCCATCAATTGTGTTGGGTTAGAGGAAACTTTGACCAAGCTATTTCTTTTAGCCTGAGGCCTAGAAATTCTATCATCTTGTTTACCTAGTAAATGAGGCTGCCATGGAACTGGAGTAAAATATATAACCAGAAGTCACTCAAAGTATAAGCTGAATTATATATTTGGAGTGGTAGAAGGTAGGGTCAGCAAAGGATAATGAGGCAAGGAGCATATTTGCAGAGAGAAAGATTGAAAGGTGTTCTCTATCATTCATTTGTGTTTAGTACTCACTACCTCACATTTTGCACAGTTTAACTTTATTTTGAATTAATTTTAGGTTTACAGAAGGGTTGTGAAGATAATACAGAGAGTTCCTGTCTTCCTTCACCTTCCTTCCCTTACATTAACATCTTACATAACCAGAGCACATTTATCAAAGCTAATAAATTGACATCAGCATAACACCATGAACTAAATTCTAGATGTTTTTCATATTTTTTGCCCTAATGTTTATTTTTCTCTTCTGTGAAATGATCCACTCCAGAATACCATGTTGCACTCACTCATTGTGTCTCCTTAGTCTCTTCCAATCTGTGACTGTTTCTGTGTTTTCCCTTGTGTTTTATGACCTTGCCACATTTGAAGAGCAGCAGTGGTCAGAGATCTAGCTGTAGAATGCACCTGGTTGTGGGTTTAGCTGATGCTTCTCGTGACTGGACTGTGTATCTTCCTCAACCCAGCACATCGGGGGGTACATGGAGTTAACCTGGTTTCCACTATGATGTGTATGTTGATCCTTTGGTTAAGGAGATTTTGATCAAGATTTTCTTTACTTTTTTCTCTCCTTCCTTCCTTCCTTCTCTCCCTCCTTCCTTCCTTCCTTCCTTCCTTCCTTCCTTCCTTCCTTCCTTCCTTCCTTCCTTCCTTCCTTCCTTCCTTCCTCTTTTCTTTTTTGAGACAGGTTCTCACTCTGTCATCCAGATGGTAGTGCAGTGATGCAATCTCAGCTCACTGCAACCTCTGCCTCCAGAACTCAGGTGAGCCTCCTGAGTAGCTGAGACTACAGGTGTGCACCACCATGCCCAGCTAATTTTTTAAAAACCTTCTTTAATAAAGATGATGTCTCACTCAGGCTGGTCTTGAACTCCTATACTCAAGTGATTCTCTTGCCTCGCCCTTCCGTGTGCTGAGATTACAGGCATGAGCCACCATGACTGGCCTTGGATTTTCTGCTTGAAAGTTACTCTGTTTCCCTTTCCAACCTTTATTTCAGTGGCTCTCAATGAAGGGTGGTTTGTTCCCCAGAGGATATTCAGGGGAGACATGCTTGGTTGTCACAGATGAGAGTGAGGTTGCTCTTGGGATCTAGCAGGTAGAGGCTGAAGATGCTGCTGTCATCTTACCCTGCAAAGGGCATCCCTGCAACAGAGAACTGTGCTGAGGCCAAGAAACCGCACTCGATTAGTAGCAATTCACTACAGTCAGCCCACACTCAATGGGAAGGGAATTAAGCTACATCTTCTAGAAGGAGTAGTATCAAAGGATTTCTGAACATATGTTAAAGCCAGCACAGTAATTAAATATTTTGCAGAAAATACTTTGAGGCTATGCAAATTCCTGTTTCTCCTCGAAGTTCCACCCACTAATTTTCGCACGCATCAATTGCCCGGAGCAATTATTACTGTGCTGTTCTGATGGTGATTTTCTATTTCCCTCATTGCTTCTACATTTATTATTTCTGCCTTGCATTTTAATTAGTTTTTCATGTAATGGTACTTTTAGTAAAAGGGAGTGGAGTTATTTCCTGTGTCACTAGCAGAATAGACCTAAAATATTTGATGCTGTCTTATTCATTTATACTCTTATTCACTTATTCATTCATCTATTTATTCTACAAATATGTGTCGAGTGTTTACTTTGTGCTATACATTGTTGTTCTAGGCCCTGGAGACACAGTGGAGAATGAAATAAACAATCCTTATCCTGTGGAGCCTACCCTTAAATGAGGGAAAATGAGGGGAAACAGGTAGTGAACAAGCAAAGGGTTCAGATTTTTTTTTAACGGGGCCTGGTGGTATATTAGCTGGAGAAAAAGTGAAATCTGAATAACTCAACTTGTATTGTATTTCTTGTTTCAGTGGTAAATCATTGACTTATCTTTAAACTGGGAGAGTAAAGATATTATGAAGAAGTGAATCTCCAGGTAGCCAGAGAAGTAGGGGAGAATTGGGTTGCTACTAGCCAGGAGGCATGAGAGGGTGGCTTAATGGAATGCTCAGGGGCCCAGGACTCTCTAGGATCCTGATGAGTGTCAATTTTTCCACAGGGAGGGTTGAACATGTGGAGGACAGGCTGCTGCAAGCAAAGGGAAGTACAGGGCTACTATCCAAGATGCAGCAGCCAGACGGGGAGTGAGGAGGAAAGATACTTGGAGCTCTTCCTCCTCCTGCCCACCAGTCTCCTGCTGCTGCTGTCCGTGGCTGAATCCACTTGGAACCAGTGGGCGAGAAGCCCAGGTGACACAGTGTCTGTGTATCAGCCTCTGGGGATGCAGAGCAGGAAGAGGGGGCTGGAGAATGTGTCTGGGGTGAGGAGAGGCGAAGGGTGGACCAGCATCATCACAACAAAGAGGCACTAGCATCAGGGGTCTTAACTAGGACCCAGGGCTGGGTGACTTTGGCTTTGAGGGATGGAGGGTCCTCTAACATCATGACGACTGAACCAGGACTCACCAGTCAGGGTGGCTGCAGGCTCATCCTCAATCAGAGGCACGTGCGCTGCATAGCACCCCTGGAGAAAGAACCTGCTTTACAGCCAACGTTGAACCAGATGGCTTCTAAATAGCCCCTTTGTCTCCCGCGGGATGGGGACCTGAGGTTGCATCTCCTACTGACTGGCTTATCTAAGGGGCCTCCACAATCCCTCTTCAGAATGTAACTGTGCCCTATTCACGTAGAAAATCACATACGCATCTCAAACAATCAGATTTTCTGGGTATGTGATACTATTTCTCTTAATCCTTTATGAAAAATGATTCTGTGTGCCATGAATGTACTCTTTAGAAAATGGATAGCCATACTCTTTATTTTCTCAAACAGAAACCAGAGAAGAGTAATAAATTGCAGGAGAGAAATTCAAGTATTTTCAATATTAAGGTCCGTTATTTCACTCTTCTGTTAATACTGTGGATGGTCCTGACTCAAGCCAGAGTCCTAACATGTGCTTTCCTGAAAAACTGACAGATGTCAGCTGCCTCAGCAGGAGGACTTGCCTCCTGCCCGGAGAATGGACTCTCTCCTGTGCATCCACACACGGATATCCACGTCGATCTTTCTCTCCCGTTTCCTCTGTCTCCCTCCTGTCTTTGCTCACAGTGATGGTGAATTTTATGCGTCTACTTGACTGGGTCACGGAATACCCAGACAGCTGGTAAAATGTTATTTCTGGGTAAATCTGTGAGGGTGTTACTCAAAGAGATTCACATTTGAATCAGCAGAGTCAGTAAAGGAGATCTGTCCTCCCCAGGGTGGGTTAACACCTTTCAACGTATTGAGGGCTAGGATAGAACAAAAAGGAGGAAGGGCGAATTTGCTCTCTCTTTTCTTGATTTAGGACATCCACCTGCTCCTGTCCTGGGGGATCAAAACTTCTGTTTCTCCAGTTTGTGGACTCAGAAGAAGACTTGAACTGTTGAGCCCTGATTCTCAGGCCTTCTGGTGTGGACTAAATTATACCACCAGCTTATCTAGTTATTCAGCTTGCAGATGGCAGACCATGGAATT